>NC_139683.1:34946320-35516320 GCF_964106915.1 Podarcis gaigeae
AACCTGTGCATACCTACTCAGTAAAGCCCTATTAAACTCAATGAGATTTGCTCCCAGGAAATTATGGCTAGGATTGCAGTTTTAAGGCTCCTACTGTAGGTTCACCATATGCCTTTGGGTAGCACTGTAGCTAAATCCCTATAGTATTACACATTGTCACTATCATAGCTTTGGCACAAAATGGTCCATAATCCTGTATAATAGGCCTCATACACCCTCTCAATGAATGCATATATTAGTTTTCTCAGGGTTCCAGGTAGCTGTGGATAGGATAGCAACCCCATCTTTTATTTCAACTTGGAAAACTGGTCTGAATTAAATCAGAAAGCATTACTACCATGAACAGAATGGTATGCCTTTTGCAGTATTCTAGCTATGCTACATAAATAAAGGGTGTTCTGTCTTTTTATTTGGAATGATAGGATCATTTTATTTAGACATGCCTACAGGTTAGAGGAAACATGGAGTTATTTAACCACGGTCCTGCATGGATGCAGAATACGCCAGGTAGGTCTCCTTAAACAGGGAATTGTGTAGATGATATCACAGTAAATACTTAACTATGTACACTAACTGACTTCTCTTCTAAAGGGAGAGGGGGTAAAGGGCCCCCTCAGCTGATCATACAGGTGAGAGGAGGAGGTTTGTAAGGGATAAGGCATTTGTTCAGGTATTCTTTACAACAGGAATGTACACACTTCAAGCTTGTCAGATTTACTTTGTTTTGTTTGATAAGATCTACCTGCCAGAGAAAGATGCAAAAGAGATGGGTCTAGAGTTAAAGAACAAAGCACCTAATCTGAGCACATTTTGTGCGTAGAAATTTCAGTACCAGAACTATACTGAGCTCACAGTCCTTTCACACACAGGTCCACTCCTGGTTAGCTTTCTTCATTTCAGAAGCCTAAGCGAGGTTGGTAAAAGTTTTGTCACTGCTTAAGTTAAACAAATTGGGTGTTGGAAACTTTTCCTAATCTACTGCGTATCAGCTCAGATATCCAGCAGTAGCTCCCCATCTACTTTCTGCTCACCTCTGCTTTAGAGATGTTCCTTTGCTTATAAATGGTTCTTAACCTCATAATGCTTGTTCCTCATTTCCAGTGGCATGATCACTGCCACAGATATGCCAGAAACAGGAGGGGAGCCATGGAAAATTACTTTAAGAGAGAATTTGAAAGAGTCATGAGAGGAGGAAGAAGAGAATATCATCGCCTAGAATGAATGATTTGAATGATTGCATTTCCTTCAATTTACTCAAGCTGTGCAAAACAGCACTGAGTAGAGTACATTCTTATTATGTTTTTGCTGATTAGTGAAATTGGTATGGGAGCAAATTGTGGATATTCAGAAGTCTTGGAAGATAGTGTTACTCACACTACAGGGTAGTACAATGGGAAAATTACCTAACAAGAAGCTCATAGCTTCTAAATTAAGCTTCTACACGAGCATCTGTCTAGAAAGAAAAGAATAATGGAGTATTATCATGTCTCTTATTCTCTCCTGATCTTTGCCCCAGAGACAGATACATTATTGATCCATGTTTATACTCCATATGAACTAATCTACCATATCAGTGCCATAAAACAGAACTCAAGTCGTTTTGATTAAAAAAACAACTGATGGAAGCTTCAGAGGTTTTTTTTCCCATTGATTCCAGCTGGAATGAGCCCTGTATCTTTTTAACTTGGTAACTACAGTACTATATTTTCAAAATGTTTCCAACCGAAAATGTTAGCTATCTGAGTTAATTGTATCTCTCAATATAAAGTCATATAAATGTAAACCTGAGTCATGAATATTCCTTTTTTATTTGATGTCCATGTCAGCTAAATATTTGAGGTATATAAGTAGAACATCATTTGATGCCTTTTAAATATATAACTTGAGTAGCTGTTCTTTCGTGAGTCAATACCACACAAGGCAGTATGTGGGTGCAATAGTTTACTGTGTAATAGCTTACTTCTGCAAGCTGCTGCTGTCTAGTTGTTTTGTATTGCAATTCTCACCACCACAGCCAGTATGGCTGACAGGGATGATGAGAGTTGGAGTCCAAAAACTTCTGGAGGGCTCCAGGTTGGGGAACACTGACTTAGTACCCTTCACGGCCTAGGACCCTCGTACCTACAGGACCACCTCTCCCAGTATGCCCCGTGGAGGACCTTAAGGTCCATAAATAGCAACACCCTAGAGGTCCTGGGCCCTAAGGAAGACAGATTAGCCTCAACCAGAGCCAGGGCCTTTTCAACACTGGCTCCAGCCTAGTGGAATGCTCTGTCTCATGAGACCAGGGCCCTGCAGGATCTGATTTCTTTCCGCAGGGCTTGTAAGACAGAGTTGTTCCACCTGGCCTTTGGCTTGGAATCAACTTGATCCCCTTCCCCCTTTCTTTTTTCCTTTCTCCTTCTGTGATGGAACTCCTATTTGGGGACTTCCCTGGCTTTTTTCTGGCTAGTTGGATAGTTGGCCAGTCTGGATAGTTGGCCTTGGTGAAGATTTGACATTTTCATCCCCCAAAAGTTTTTGATTTGAGTTTCTACTGAAATGAGGCTGAATTTTAATGTTGTATTTTAATCTTGTTTTTAAGTTGTATTTTAATCAATTGTTTTTATACCTGGTGTTAGCCGCCCTGAGCCTGGTCTTGGCTGGGGAGGGCGGGGTGTAAATAAAATTTATTATTATTATTATTAGTAGTAAAGCACATTCCATGTATGTAGCAGATCCTAGATTCAGTCCCTGGCATCTTTAATTAAACAGATACCAGGGAGCCAAGCTTGGAAAGACCAAGCATGCTTGGAAAGACCTAGCATCCCCAAAGGAAACCCACGAATTTGGTCCCTGCTTATGTAGGGGACGTGGGTGGTGCTGTGGTCTAAACCACTGAGCCTAGGGCTTGCCGATCGGAAGGTCGGCAGTTTGAATCCCCGCGATGGGGTAAGCTCCCGTTGCTTGGTCCCAGCTTCTGCCAACTTAGCATTTCGAAAGCATGTCAAAGTTCAAGTAGATAAATAGGTACCACTCCGGTGGGAAGGTAAACAGCGTTTACATGTGCTGCTCTGGTTTTGCCAGAAGCAGCTTCGTTATGCTGGCCACATGACCTGGAAAAACTGTCTGCAGACAAACATCGGCTCCCTTGGCCAGTAAAGCGAGATGAGCGCTGCAACCCCAGAGTCTTTTGCGACTGGACTTAACTGTCAGGAATCTTTTACCATTACCTTTTATGTAGCCATATAATTCAGATAGCATCCATTTATGATCTACTCATGGAAGAACAGTTTCCATGTGTACTTGGAATAGGGCTCAAAAGAAACTTCCTCTCTTCAGTTTGTTGAAGTGAATGGAACTCATTTTGACACAGTAAATGTTCTGTGGCATCTCTGCTATAGTCTTAGCTGCATAAAGTTGAGATTTTTCAATACCTATACCAAACTCTTTAAGTATTAAGGGAGGTTTAGCATGCACAACTGAGATGGGCCCTCAAGGCTTGCTTCAATACTATAGCATAATCTAATAATCTGTTTCTGTTTGTTTTCCCCCTGAAAGAATGCTGTTAATTAAAATATTAAAAAACCTAAACATTCTTGAGGGTTAATTACAAATATCTCTCAATTTCATTCTTTGTTATTCCACTGCTAGGTAATTATGCTCAAGGTGAAACAAACCAAAAAGATTTATAAGCTGGAGGAATATATCACACAATCACTTGCATTTCGTAGCTGTATTGACAGCCTACCATTGCTGCCATTAAGGCAGCAGCATCTCCAGAGTTTTGCAATGTTTTGGTCCCTCAGATGTTGCGGCTGATGACTTCCGGTGGTTGTTGTTCACAGTCAAGGAGGAGATTCCTTTGTGGTGGTTGGTTGCTTAACACGACAAACAATTTCATAGCAGCCCGGAGATCCCTTCTTACTTTCTCCTGTACCGGCAGGTGGTTGTAATGCGAACATACCCTGTTGAGCACATGAGCGCAATATGTTTATAATTGACAGATTTACCACTTTGAGTAGAATTGCCTTACTTGCTGCAAAGATGGGGAACTTGTGGTCCTCAAGGAACTGTTGGTTTCCAACTCCCATCAGCCCACATGTAGCATGGCAAATGGTGGTTGAAGAACCATATATACTGCCTTGAACTCATTGACGAAAAGGCTGGATATATATGGATAAACAAACAAACAAACAAACAAACAAACAAACAAACAAACAAACTGCCTATGGTGGGTCTGCATTGGAGCTCTCATGCTTGAGGTGCTATTGTGTACTTTAGTGCTCAAACAGCAGAAGCAAGAGCCACCAGGTTGTGTAGGAGAATCTGCCTTATAGTTTTTCAAGCAGAAGCACAGACAAGAGTATTTGTGTGACTTTCTAATTTTCAGTTTATGCTGGACTCCTTGAGGGAAAGTCAGTGTGCTGCTGGTTCACTGTTGTCAGGGGTTCAGAAGGAGAGACACAGGAGGGGGAGCAAATGGAGAGTGAGGAGGAGGAGTCCGAGGGGGGTGGAGGCAGTGACAGTGGAAAGAGTTACTCCACAAGCCTCTCCAGCGAATCGGAGGACTCACAGAAGGGAGCGCCAATGGCCAGAGTGAGGGGGGTTCCAGGGGGGAAGCCCCAGGAGGAAGGGGCTAGCGGGGAGTCCCTGAGCAGCAGTTGGAAGTCAGGACCAGCTTCCCCACCAGAGCGCAGTGGGGAGGGGGAGTCCCAGGAATCGGGACCAGTGTCCTCACCACCAGCGGGAGGAGAGGAGTCAGGTTTGGCCACGCCCACATCGGGAAGCGGGGAAACGGTCAGGAGGAAGGTTACCGGCTGGGCGCGCGCGCCAAGTTCAAATGTACAGGCGAGCGGCACAGCAGGGAGCCCGGGAAGGGAGCCAGGTCCTAAAGCCCGCCGGAAGGAAGGTCAGGACTCAGGGGGCTCAGCGTCAGAGGAGTCCAGGAAGGAGGAAACCCCAGAGGGCAGAAGGACCCAGCGAAGGAAAGAAAGAGCGCAGGAGGTGGAGCCGGGCTAGGATCTTAAACTGGTGTGGGAGGAGCAGTGAGTCAGAGGGGACTTAGCCGGTCTAGAGTCAAGACGTGGGGCGGCACGCCCAGAGCTTTGAAATGGAAACTAAACTTCAATAAAGACTTTTGTACATTACATCCACCGGGCGTTGGTCCTCTGTGAGCTGGGACCTAGAGGCAGTCCTGACAACTGTACTTCCAAATCATACCTCAAATGGTTATTCCAGCATTCCTTTAAAAGGACAACCTTTCAACATTGTTCTTCCTTTCTTCTAGAACAGGTACCCCCAAACTCTGCCCTCCAGATGTTTTGGAACTACAACTCCCATCAGCCCTAGTTAACAGGACCAGTGGTCAGGGATGATGGGAATTGTAGTCCCAAAACATCTGGAGGGCCGAGTTTGGGGATGCCTGTTCTAGAAGCTGGATAATAGTGTTATCTTAGGTTGCTGATACTATGGAAGGACAGTTTGAAGGAGGTGAGGACAGGTGACCCCACCTAGGCCCGAAGTCACCCCCCCCTCAATAATCACCCCAGGTCTCAAAACTGTCCAAAATTCCTTTTCTGTCTTCTAAAAATCCACAGCTAAAGTTTTCCTCTGTTTTCTCACAAGGTGCTGTGGCATAGGCAAAATGTTACTTTTATCAGTACGAGAGAGCTTCAAAAAGCTAATGAATAGGCTCTGTCAGAGCAAGCCTGAGAACTGACTTTTATCTCATTCAGTTGCAACATCTTGGACATGCTGATCCGCAAGGCTCCTTGACCCCCTTGGCGTCTCACCCCCTTTCCTGGGAAGAGTCCAAAAGAGTCCCAAGACAGGAGCTTTCTGTTCATGCTCAGGAAACACATGGGGCAGGACTCTTGAAGAGGAGGAGAAAGGGGAGGGAACTGGAAGGGGAATATATACTCTGTGCAAATGGCTGTGAACTCGTGCTTGTTTTGTGAATCTATCACACTTGCTCCTTCTACCAGTTCATGGATGGTAGAAATAAAGCTTTTTCTCTGAAACTATTCCTTGAGTGTCTGTTGACTCCCATCTCCCTCTCCCGAGTGCATAGCTCTTCTCACCCAAGGCTAAAAAGGCTACAAGTTAAAATCTTTGTTGTAGAAGCAGCTCAAGTGAAATAGCATTGTCTTATTCTAGAAGGTCAGAAGGATCAAGGGTTTGGAAACCAAGCCTTATGAGGAACAGTTGAGGGGGTTGAATATGTTTAGCCTGGGAAAGAGGAGACTGAGAGGAGATATACTAGCCATCTTTGATATACGATAGATGAGATATATGAGCCAAAGGGTGGCGAGCCTTTGGGCTCGAGTGGTGGTTAGGCATTGTGTAAGCCTTATTATGGGAGGGGAGGTTGTTGCCTCCACCTGCCCCTCCACGTTAAGAGTAACCCGTTAAAGGGATCTGGGGGTGTGGTACCTAACTGAAGCTTGGGCATGGGCTAAGGCCATACCACCACCTCAACGGTGACCCAGGGGGTATTCTTAATTGATGTATATCATAGGGCTCCCCCTTCTGGTGGTTGACCTTATGAGACTTCCTGCAGATGGGTCAGGCTACAGTCTTGCTTCACCCAATTGCCTAAGCTAAACCATTCACATCTGTAACCAATAAAGTTGTGGCCTTATTTATCCCATTAACCCAATATACTTGTGTTTGTGTATTTATTTTGGAGGGAGCTGCGGGGCCCGGGGCCTCGCCGCACAATTGAGATTCCTGCTTTTCAGGTGATTGGACCACATGTCCCTTGGGGTACCTTCCAACTCTACAATTCTATGATAGTGGCTTGTCGACCAGCAACAGCTTTTCTGGCTTTGCAGAAGATAGGAGTGGGTTCATGGTGAAGAGTGCATATTTGCTTATCAGAGAAGCAGGCAACGTAATGCTGCTAACCCTCCCAGAATCCAGTAGCGTTACAGAAGTTTTAGCAAGAATGAGACTAGGGTTGCCATCTTTTCCTGGCAGAGTGGCTGTATCTTTAACAACTGCAATGCAATTACAGATAGGTAGCCGTGTTGGTCTGCCATAGTCAAAACAAAAAAATTCCTTCCAGTAGCACCTTAAAGACCAACTAAGTTAGTTCTTGGTATGAGCTTTCGTGTGCATGCACACTTCTTCAGTGTATCTGAAGAAGTGTGCATGCACACGAAAGCTCATACCAAGAACTAACTTAGTTGGTCTTTAAGGTGCTACTGGAAGGAATTTTTTTGTTTTAACTGCAATGCAAGCTGAAGTCCTTATGTTGAATTTCTGACTGACAGCCAGAAGAATAAAAGCACTAATGGTGATGTCAGTGAGGGCGGGTGGGACTAGGTCTTCAGAATCCCTATGAGTGAAGAACCCCTGATACCTGTTCACATGAGGCTGCGTTGTGGGCAAACTGTCAAACACAACTGCTGCTATGGAGCTATAAATGTTCTATGGCAGCATAGTATTCTGAAGTAAGGAACATACATTGGATTCTGGAACCTTGGTCTTAATGGAACAAACAATATCCTGGATCTCCCCTGAAGCTGTTCTGTTTTGGAGTAGCTCAGGCTTAAAGTTAAGGAGGATCACTTTAAATGGGTGACGTCTAAAAGTCATACCTAATTTGCAACAAAAGATAAGAACAATTTGCTTAGAGGTGAAATCACTGTGTACATTTCTGTGGGCAATGTGCAAGCAGGTGAGATTCTTGAAATGCACACATCCTTGGCTAGTTTAGCTCTTTTATAGTTGACTCACAACTTGCGCTGAAGTTATATTCCGGGGGACTGTGAGTAAAGCCAAAACTGCATATTAGAAGAACCTGGAACTGCCCGTGCACAAGCATCCCTACCTTTCTGAAGCTGGTGCACTCTGTGGGCCTTGCCTCCCCTCACCCTCTGGGAGGCTCCCATGGGGCCACCTGAGATCTCACAAGACCAGAACATCCCAGAGCCCACTAAGTAAATCTGAGAGCTTGAAAGCTTTTAAGCTTTCTGCCTTGTGTGCATTTAATTTGCGCGATTGCAGCTGGCCAGCTGCTAAGCCAAGTTAAACATGTGCAAGTTGTGAGTCAACGGTCTTCTTCTACGGCAGGGGTCACCAACTTTTTGGGGGCCTGTGGGCACATTTGCAAACCAGAGAAACTATTGTGAGCACAATCCACGCACCACAACTGTGCATCATGCATGCATGGCAAACACACTCTTTCCCCTGCAGCCAATAATATGGCTTGGAAAAAGTGTTTTTGCTTTTTAAAAGCCTAATGGGGGAGGGGAAACCTCTCTGGAGAGTGGAGCTAGGAAGCCAAGAGCTAACCTTTCCCCTCCAGCTGTAACATCCAGGAAGTGCTATGAGTTAGCTGGGGAAGGAAGGATGAACATCTCTCACCAGCTACGTGACACCCCTATCCCTGCCAAAAATGCCCCTTCCCACCACAATTAGGATTGCAAAAAGTCTCCTGTTATCTTGAATAAAATACTTCTTTTGAGCCTAATTTCTGCAGGAGAGCAGGGCCCTGTGGGTGCCAGCAAAACCCTCTGGGCGTATGTGCACTCATGTACGCTGCTTTAGCATCCTATGTGCCTCAGAGAATACTATAAGTTCATAGTTGCCAATGAATATGAAACTAATAAGATACAATATCAAGTGTCCTGTGGTTACCGTTGTTCTTACTGATTAGCTGCCTGCCGCATGCATTCTTTTTCTTCTTTCCCCTCCTCCCTTTCTTGCGCCGCCCCCCTCGGCGCTTAGACCTGCAGCTGCAGCGCTTTTTGTGTCTTGCCATCTTTTCTTGGGATGGGCTGCATTAAGTTCCCAAGCGAGGGGCTTCCATCGGCCAGCTGCACTGAGGTAGCCTGTCTGCTCTGATGGTCTTTGAGTTTCTGAGGGAACATGGCAAGCTGAAGCTCCTTAAGGCTCCTCAGGGGTTTGTGATGTAATAAGTGGACCTGGCTGCTATCCTGCCTGTCAGCACCTGAGGGCACCAGCTGTAAGTGGAAAAAAAACAAATGACCGCCAGATCATGGCAATGACAACTGATATTGCTGCTGGTGATTTTCCTTCCTCCCCAGCCTCTAATATGCCTTAAATTTACAATTTGAAGAACTCGTTGCCACAGACAGCTCTAGGATGAACAGTTCTAGGATGAGTCTTGCCAGTACTATCCCATTCGCTCCCTGTTTTGTTTTCTCTTCCCAAGTAGCAGAGAGTTCCTGGCAGCCTTTGGGAGATCATTTTTATCTGCTTCCCAGTAAGCCATGGGCATTTTATTACAAGAGCACTTTCTTGTATATGGAAACTGTTCAACAGCCAGCCTTTTAAAGCTGCAGGTTTCTAGCTGCATTGCACTTGTAATTCATAAAGGTGAAGACCATCAATGGCCATCAGATGTGGTGGCTGTGCTCTGGAAGGGGAGAGTGCTGTAGTAGTCAGGTCCTGTTTACGGGCTTTCTGTGGGCATCAGGTTGGCCACTGTGAGAACAGGATGCTGGGCTAGATACACCACAAGCCTGTTACAGCAGGCTCTACTTATGTTCTTAGGTGGTGACCAGAGAAAAGGGCTCCCCAACCCTTGACATGGCACATTCTTTATGAAACTCCTCATCCTATCCCACCATTCTCTTCCTACCATAATAGGTGAAAGCATTTTCGTTTGCCCATGCTTTTTAATCTTGTAGTTGAATACCTTATATTTTTACTGGTTTTGCTGAATCTGTAGTGGTTATGGCTTTAATGTTGTATTTGTATATTACATCTGTGAGTATCTCTGAAAAATCAAGGCTAGTGAATTCTTATTGGTCTTTGGCCTCTGGCCATTTAAAATCCACAAGGACCGGATTAACTGATTAACTCCTGATTAATCTATTAGAAATCTCTGGATAAGAATAGACTGAACCCATTAAGTTAAGAAGTTAGGTTTTCCTCTTTTCTTCTTCTTCTTTTAAATAGATGAATGACTATCGTAATGAATAAAAATGATCACAATGTTAGAGGTTTTTATTAAGTAATAAGTTGGATATCACGCATGTGGGTGAAGGAAGTCACACGGGCATTTGTGTATAAGGGGAGGTGGCTGCAGGGTTAGATGTGGGGAATTTGCAGAAATAATATATTCATGTTATGTGTAATGTTCAAGGTGTATGGCAATTAACATGTAATGTGAATTAACTAAAAATTAAATAAATAAAAAATAAAAATAAATTTCACAAGGACCACAAAGTGAGAGCAAATGACCACGTCTCACTGAAAAGAAAGGATCCAAATAACTCATCTAAGACACCTATTTACAGAACACCCACTTAGTGATGTTGTGTGTGGTTTTTTTAATGGAATTTTTTAAGCTAATGAGGTTAACTTGCATAAGGTAATTTCCATTAGGAAATTTTCAGTTTGCATGTTTTGATGCCCTAGAGAGTGATCTAATTTAGCATGATTGTTTTCTTTTTATTTGGTAAGCAAACTTTTAAAAGTACTGCATGCTGATTTTTTGTTCCAAATTTTATACAATTGTTTGTTTTAAAATATTTGAGGGGGAGGGGAATTAAAGCACACAATGCAGCTTAAATGTTATATTATGTAGCAGTTTTAATGGAATACAGTGGTACCTCTAGTTACAAACTTAATTCGTTCCGGAGGTCCGTTTTTAACCTGAAACTGTTCTTAACTAGAAGTGTGCTTTCGCTTGCTGTAATTGTAAAATTCTTGTACCAGTTTAAGGACACATCTCTTAACAATGTTTAACTTAAGAAAACTAAAGGAGGGGAAAAGGGTACTGAAACTGTTGACAAACTAATAAATTTTAGTAACCCAAAGAACTATGCATGATATGCTGACCCACATACCTGAAAGACATTTAATTACAGCTATGAAACTGCCTACAATTGTATTTACAAATGGGAAGTTTTTAATGTTTGATGTTTTATTGTGTTTTTAATATTCTCTTGAGAGCCACCCAGAGTGGCTGGGGAAACCCAGTCACACGGGCGGCATATAGATAATAAAAGTATTGTTATTATTATATTAACTGAATTTCACCTGAAAACTTGCAGGCACAGTGAGCGCCATTTGATCTGCCTATTAACATTTGCACAAGCCTGTCATTTTGGTGGCATTAAGATAACTTTCCATCCTATCCTAGTGAAAGTTGATCACACTGTGCAGAGAAAGGTCACAGCAGCACTTCCTTCCCAGTTAAGTGGTAATTAGCATATTACTTGGTCTTTTGTTTGTCATGTCCTATTAAGTAATCTGTGCTGTTAACAGTTATAGAAGTAATAGGCCTGTTTCTGTTCTCAGCGGAAATTATGTTAAGCAATGCAAAGAGTGTAGTTAGCAAGTAACACATAAGTGAACTGTGCATTTCAAATTATTTTCTTATTCCATCTTATCAGGATGGAATATATTTCCAGGGATGATAAACGGTTGCTCATCACAGAGGAAGGTGTGTCGTAATTGAAAAATAAAAATAAAACCTGAGGAAGCCTGTGTTTCTTTGGGAGCTGTATCCACCAGGGCAGCCCTCTTTGACTTTTGCCTTATCTGGCTGTACTTTTCCTTCACTGGTGCTCCTAGCCTGAACCAGTATGATACTTTGGCTTGGGTGTGATAAAACCCAGCCTCAAACACCTGCATCTTCACAGAATAACCCTGGGTGAGCTCTTTCTCAGGGGTCAGCAAACTTTTTCAGCAGGGGGCCAGTCCACTGTCCCTCAGACCTTGTGGGGGGCTGGACTATATTTTGGGGGAAAATATGAACAAATTCCTATGCCCCACAAATCACCCAGAGATGCATTTTAAATAAAAGAACACATCTCATGTAAAAACATGCTGATTCCCGGACCATCTGCAGGCTGGATTTAGAAGGCGATTGGGTCGGATCCAGCCCCCAGGCCTTGGTTTGCCTACCCATGCTCTTTATCATCTTAACCTGTTTTACAGGTGGTCAAGAGATTGAAATACATCAAGCAACTTGCACATATTTAACTTGTTCGCATTCAGCTTTGTGTGCTTGGCAAAAATAAAAAATAAAAATAATAAAAGGGGGCAAACATCTGGTTAAAAAGACTTTGGCAATCCCACCCACCATGGGAAACCCAATGTGTTTTGTCTATATGTGATTTTGGCTCTTGGTGTGATCCCTGGAATGTAACCCCTATGTAAGTTGTGGGCTTACTGCAACAGTCTGAGCTTCTTCAGGAAAGGGAGAGAGACTAGGGCTTTTTTTCAGCCAGAACTCGGTTCCGGCACCTCTCAAGTGGGCGCCATTGCCATTATAAGAGAACAATGGAGGCATTCATGGTGAGTCCCCTTTTTCTAGAAAAATAGCACAAATATCCAAATGACAACACAATGAAGCCGATTTACTGAAAAGTGTGTACTGGAATCTGAGTTAGTGTTTATGAAGTGAAATGTTATTGATAGATTATTGTTAGGGAATTCTCCTTGTTGTTTCTGAAATCGTATTTATGTTGTTAGCTGATTTGGACATTTGTGAGAACAAGCGAGGTACAAACAGGAAATGAAATTTCATCCAAGCAAGATCAATATTGAATTAACAAGTACTGTGCACTGGATGGTAAATCAACCTACTATGTTCTCATAGCAGTAGTATTAAAACTGGGGACAGTGGGCTATTGTGGTCTCTGCCTTGGTGACCATAGCTACAATGCTTACAGCAAGCTTCCCCAACCTGGCGCCCTCCAGATGTACGGGGTTACAACTCCCATTGGTTTCAGGCAGCACAACAAAGTGACGACAATGGTTAAGTTACAGAGTTACAAGGATGTGGGTTGCAGAATCCATAAAAAGATTATTTTGTGTTTAAGTCCCAGGCTGTGCACATGTTACTGGCTTAAAACACAGTGAGATTTAATTTGGACCGAAGCTCGTTTGGGCATGGGGGAAAAGCATGAACACCACAGTCTTGTGTAAGAGAGAGAGTTTGGATTTGATATCTCACTTTATCACTACCAGAAGGAGTCTCAAAGCGGCTAACAATCTCCTTTCCCTTCCTCCCCCACAGCAAACACTCTGTGAGGTGAGTGAGGCTGAGAGACTTCAAAGAAGTGTGACTGGTCCAAGGTCACCCAGCAGCTGCATGTAGAGGAGCGGAGACGCGAACCCGGTTCCCCAGATCACGAGTCTACCGCTCTTAACCACCACACCACACTGGCTCTCCAGTATAAGAAACAATAGACATGGATTGTAGTTAATGTCATGTGTATGTTGCTTCCCAAACCAGTAGTAGGAGTGTACCAGATATAGAAATAAAAGGGAGTTGAGCAAGCCCTTGAATAACTCTTTTTAAAATTCAACAGGGATTGCAAAGGAATTTTGTCCTATTGGCAGCTGGGATACAGCACTAGCACACTTATTTTTCCTGCCATCCTTTTGAAAAGGATTTAACTCTGTCACCCTCTTGGTTTTGTTGCTTTCATTGTTCCCGACAGACAGTTTGAGAAGAGCTGGAGGAGTCAAAGGGGATCATTTAGTCAGATGACAGCTCTAATTATGAATATTTAGGAGGTGTTTGAATGTGCTCACTTTTATTACCCCATTTCCTATCAATGACTGCATTGAAACCACTTGTCTCATTTTTCAAATCAAAGCTTCCTCAAGCAAAAGGATGAAACTCAGGATAAGTGATGCTCCACAGATATATATTATTTTCAGAACGAGGTAAGGCCATCAGTCAGTTCAGAGCATTTGAAAAAGTTTAGTCCTCAAAAGATTAGTCACCTCTCCTGTCTCTCTCCCCCCGTCCCACCCCCGCATAGAGAATAACTGTGCAGCTCATGAGAATCACTGCTCTTTTGTTATTTTTTGTTATTCTCACCCAGAGATAGATTTGGCTTTAATCTTTTTTGACAGTGGGTCTGCATATTTCCTCAAAGTGCCGTTCTCCAGTTGGTATTGGCCCATAGTAGTAGTAATGAGGTGACTTTGTTTCAAAAAGTAGGGACAGGATTATTTGGGCTTGTTTTCCTTACAGTGGTGGGTGTCCCAACCCACATAAAATTCACACATTAGTCTTGAGCAATTCAGTGTTAGTTGCTTTGGAAGATCCAGCAATAGCTGTGAGTATCCTGGGGGAATTACGTTGAAAGAATGATGCAAACCATTTCTCCTTAAAACATAAATATTTGGGTGGGAATGCCTTTTTTCTTTTCTTTAAATTATTGAATTTATATCTTACCCTTTTATCCAAGGAGCTCAAGGCGGTGTACATAGTTCTATTCCTTGATTCCCACAACGAACCTGTCAGGTACGTTAGGTCAAGAGGCAGCAACTTGCCCAGGGTCACCCAGCGAACTTCATGGCTGAGTGGGAACGTGAATCCTGCTCTCCCTAGTCCTAGGTTTAACACTCTAACCACTACACCACCCTGGCACACTACGCTACACATCTACATCCCCCCATGTTCTATAAAACCCTTGATCTTAAAAGTCAGTGAGGGCAGTGTGATGTGGATGCTCTTTCGCCTTAATATGCAAGTACCCACAGTTGTAGGGAGGCGGGTGGCGCTGTGGGTTAAACCACAGAGCCTAGGACTTGCTGATCAGAAGGTTGGCGGTTCGAAACCCTGCGACGGGGTGAGCTCCCGTTGCTTTGTCCCTGCTCCTGCCCACCTAGCAGTTGAAAGCACATCAAAGTGCAAGTAGATAAATAGGTACCACTCCAGTGGGAAGGTAAACGGCATTTCTGTGTGCTGCTCTGGTTCGCCAGAAGCGGCTTAGTCCTGCTGGCCACATGACCTGGAAGCTATACGCTGGCTCCCTCAGCCAATAAAACGAGATGAGCGCCGCAACCCCAGAGTTGGTCATGACTGGACCTAATGGTCAGGGGTCCCTTTACCTTTACTTACCCACAGCTGTATCTCTATTTAAATCTCACCTTTCTGCACATGATACTCAAGACAGCTAACAATAACAGTAAAGATGTACCAAAAGCAAAGGTAGCTGTTTTGGCCCATAAGAAAAAAATCCCCCCCCCCAAACCCCACAGTAGGATGAATCAGAAAGACACAAACTATTGAGAGGACTTTTGAGTTCTCAATAACTCTTCTGGAGAAAGGGCTGGCTTAATGTTAAAGCCATAAGGTCTGCACTGATTTCAGTCTTGAGATCATATAAACTTAGGGAAGCAGACTTAGTTGGTTATTATTTATTTATTTAATATACAGTACTTCCCTTCATTAAGAGACCACAGGGCAGTTTGCAACATAAAACACAAGATACATAATATAATAATATTTTAAAACCCCCCAAATAAAATACCCCCGCCCCCAGCGAAGGAAAGCCAAGCACCTAGCCTGGCTGAGACTATGATGAAGGGACCTGCACTTTTTAATTTGACACAGCACAACACTGCTGCCCAATGAGTCTCCAGAAATCCCATCGCATGCAGCTTAGAGGGGCTGGACTATTGCTTTGACTGAAAATCTCTGCAGTATCTTATCTATGAATAGCACTGCACCCAAGTTTTAGAGATCTAATAACCACACAAGGGATGATTAAAAAATAATAATCTAATCATAGGGAAACATGTCCCATTTGTGATGACTGGATGTCTGCTTGAATTTGCCAGCCAAAGTGGTTCACTTTTGCTAATCAAAATGATATTAGCTCAAGGCAGTCAAATTGTGCTGCCCACTCCAGTGTAAATGAGCTCACCCAAATGGTGTGTCCTTTTCTCAAAAGGTTAGAGAGGCTCAAAAAATTTTGAGGCCATGGCCTTTTCCGTGATTTTCTCCTCAGCATAAAATACTGTGCAAGTGTCTTGCTTTTTAAAATTTTAGGAGCAAGTTTCTCTTGCCTGCACCCCTGGCCAAATGATTGATTTGGCAAAGCACTGCTAATTACCACACAAAAGATGGCCGCAGAACCCTTCATGGGCAAATGTGAGTCTAAAGAAGAGACTAAAAGTTTAAACATCACCATGATGACAGTATGGAACAAAGGAACATAAGAATATAAGAAGAGCCTTCTGGATCAGGCCAATGACCCATCTAGTCTACCATCCTGCTCTCACAGTGGTCGTCTTGGTTCAGGGGTGCCAACTTGAATAAAATATGGGAGGGGAGGTAAGCCCCTCCCCACATAACTGATCACAAGACGTGACACATGCATACCATATGAATGGCAATGCCCATCATCTTGAGGTGGGCTGGCCCCCTCAAATATTCTATTGGGAGGGCCAAAGGGACCTTGGTCCCTAGGGGTTGGCTCCTATAACTTGATCCCTGTGTGAAACTCACAAGCAGGACCTAAGCACAAGAGCAAATGGTATTTGGTAGCACTGCTGCCTCCAACTGTGGAGGGTGGCAGAACATAAGCATCATGGCTAATAGCTGTTGATGGCTTTATCCTCCATAAACTTGTTCAATTCTCTTTTAAAGCCATCCGAATTGGTGGCCATCACTGCCATTGGAGGGACAACACGCTACACAAAATTGGGAAGTTCAAGATAAACAAGGGATGGGTGGTGAATTGGTGCCCTCTTGCAGCCTTCCTTTGTCCTTTAAGCCTAGAGCAACTTTATCCAGGAAGGGCCTGGTTTGAGCTTCCTCAGAGATTTCTGCTTCACTTAAATCAGAACTGATGGCATATCTGTTGGTGTTAGAAAGAGAAGGTCTTCTGCCAGTCAGTGACTGCTATTCTGACATGGCAGGAGGAGCCTAGATTAAAAGGCAGGCGCTATAGATTATTCTCATTGCCAGAGTCTATTCTGAGAAAAGCATATCGGATTTGGTCCAGAGGGATTTTTTTCTGTGTCGCTGATTGTAATTCACTGGAATTTAACAAATGTTGAATATCGTACATCATTATTAAAACTTACTTTTTCCTTGCCAGGATGCAAATGTGCTCCCACCTTACACAATTCAAAATCTATTTATAGATCCATTTTCACTTTCAAATCTACTCTGCAAGATGGAAACAGCAAAGAAAAGTAACTGGCAAACTCTGAGTGGCACTTCTGTTTAAAATCGCTTTATGCACGCCTCTGTTTGTTGTTTGAGGAATCTCTGCATATATTCATGACAATTCCGTGTGTGAAGTGAGGCTTGAAAGGGAACAGACTGCAAATTCTATTTCGTGAAGACCCTAATAGGAAAACCACTGTTAGAATTAAAATTAGTTTAAAACTGCCTCCGGTTGTAATAATGATGTTGTGCTACACCGTTCAGAGAATTTCTGTTGTATTTTCCTTTATGAAGATGCTCTTAAAATAACTGAATAGGATGTTGCAGGTTATACGTAGCTTCACTAGTTGTGTAGGAGGTGTCAACAACAGTGCTGTCTGAAATTTGATATTAATTTTGGATAATGTGAATCATCAACTAGTACAATCTCTTTATAAAAACTATATTTAGGCTAAAGTTTGCAATAGACTTGCCGCATCTGTATGTGTGTGTGTAGGAGAGTTTTACCTAGATTTAATCCCACCACAAAAAATATTTTGAATGGTTAATAGTTTGATGATGAACCTGACTTATATTGACTGTGATGCCTGAGATCTGGCCAGCCTGACATTGTGGCTTTCATTTCTAAAAGGCCCAAACTCCATTTTGAGATTCAGAAACATGGTGCCTCACTTCATGGGTAGCCAAGCCCTCTAGATATTAATGGACTCAAACTCCCATCAGCCTCAGCAAGTACAGCCAATGATCAGAGATAATGGGAAGTGTAGTTCAGAAATATCTGGAGGGAGTAACCATATTGGTCTGCCTTCCTTGGCTTCTCAACCCAGACCTTTCAAATGCAACTGATACTTTTCTGATTCTAATGTTGCTGTTTTGCTTATATGTTTGGGTTTGATGTGATGTTTTGACAGTATTTCAATTCTCTTTGCAATTGTGATACTTTGTGTTGTTAGCTCCTGCATGCTTGCTTCCATTGAGAGGAAGGGTCAGACTAAGTTCTAGGAAATAAATACATAATAAATATAAACATCTACTTGCTCTCTTGGAAGTACCAATTCAAGTGTACATCAGTTTGTTACTAGGCAGAAGTGTGCTATGTAGCTCAGGTGTGGTGTCATGTATGCTCTGCCTGGCTCTAAGTGGATCTGGAGGTTGAAGTGTGATCCTGCTGCCAAAAAGAGACTTAGAAGGTTTTAAGAGGCACCACTGGGATCTCTTTTTTGTTTTTTGTTCTTGTTCTACCCATTGGCTTTATAAGATACAGGATGAGTGAACAAACATGGAGAAGTGATATTATAATGGCAGGTCTCCTCCCAAAAGAAGAATCTACATGCATTTATACTCAATGTTTGCCTAGAATCCACAACATGTACATCTGCACATGAATAGGGTTTTCTCCAGGCAACTGGGAACCTAGAGAAAGACTACCCAACTGCAGAGAGATACACCCACGTACATACTGTTGCACATGTGTGGATTATTTATTTATGTACCTGTTTAGTTATTTGAAACAGGAATAAGGAACCTGTGGCCCTCCAGATGTTGTTGATCCTATGACTGTTGCTTACCATGGCCAGTGGTCAATGGTATTGGGAGCTGCAGTTCAGCAACATCTGGAGAGCCACAGGTTTCCTATCCCTGATTTCAGAGATTTAGATATCACCCTGCAAAACTTCCAGGTCAGTTTGCATGAATAGAATAAAGCACAAAAATCAAAATATAGTTTTTAAAATATATATATATTTTATTAAAGATTTCTTAGTATACAAAAATACGTGCTTTGTCTCTTTTTCAAGTTGTATTTTCTACAGATCAGTTTCATTTGTTGTGAGACTTTAGTATTACATACAATGTAAGGTTAGGAAGAAAAGCAGGGGAGTGGGAGTATAGCTATAGCATTCAGCTGAGTGCACTTAGTTCACTCCTCTCTTGTCCCTTGCACCCAGTTATGGTTTCTCCAGCTGGAGGAAGAGGAAGCAGTAGCAGCCAGTTAAGTAAGTAGGGACGTGGGTGGTGCTGTGGTCTAAACCACTGAGCCTGGGCTTGCCGATCAAAAGGTTGGCAGTTCAGATCCTTGCAACGGGGTGAGCTCCTGTTGCTCGGTCCCAGGTCCTGCCAACCTAGCAGTTCGGAAGCACCCCAAAAAGTGAAAGTAGATTAATAGGTACTGCTCTGGCGGGAAGGTAAACGGTGTTTCCGTGTGCTGCTCTGGTTTTGGTGTTCTGTTGCACCAGAAGCGGCTTAGTCATGCTGGCCACATGACCCGGAAAAACTGTCTGTGGACAAACGCCAGCTCCCTCGGCCTGTAAAGCGAGATGAGCGCCACACCCCAGAGTTGTTTGCGACTGGACTTAACTGTCAGGGGTCCCCTTTACCTTTACCTTTTTAAGTAAGTAGGGACAAGCAATACTGATTTCCTAAGAAGAAGAAGAAGAAGAAGAAGAGTTTGGATTTGATATCCCGCTTTATCACTACCCCTTTATCACTACTCCTTTCCCTTCCTCCCCCACAACAAACACTCTGTGAGGTGAGTGGGGCTGAGAGACTTCAGAGAAGTGTGACTGGTCCAAGGTCACCCAGCAGCTGCATGTGGAGGAGCGGAGACGCGAACCCGGTTCCCCAGATTACGAGTCTACCGCTCTTAATCACTACACCACACTGGCTCTCTACTGGCTCTCTCTACTCTCTCACTGGCTTCCTACTGTTTGATTCACTGGTATGGAAGTGGATTTTTGGTTCTAAAACCATACACAAGCTGCTCTGTAGAAGAACTTCAAATGAGCCCTGCTGAATTGGACCAAAGTCCCATCCAGGCCAGCATACTGCTCCCAGAGAGGTCAACCATGGAAAGCCTGAAGAAGGACATGAGCACTCTTCTCACTTCTGATTCCCAACAATTGGTATTGAGACAGGCACCTAACCTCTGATACTGGTGATAATATATAGCCATCATGCAGCCATCAATGGTCGTATTATCCATTAATCTGTTAAACCCTCTTATAAAGCCATCCAAGCTGGTGGTGATTACCACATCTTGTATTACCAGATTCCCTAGTTTAACTATGCACTGAGTGAGGAAGTACTTCCTTTTGTCAATCCTGAAACTGCCCCATTCCATTTTCTTGGATGAATATATCTCTTCTGCCTGTTATATGTTTACAGAGACACAATTCAAGCTGAATTATTCAGAATTTTTTTTTTGCTTAGCCTTACCTTTGTTGTCATCCTTGTTATTTAGTTTGCTATCGATTGATGTGTGCATGTTAAAGAAAAGGAACCAAATTTATATCCCATTGGTTCAGTGAAATGGAAATCTGTCTCCAGTGCTCAAGACTTAATTAGGACTGCACCGAGTGGGTGGATATAAATATTACTTACAGGTCACATCTTCATGTGAAAGCTTCTGAGGCTTTTTCTATCTGAAGCGCCTTCTGTCATTGCTTTCTACATTCACATCAGGAGTTTTCAACACTTGGCCATAATTTCTCAGGATGGATTGAAGCAACCTGTGGGAATGCCAATGTTGTTGGCCTCCAACCACCATCAGCCCCAACAAGCATGGGCAACCACCAGTCATTACAGTCCAGCAACATCTGGAAGGTCCCAGGTTCCCCATCCTTTACAATCTCAATGGGTCTTCAAATGGATAGCAGGAGCTATTCACCCTCTGTGCCCTGGCCTTGTCTGGCACCCCGACACTAGCAAACAAAGCAGTTTCTGTGCCAAAACTGGGCCTAACCCCCAATTGAAATGAATCTAGAACATCACTTTCCTCCAAGAGCACCTAGATCTGGTCCATAACCATCCACTCAGGAACCTTGCCCAAGAAGGGGAGATTCACAACTAGCCAGTAGTTATTTACATTTTCTAAGTCCAGGGAGGGTTTCTTAAGGAGTGGGTTTACCACTGCCACTTTCAAACAGGCAGGAACCACCCCCTCTTGTAAGGAGGCATAGATCACCTCTCTGACACAGTCAGGTGTCTCCTCCCTGCTAGTTTTTATCCGCCACATGGGGCAAGGGTCCAAAGCGCAAGTGGTCAATTTGACTGGTCCAAGCACCTTGTTCACATCCTTGAGCCTACTACCCCTTCCCTAACACCCCAAGAGTGGATATATCAACAAAGAAACAAAGCCTGTCTTGAGATTTCTCTTGTGGGGAGAGTGCTGTTTCCCTCAGGCCCCCCTTGCAGGTTTCCCGCAGGCATCTGGTTGGCCACTGTGAGAACAGGATACTGGACCAGATGGGTCACTGGCCTGATCCAGCAGGCTCTTCTTATGTCTATGTGAATTAACTACTTTAAAAGCAACTTTTTAGGTCTTGCCTTCAAGAAATTGGAAATCCCACCTCTGTCGCCAGATGGAACAGTACAAAGGTTTCAATACAAAGCATCCAGTACTGACTTAGAAGGAAGACTTGAGTCATTTTTGAGCCACATGAGAGAACCATCCCAGGAAAGTCTTGGGTGATCTCCAAGTGTTCTCCTGTCTTTAATTTATATACTGTCTTATTTTTTATTCTCTCTTCTCCTTTTTACACTTTTGTGTGTGAAAACTGGTGTAAAATGTATATGCCGATGAACTCATGCTCTTTCATGTAAATATTTTTGTGGCACTCCCACCCATTCCTTGTAAATACTTAGATTCTCATTTTCTCCACACTGTTAAGGGGCGGGTGTGCTTGGTTTATTTTTATTTTTTAATTTGTACTGTAATACTGACTTAGAATGATAGAATTGTAGAGTTGGAAGAGACCATGAGGATCATCTAATCCAACCCTCTGCAATGCAGGACTCCTGCCCATAGCTGTCCCTGCGTGGGATTGAACAACCAACTTTCTGGTTAACAGCCAGCTACACTGACCCATTGTGTCACAGCAGGACTTGCCCATCTGTGTTATAATCTGGCCCCTTAATCCAAATCCTCACTGGGCCTTCTATTCAGCAGCTAGAATTGCCGGCTGGCATTTTAGTTATTTTTCTGTGTTTCATTGCCCGCCTTTAAAATAAAATAAGAAATAAGAAGCATTAGCAAAATATTTAAAAGATAATGAGGAATGATCGTGCTAATAGCTGCTATTGAAATAATTATGTGAATGCATTTCAGTTAAAACTCACAGAAATCCCTGGGGTTATTTTAAACTGTAGACTTGTATGAATTACAACAAAGATATGCATGAGCAGCCTCTATATTTCTTCTACCCATGTGTCACTTCAGCTGCTTTGACGCTCGTTCCACCAGGAGGAACCAAACCTAAATGAACATCCCTAATAGCTAACAAACCCTTCCCTTAAAACCAAGCTTTATCCAAGCCTACACTGTGAAATGCACCCTGGTGCACAGAGAGAGAGGTTGGCTGATTGAGATGCAAGAAACACAAAAGCAAAGAGATGGTGAAGAACAGTCTCCACTCCCTCTTTATCAATACAAGACGACACGATGGAATTGCCTTCTTTTTTTAATAACAACAAAATCAAAAGAACATGATTTATTCATTAGCTCCATTTATCAATATGGGCAAAGATTAGCGGAGAATGTAAAATAATTTCTTATTGATTTACCTTTTTTATTATCAGAGGGTGATACCGTTTTGACTGCAAGCGGCAAAAAAATGAAAAGTAGAAGGGCACCATTTTAAAGTGTGGTCATTCTTCAAGTGTGTATTCTTATGTAGCCAAAAATAGCACCATCCATGCACAAAAGGGTCCATGCACCAGCAGGGTTGGGCTCCTGAAAGTACCAAAATCATGGTAGCTGTGTATACAGTACCCACACAGAGGCACCAATTTGCACAAATGGTGCATGCCATTGTGACATGTGAACTGCTTAATGTTTGGTTTGCTATGTTAAGGTAAAATCTGCCATTGATAAATGATAAGACGGTGCTTCTATGCAGCCATGGAGATCTGCATGACGAAAGGATTCCCCATGATCTTTGATGTCAGGACTCAGGAGCAGCTCAACATGTGCCTGCGTTCCCATTGAACACTCAGAACTTTCTTCGACATGAAGAAGAAGTGGAAGCTCCCTGCTGAGCAGAGTTCTGCATACATCACATTGCTCCGCTGTGTATTACACAAAAGCTGCTGGATTGCAACAGCCCCACAAAGGAACCTAACCTAAGTAATGAGCTTTCAGCTCTAGACATCTAGAGATATTGGTTCTGGCACACAGATGGGATGGTTTGATTTGCTGCAGCACAAGTGACTGGGCAATAGCTGTAGGCCCATTCTTTTCTTTTGGCATATTAAGCCATAATCAATAGCTCCCCCTTTGATTGCACAACATTTGAAGTCCCTGGAGGCTCATGCAAAGCTCATTTGCTTTTCCCCTTTTGTTGCTAAATCATATTTCAAAATGCTCCCAGAGATTCAGATGACAGTTCTGAAATTGCCCTGCTGGGTTTTCAAAAGTCCACCCACTTGTTGAAAGTGACAAACTGCCTTGTGAGGTGCCTGAAGGAAGACCTTGTACACCTCAGGTTTTTATGTGGCTAAATCATCTATATAATTGCTGGCCATTATAAAGCCTCTTGGAAATAAATGTCAACTAATTGGACAGTAAATATCATCTGGCATCGATTATTACAATGTACGCAAATGGCTTGCTCTGACGAGACCCTTTATGAAGAAATGGTAGGAGGCTGCTTGAGATTTTGCAGGTTATTTTTTTCACTCATTTTTTAAAAAAATATTTTTTATTAAGGTTTCAACAAAATTAACAAAACACAACAACAACAAAAAACACAACACAAAACATCGTAAAACATAAAACATATATAAGTTCAATTCTTAATTTCTTATAACTTACTTTCCCGACTTCCTCATACCTCCCCTTTCTGTATTCCAATTTCAAATTTATTTTCAGCAAATCCTTCCCTTATTTTTAGCTTACTTTTAATATTGCTTACTCTCCTTAATTTAACCGTTATCACTATTAACTCCTTCATTTCTAATCCAACATCATTTTAACACTCATTAATTTTGCTATATTTCTTTAAATAGTCCTTAAATTTTCTCCAATCTTCTTCCGCCGTTTCTCTTCCCTGGTCTCGGATTCTGCTCGTCATCTCTGCCAAACCCATATAGTCAATCACCTTCATCTGCCATTCTTCCACGGTGGGTAAATCTTGTGTCTTCCAGTACTCTGGTTTCTCTTCAGATCGTATAAATCTTTCGCCTTTTATTTTTTTCACTCAGGTCATAATGAAATCAAGACTACACCCACCCAAACACACACAAAAGCAAGTATACAGAAGGAGTTTAAAAAGTCAGAACCCTAAAATTCACAAATTTGTAACAAAAAAAATTAAAGCATTAAATAGCTATCATATAATGTCTTGATTTCTCTGCTGTTGATACAAATGAAGCTCCATTTTCTATTACCGACTTAGACAACTTTGGTTTTCTGCTGACTAGTCCCCAAGATCTTCACAAACCTCTTTCAAAGTGCTGGGCAACAGGGTGTCTTCAGAAGCTCTCCTCAAAGTACTATTATGTGCTGTGCTTGGGAACAGCAAACAACCTTTTGGCTGAGCTAGGTTTCTACCTGCCCCACACCTGACATCATATATGACATCAGGCATAGGGCAGGTAGGCGTGACTTCACCAAAATGACCTTGAGACTCAAATGGGGAGGTCTGGTGGGCTTAATAAGGTGTACAGGCTGAAGGTCCCCAACTGTGGTTAAAGCTGAAGAGCTTTGCTTTGTCTTCTCCAAGATTTGCGTTGTGATGACAAATATAATCTGGCAAAAATCATTAGCTATCCCTTTCACACAGAGTGGCAACTTGTGCTATTGTTCTATCATAATGACCCAGCTCAAAGGTATGGGACCTTCCCCTTGCATTCTGCCTGTACAGTGCCACCCTCCAAGGGGGATGTCACTAAATGTGTGGAACCTCTCTGAGGTTCACCACTTGTTTTGATTGTGAGGCTTTCAGACAAATATCTAGAATACATAGTTCTTCCTAATTAACTTCCTTATATTTATATCCCCTCTTTCTTCTGTCATGGAATCTGAGTCGGTGTGCATGTGCTCATCCAGCCACTGACAAAACTTAGACTTGTTTAGCTTTAGCAAAGTGGTAGTTTCATGTGCCTTCAGATAACACCTGGGGCCCATAGGAAGCCATATAGTCATTAGGAAGACACCCATCACTCACTTGTGTTAATTACAGCCCCAGCAGGCACTTGGAGGAACTGTTTGGTTTGTTAAGAGAAATGACTGGATTTTATGTTCATGCATTGATGTTGCCTTACTAACATTGGCTGTGTTGCTTATTGTTCAGTCTGTAAGTTTGTTAATCAGTTGGTTTCTTACAAAAGCAACATGAATCTTGAGAGTCCTCTCTTAATAAATGTATTGTATAAAGGCTACCCCAAACGTTTCACTGTTCCAAAAAGTGGGGAACAGAAGAATACGGAGATGGCTGCTGACAGACTGTCAAGCTGGTGTTTGCTAATTAACGGAGAAAGTCCTTCAGTAGGAGTTAAGGGTCAGAGGATAATCGCTTGAGAAGGTAATTCACCTGCTTGGGTGGGAACTAAAGTTGGAGGGAGAGAGATTGAATTTGAAAGGCTGTGAATCGATGGAAGCTGAAGCAGCTCTCTTTTATTTGGGGACCAGAGGCAGGTTCAGCAGCTGCAGTGTATGCTTTCAGGAATATATTCATTTCCACTATGTTCTGCTTGTTTATTGAGAAATACAACAAATGTTACAAAGGTGCCTTAAATATCTTGTGTTTTCTCTCTCATGCAAGGGAATTTGTACCCTGTTACACCAGCCCTAGATCTTCTAAGCCTATATTGACAGAGCCTGATGGTTAGGGAGCACAGGATCGTTCTATAAGAGATGGCTTCTGAAGTAGAAGTAATAAAAACAACAACTCATAGGGCATGATCTTCTTTGGGGGTCATCCAGAAAACCTGTTTATTCAGCATTCATCCTGATTTGCTTGCACAAAGCTTGCACAGTGATTAGATTATGTCCACCCTTTCTTGAATATGTGTTCTGATTTGTTTACAGGACAGTTATATGGCAATGAGCATTCATCCTACATTCATCTTGATTTGCTTGCAAGGTGTTTGTATGTCATCCCATTAATCATTCGTTTATCCCACAATTTTAAATGCATTTCTCTGTGACTTTTAAAGTCTTTCATTTTTAAAAAAAATGGTGGGGTTTTTTTCTTTTTTTTTCTTTTGCAGTAGGATGACGGAGCTTTAATCCACTTTTAATTGTCCAAATCTTTAACTGGTATGCACTTGAATCCATTCCACAAAATACTGATGGTGGTCTGGAGCAGGGCTGGCACATCCATGAAGCAAGGTGGAGAGACTGCCTCAGATGGCAGGTTCCACTGGGGCAGCAGATCCTAATGTTGACCTTTCTTCCCTCCTTGCAACTTCTTCTCTCACCATCATCATTTAGGGTCTGCCTCAGGGCCCAAAATGTCCTCAGGGACCTGATTTGAAGAGCACACTGATACTGTGAGCTTGTGTGTGTGTGTGTGTGTGTGCACGCATGTTTTCAATAAGACTTAGTAAAATGCTGTTTGCCTCACCTACATGCTTCCATGGGCATGTCATTAGGATGTGGGAGGAGGCAGAGGAAAGGGGATGCCTCCAGTTTCCTTATCCAACTTTCCCTCTCTGTGCTTTGAAATTCACTTGTTATCTGAGCCCAGCTAACATCCTTTGGCAGAGAAGATTTTCCAGATGCAGGAACTGTGTTTGCCTGGCGAGTGGATCATACAGTTGGTGTGAAGATTTTGCAGCAGTCATCGTTACCAAATACATTTCTAAAGACTAATATTTCATAATTTAATTTATATAATTTTCATGACCACAATCTTGATAATCAAACACACTTATAAAACTACCAGAGCAAAATAGGACTATGTTATATATTCCATCTCTGGCTGTCATTGCCAACTGTGGACAGGGAAATATCAAGTGTTCTGATGACATATAGCCTCGTAACCAATAATCGGAAGCTTCTCTTTCATAAAATGGGCCTGCAGCATAACAAAAACAGATGTGAGAAGTATTGACCTTTAAATGGTTAGTCAATTGTAGCAGAGATTTTTTAAAAACAACAATTCACTTCCCATCATGTATAGTACTGTGAATTTGTGCAACTGTTAAGGTATTAGCAGAACAAAGCAAGGAAGCAATAGTAAGCAGCTATCCTTCCTTAAGAACAGAGACTACAGATGATGTTAATTTAGCAGAAATCCTACCCAAATCTTTTTTCTTTTTCTTTCCCCCCTGCATCATGGTAAAATTGAGTGGAGAGATTTGAATGTTCATAGGATTTAATTCCAAGCCCATTGGATTCATTGACTTCAATTACTTGTAAATAAACCTTGCAATGGAGGATGGCAGTATTTTATTGCTTCAGTGTCTAAAGAGAAATACTGGGTGACATTTTCAAACTGTATATATTATGAGTGTCAGTGTGCCTGCCTGTGCATTTGAAAATACAATTTCAAAAAAATCAAATGAATATTAAAAAAGAAAAAAAAACAGAGTGGAGAGGAAGACTCAAGATCCGTATTTTGCTTTGCTTGACTTTGCCTCCTGGAGGGTAGCCAGCTTATTATACCTTGAGAAATTCAGATTCACACATGTCTACCATCACAATTCAATGTCAAAACAATAGTGGGTTTCGGCTGTCAACAAAGTTGGGAATTTTCCAACTTTAAATAAGTGTATGTTATTAGTACTCAGATCCAGAGGTTCTGGTATGCACACATGAGCTCAGATGGAGTAACATGTGACATGGGGCTGCTCCATTCAGCCATCAAGTACTGGAGAATTCTCTTTTGTGTGGATCCCCACTCCTTGTGTGGAGCTACATGTACACTGGAGCCTTAGGAAGCTTTAGAGCACAACCTGACCACTGCACACAGCAAGCTGAAATACAGATGTTGAAAGTCTTCAAATCCAACTTAAGTAGGCAGGAAAGTGAAATACACACACACACACACAGCTCATCTGGTCATTGAAAGGTGTTATGGTTCTGTTTAAGCTAAAGGTCACTGATTTTATTTCTTTTCTGTTTAGTAACAAATGCTTTCTCACCCAGAAACATGGTACCCTCTAAGAAATGTCAGAAGATGCAGTACTTTTTCTTGTAATGAACCTAAAAGTAGTATAGTGACTGACTTTACTATTATTATTTTTTAAGAAAAAATTATATTGTAAGGCATTTGTCTTAGAGTACCACACTATCTTTTATTCTTCCATTTATAAACACATTTCTCTGGTGCACTGGCAGAGGAAGAGGGGGGCAGGGGGAGCACACCGCCCCCGGCACCACGATCCCGGTGGGGTGCCATTGCAGGCAGTGCACCATGCCTCCAGGATGCATGCCACGCCCCCTGGGACATGCGCCAGCCACACCCCCGCCTGTTCTCCGCCACTGCTCTGGTGAGCTATGTTAGAATTAAAAATGCTGCCTATGAAACAGGATGGTGCTGCCTCTCACAGTTCAGAAACTGACTGGACCTGAAGCCAAATTTTACTTCAAGACGAGGGATGGGGCAATGTCTTCCACTGCACCTGAGGGCAGCAGGTGGACTGAGAGGCGCAGATTGTGAGGTGTATACACATCTCTCCTACAACAGTTTTTTGCTGCTCCCTGCCCCATGTCAACAGCTGCCTAAGACAGCTGCTTCACTCTGCCCAAGAGTGGGGCAGGCCCTAATGGGGTGTGATTGTCCTTTGTTAAGTTGATCACTCACTTTGTTGTTGTTTAGTCATTTAGTCATGTCTGACTCTTCCTGACCCCATGGACCAGAGCATGCCAGAGCACTGTCTTCCACTGCTTCCCACAGTTACTGGTTAAAAATACTTAGCTGATGATACCTCCCTTGGTGAATAGTCCCAGAGTTAACTTAAGAGCCTTAATTGTCTTTAATCACTGAGTGCGTGGGGAGGGGATGCTTTTGCTTATAGGTGATAGAGCTAGTAAGATGGGTTAGAGCAGGGGTGCCCAAACTTTTTTCAAAGAGGCCCGGATTTGATGAAGGGAACAGGGCCAACCAAAGTTGCTTTTTTTCGGATTGAAGTTGCTGAGCTTTTTTTGGATTTTACCCCAGGACATATACTGCCATGGGATTAAATTGACCAGTGGGCCGAATTAGGCCCCCAAAATGGCATTTGGACATAGGGGCATAGGAAGGGTACCATCATGGAGGGGGGTGACAAATTATCAAGGAACAATTACTGCCCTACTTGGGCGGTTCATAAAAAACTTTTTTTTTAAAAAAAATGCCTGCTCCAAAGGTCTTATCTTACTACACTACAGATTATATAGCTATATATGAAATTTCATGCATATCAGTTAATATCTTGACCCTCCTCCACGAAAATAGCTGTTTACTTGGCCGTTTTCCTGTGTCGTGAAGGCTGAAATTTCAGTTCAGTGAAGCAGGGTATATATTTAGTAAGATAAGACCTTTGGAGCAGGCATTTTCAAAAAAAGTTTTTTATGAACCACCCTACTGTCCTACCCTCCGCTGGGCTTCCCTCCCCCACCTCCAGTCTCCGTTGTTGTGTCTTTATCCATTGTGTGTCCTGGCTGAGAGGAAAAACAGAAGAAGGATGGCCATCGGTCAGGGATGGTCTAGTTGAGATTCCTGCATTGCCCCAGGGGTTTGGCTAGATGACCCTCAGGCGTCCCTTCCAACTCTACAATTCTCTGGTGCAGGTTTGTGCAGAGTTTTAGGTACAAGTTGGATGCAAGGGGGGCATAGGATTGCAGCCCATCTTATGCACTGTCGGCTTGGGAATAAGTCCCACTGATCATGATGAGACTAGATTGCTGCTGTGCAGTCCTGTTTTTTAAATAAATGTTTTCCTTTTCAGATAATACAGAGCATGGTGAAATGACAATAAATAAAACATCCCCTTCAGTAGTTTCAAGCACTACTACAGGTTCCACATAATATCTGTACTGCATTGTTTACTGTGACAGCACCTGCACTTTGGAACTCCCCGCCTATTGCAACAAAGCATGTGCCTTTGCTAGACTCTTTTCAGGCACCTGCTGAAAGCATTCTTTAGGCAAGCATACCTAGATGCTTAGGAAGTTGAAGTAATTTTAATCTTAATATTTTAGCTTTTGTATGTTTTAAGGCAGAATTGTTAATTTTTCTTGATTTTACTGATGTGGTGTTTTTTGTTTTGGTAAACCTCTTTACAGGTTTTTTTAAAAATAAATTTTATTAAATAAATAAGCAACAAATATAAATAAAATAACACAATCCATCCTGTAGATTTAAGTAACTATCCATAGACTTATTATCAGAGGCCCAGAATCCACATTCCTTTGTAAGAAAATATGAAATAATGTAAAACCATTTCTGCAGGCCAAAAATAATAATAAAAAAATATCAAGGGGGGGGGGGGGACACAAGAAATTTTCCATACCAGGTACCACCTGACCTTCCTACGCCTCTGTTTGGACATGCCTGGGTTAGAGTGACAGTTTTGTGGACAGACAGGAGCAGAGGTTGAGAGAGAGGGGAGGAAGGGGAGGGGGAACTGAGGTTCTTTAGGCAGTGTTGATGAAATGAGGGGGTGCAGCTTTAACTATCAAAGTAGGTCTTTGGGGACCAGCTATCTGCTTTTGTACTGACTGTTTGTGCTCTGTTTGGATGTATGTAAATAACAGGATTATTAAAGAAAACCCCTAAACCTCCAATGCTTTCATCTAAAGGCAACTAAACTCAGGAGTACCGCTGTGGAACTTCACTGCTCAGAAATAGGGAGCACATAACAAAATGTAGGGTGGATTCTTTCACCCCCTTTTTTGCATGCAATGTTCTTAGACCACAACAGCTTTAAAATGAGAAACGATAACTGATCACATACCCCCAGTCTAGAGTCTTCAGATGACAAACTGATTAAACGATCTTTCCGGTTTGACGCAAGCACCACAGCCATGCAGATATTCATCATCGCCAGCATGTGCCAAATGTGTGATCTGTCTTCTTAGACAAACAGGATTGCAATCCTGAGCACACTTATCCAGGAGTAAGTCCCACTGAAGTCAGTGGAGACCTTCTGAATAAACATGGATAAGAATTTGCTACAAGGCAGAGTGTCATTTAACTGCTGAACAGATCCTGAATAAAGCAGGACAGAATGATGAAACGTTTCCTTAGTATATTCTAGGTATTTGCGAAATGTATACATTTCCCTGGTTACCCAGTGACCTTGCTGACATTTCCATAACGAGAAACCTACAGGCTGCTTGTGGGTCAAGTGGGCAGACAGGCGAGTTGAATCTGAAGCCATCTGGGAGGTCAAGGACTTCTTACATCCAGCAATACAAGTATGAAATGGTTTGGTGCCTGATTTGTGAATTCTCTGGCAAGTACTGTATTGAGATTGCCGCTCCTGAGTTCATCCTGCATAACTCACTGACAAGGTTTGTTGCCACACTCAAAATGCCACCTATTCAATGCATGAAGTGGACAATCACCTTAGATTAGAATCATAGAATTGTAGAGTTGAAAGGGACCCCAAGGGTCATCTAGTCCAACCCTCCGCAATGCAGAAATCCTGCCCATCCCCATCCCTTGGTGGGCTCAAATCACCAACCTTCTGGTTAGCAGCCAGATGCACTGACCTATCCCCTGGACTATTCCTTTATATATTCAGTTAAGATGATCCATTGACCATCCCAGTAGAAGGTTTTTTGGCCATTGTACACAAATCTAATGTGCTCATTATTTCATCCTCTCTGGATGTGGCTGCCTGGTGTCTCAGAGGAAGGAAGAAAACCTTTCAGGATCTAGGTTACAAAAACACAACTGTTGTGTTGTGGGCCACCACCTAGGCACCAGATCACAACATGCATAAGAAGAAATGCTCTTGGAAAAGGCACCAAACCACTGAACCAATTCAGGCCAAATACTATATTTTGAGAGCCTGAAGGCAATTCATATATGCTTTAATTTAGCAATAATTGCTCATGGCCCCATGCTAGAAAATGTTAAAATAGTTTTCATAAATGAATCCAAGTCATATTCAAACCGATAAGGGTCTTTGCTCCCATGAGGGTTTCTTACACATATGGGTTTTGGGTGGTTTTTTTTTGGGGGGGGGGAGTCTTCTGAGCTGCAGTCTAAATTTATTAATTGACTTTTCCTAGCCTTTTGTTCTTATATCTACATATCCAAATGCAGCCAGGGCAATCCACACATGGATTGCCTGCTGGGTCAGGAGCCATGTGGGTGGTTCCTAGGACTGCATCCCTACATGAATTGCAACTATGCTCCAAAACTGGAACCGTGCATGCAACACTGAACAGATGGCTGGCACTCTCAGCTTCGACAGTAACAATACCTATTTGGGGATTAAAAAAAAGAAGTAGAGCTACAAAAAGAAAAGTCAACCAATCTGCTAGGAAAAATTAAATATTCTTCTTCTTCCCTGGCTAATCCACCTCTCATATGAAAAAAAAAGTTTCTAAAACTCTTCTGAAGAGCAAAAAGGATGTGTGGTCTTGTTTCAATTCAACTAACAAAACTAAGGCTGTGTGTGTGTGTGTGCGCGCGCAATACTGTTTATTCTAGCTCCACTGCACTCCCAACACTACCATTTGAAGCCATGTACACAGGACATTAACTACAATCCACATATATCCTACAGTTTCTTGAGAATTACTGCTCTTTGACGTGTTTCCCTTCAAACCAGCTTCTATCCAATCTGAAAATGTAAGCCATGTTCACTTCTCAGCTAAGTTGAGGTGTGTACATTTGAGACAGCTGCTGTGCATGCGCAGATGACAGCTCCATGAATAGGTATTTTTTGTTTGCAGGCATGGAGAAACCAAACAGGTAATGTACACCAGGTGAAGACATCTTTGCCACCTCTCTGAGGCGCACAGCAATGTGCAAATGCAACTTGAAATGCACTGGGTGGAAACAACCTCGCTGTATTTTAAACTGTTGATGTGTTCATGGCCTAAGGATGACAAGATCTTTTGGAAACTAGTTAACAGAGGTTGCCTGAGTTATCAGGATCTGCTCTTGGTGCCCAATTCCATCTGGGAACATTGTTAACACTATTATAGTCCAATCCCATACATATCTGTTCAGATGTATGTCCCACTGTTTTGTTTTTTAAATTTTATTTATTTATACCAAAAAAACTTTATAAATTTTAACACAGACTGTAAGTTATTTTATCCCAGAAGTTGGCAACCTAAGACCCATGGGCTGGAAGCGGCCCATGAGGGTTGCTTAACTGGCCCATGAGCTGCCCCCGAACCAAGCCGCCCAGTCGGTGCACCCCTGCATGCTGCGCTAAACCGGCACAGCACAGCATGGGGACTCTCTTCTGCAGCTCCGGAAATCGCTTCTGCACATGCCCAGATGCCGGAAATTGCTTCTGTGCAGGTGCAATTTTTGGCATCTGGGCATGTGCAGAAGCAATTTCCAGCCCCATGGACATGTGCAGATATGATTTTTGGCGTCGCGCTGTGCTGGTCCAGCCCACAGAGGATCTCCGTGGGAGTGATCCAGCCCATGCCCAGTAAGCCTTGCCGACCCCAGCTTTATCCATTGACTTCCGCAACCTCCCCTTCCATGGTTTCCATATTTACCTTTGAATGCTGCATATTTCACCTATACTATTCAATAAATCCATTTTAACCTATTTGTCTTAATTCACACTGCTGTTCATATTTCAAACCCTGCTCACGTTTTCATCTCCGACTGGTTTCAAGGAGGCTTACTGCTAGGTAAGGATTGCAGCCAAGTATTCATTAATTGTAATCTTAGTGGTGATTTATTTTGCCTTGAACCATGACATCAAACCACAAGTGAAACACTGTAGGAATTGATTGTACCCCTTGCAATTATTACGACCCTAGGAGATGGTGATATTCCAGCTTAGTTTCTTAAAACCAACCTTGCTTGGTAGGTCCAAGCTCTGCAATGATTGCGGTTTTCTTCTGATTAAATGTTATATATGTTTCAATGTTTTATACTATGTTTGAAGGTGGTAAGCTTTTGTAAGATGCACACTTGCTTATAATTTTGTGTGTTTCTTAATGTTGTTATGCTTGACCTTTTCGGCAAGAACAGGAAACAGACACTCCAGCCCTGTCTCAACATGGGATCAATAATGTCAAATGTGGGAGTGTTAATTACATGCTGACATGGGCGTAACCAGGATTTTTGTGGGGGAGGGCAGGCCTTTGTTGGGGGGCAGAACCTCAGATTTGTATTAATTTGTATTGATTTTGATGGCTGCCCCCGTGCCCCCCCTTGGCTACGCCCAATGCTGAGTTTGTAGGTATGCACAAATCATTTCAAATACCTCTGGATCAGGACCACAGCCTTTCTAAATCTAAACTAAAATAAATAATTCAATTCATTCCATTCAGTAGAGGAGCTGAGTGTAGTGTTGTTTAGTGAAGGCTGAAGTGGCTGAAGTGTGGGAAACCTTCACTTGTGGCTTAAGATGTTGATAACTTCCTGGAGTAGCACAGCTAATTTTTCTTTCTGAATGCTACCTTTGTCTTGAAGATGATGGATGCTGGCTTAATAAAGCCAATCGATTAGGTTTTTTGTGTCATCCATAGAATGAACACAGTTTAGTTAATGGCATCCGATGACTAATAGATCCCACTTCAAATGTCAAGGGGGTGGAGTTAAAATCTACAACAAGTACTTCCAACTTGGAACTTCCTGAAAAGCTCACTTCTAGAGATATCGTCTATCTATATACACATCTCTCAACAAAGTTATTATTTGATGCAACTGGCCACATATGTATTTATTCAGCTAAGCCATTAACACTCTTGCCCTTCAGTTTTACAACTGTTAGGGGGACCACGATCAAATATTTTAAAATGAGAAAAGGTTATTAAAAAACAGCAATTGTGGGATTATTATTATCAATTAAATTTTTATACTGCCCTTCATCTGAAGATCCCAGGGCAGTTACCCACACATCAGTCATGGTGCCCAAACGATCTCTGTCCAGGAAAGGACATATTTGGTGTCCCAACCTAGGTTGATAATAGACACTCCTTAGCATAAAAATTACTTGGATCTGCAGTGAGAAAAACTGATCTAGAAGCATCCCCAAACTATGTACCTGTTCCTTCAGAAGGAACTGGTAAGCTTCCCAGATCAGGGAAGTGTTCACCTATAGAGTTGTTGTCTAACCAGGGTTCATTTTCAGCAGAACTATTTTATTTTATTTCATAAAATTTCTATCCTTCTTGATTGTAGAAAACTACTGCCTCCTCCAAGACACAAGGCACCGCTCCCTTGCACAAATATATGTTAACCACTCCCTGGACCCATTGCGTGGCTATTCCCTCCCCCCCACAGGTGGAATAAATGAAGACAGCCGACACAGCAGAGTTTTGGTTAATGGGCGAATATGGCCACAACTTTATTGATTACAGGAAAGAAAGGTATTGGCTTTAGGCATTGGCCCCTAACCGACTATCCGGTCTAACCGGGAAGGGTTAAACACCAACAGGGGGAGCCACCCGAGATGCGTATCCCTAGGCGCTCCCCGAGGGGTTACCGCTCGGGGGCGCGCTTTAGGCCCTAGCCTCCGTAGGTTTCGGACGAGGCGTCGCCCCTCGGAGTCCTTTAACGAACTACCCTTCAAGCATTGGGGGAGGTGATGGCGTTCCTCCCCCCCAACCTCTTCTGCATGACAATGCCCCCGGCCAATGCCTACCGCTAAAAACCGAATGAGTTGTGACGATTTGCTACGAGGTAGGCGAAAAAACCAAGTGGCTCCCTAAACCAGCCAATTAGCCAAATGGAAAAACTCCTACCAGGCCCCTTGCGGCGACCAGCCGAAGCCCGTAGCAAGGTCAGGGGCAAACCTAAAGGGCGGGTGGGTGGGAACCGCGTCGTCTCCGAAGGGAAAAGGGGCGAGCCAAGGGCTGCCCCGACCTTAAGTGGCCTTACCAAGGTCCGCCCCTGCCGCCAGCCGATTGGCTGGCGCCACAGGGGATGCTAATTGAGGGGAATCCTTGCCTCCCACGAGGCTGACGCCAGCCTCGCGGGAGCGGGTGTGGGCGGGGTCGTGATCCCGCAACCCCCCCTCCTCCTGACGATCGGAAGGGGCATTGCGTGGCTATTCCCTCCCCCCCACAGGTGGAATAAATGAAGACAGCCGACACAGCAGAGTTTTGGTTAATGGGCGAATATGGCCACAACTTTATTGATTACAGGAAAGAAAGGTATTGGCTTTAGGCATTGGCCCCTAACCGACTATCCGGTCTAACCGGGAAGGGTTAAACACCAACAGGGGGAGCCACCCGAGATGCGTATCCCTAGGCGCTCCCCGAGGGGTTACCGCTCGGGGGCACGCTTTAGGCCCTAGCCTCCGTAGGTTTCGGACGAGGCGTCGCCCCTCGGAGTCCTTTAACGAACTACCCTTCAAGCATTGGGGGAGGTGATGGCGTTCCTCCCCCCCAACCTCTTCTGCATGACAATACCCCCGGCCAATGCCTACCGCCACCGAGCCGCAAGCGGCTCGCCGCCAATACCCTCAGACCTGTAACCAATCCCTGACGCCTTGAAATATGTCTGTCAACCAAATGTCATTGCCAGCATCAGATAAATGCACGCCATCCCAGCGATAAAGCATTTCCTTGTCAAACCGTATGTATGGGTGCTGAATGACCCGACCGCCCAATGCGGCCACCCTACGTGCCACTGTGCGCTCCACAATCCTCCTAGCTTTATTCACCGCCACGGGTTTCTCTGCATCCCACCAGCATCGCCTTTCCAGCAAAGATGACCAAATTATTGTAATGTTTTCGTGGGATGCCTTTAACAATTCCAAATCGTTGATGATGTTCCACATCAAGTCCACCCCTTTCCTACGCGGCAGGTTGTTCTCGCCCAGCTGGATGACCAAGGCACTGGGTGGGCCCTCGACAGCGATTTTTTTGAATACTGCTGGGAAAAACTCCTCCCAAAGCATACCCCTCCTAGTGATCCAAGACAATTTAACCCAGCTGGGTAGCCGTAGCTCTTTTTCCCAACCCCTTTGTTCAGCGCGCCGCCTCGCCCAATAAACGATGCTGTGGCCGAGGATCCACAGTCGAACCACACCAGTACCTGAAATGAGAGAATCGGGGGAACAGATCAGGAGGAGTGCCTGGGGGAAAGCCGATGGAAATCTAGAAGGGCTTCCGGATGTACCCCTGGTATGCGTTAGATTTCCAGCGCCCCATGTCCATAATTCTTTCTGCCGGTAAACCCATATGGGCGGCGGTGGTCGCTGCCCCAATGCGAAAGGAATGCGCGGCATACTCTTCCTGGGGGAGCCCGATGGCGGCAATAGCCTTGTGCATGACCCTCGTGAACTGTTGCTTTGAGAGGGCGGAGCCATCGGAATGCAAGAAAAAGGGGCCACTAGACTCAGGTCTTAGACACAGGTATTTTCGAGCATCCTTTACAGGGCAAGGGCCCGCCTTTTGAGTCGCCTGAAGGCGAACCAAGGCTCCCTTGCCTAGCTGGTCAGTCTTCGAGCTACGGATTTTTAACATTACATGCGCACTATCCACAGTTACATCCTCCATCAGTAGCCCCTTGGCGGCTGAGCGGTGCTCACAGACCACCTCGCCTATGCGTAGAGCGCCAAAAAATGCGAAAGAAAACGCTGCTGAAAATAATCTGGCTTCATATGTTGACCAACACAAGGCCCTAAGCTTCCTACGGATTTGGGTAAGTATATCTAGGGTTATGGGCCTTCTCCTGTCCTGGCCGTGAGGCCTGGACCTGCGCCAGCCCTCAAGCATTTTCCGCACCACGAAATGCGAACAGGGATCAATGGAAAATAACGTTTTAGAGAAGAAGGATATAGCTGCTGAATGAATATTGAGGGTTTTGGGGGCCCGACCAAGATCTCTAAGGTGGACCAAATACTCTATGACCTCCGACTTTGACGGTGGCCTGCCTGGCTTGAACCGCTCCTTTTTAATGCGGAAGGATGTGAAGTCTAGCCATGCCTTATTATACGATCTCAGGGTAGAAGGCGCTAGCGCCGACAATACTCCCTTTATTGCTTCTCGTTGCCAATATTCCAGAGATGTTCCGGGAACGGTTGCGGCTGCTGCTGCGCATCCGGCGCCAATGAGCGAAAGCGTTCCATCTGGAAACGAGATAGAGCATCCGCGATGTTATTATCAATCCCAGGGACAAACTTGGCTGAAGCGTGAAGGTTTAACCGCAAGCAGGAAAGGACAAAGTACCGTAAAAGGGACGCTACTCTGGGTGATCGTGACGATTGTTTATTCAAGACAGACACAACCGCTAGATTGTCCGTCCAGAAACAGACCCTATGGTTTTTAAACTGGTCCTCCCACAAGTGAATTGCGACTACGATGGGAAAGAATTCTAAAAATGTCAAGTCCCGTAGTATCGGAAGGGAAAAGGGGCGAGCCAAGGGCTGCCCCGACCTTAAGTGGCCTTACCAAGGTCCGCCCCTGCCGCCAGCCGATTGGCTGGCGCCACAGGGGATGCTAATTGAGGGGAATCCTTGCCTCCCACGAGGCTGACGCCAGCCTCGCGGGAGCGGGTGTGGGCGGGGTCGTGATCCCGCAACCCCCCCTCCTCCTGACGATCGGAAGGGGCATTCTCAGCCACCCCCACCACTGCTAGCTCGAATAAGCCATGGGTAAGGTCAAGAGAGCATGTTGTGTGCCAAATCACTGGAAACACCTGCCCACATCTTCAGGCCTCATCAACTGAAACTGATGAAATGTGTAAAATAAGCATGATGTTGGTACTTTTCACACTCAAGGGACTTACAGTAAGGATTCTATCGGACTCAAATATGGTAGTTGCTCTTGCCCACGTTGGGACCGTGCTGGCGCAATACACAAAAGAAAATTGACTAATTAAAAACTGACCTATTCCACTTCCAAAGTCAGAATAGAGATGCAACAAGTGTCCAGACAGGTAACATTTCATCATTTATATGATGAAAAAAGACCTTAGGTAATACCATTGTAAGTTCTCCTCCTGGGTATAGGTAACATAGGTTGCAGCCAATGAGATTCAGCTATTTCCAACTCCAAGGGCAGAATTATTTCCTGTGCATTTCATCAAGATTTCATATTTTCCCTTACTCAAAATGTGGGAAAGTTTTTAGAGGGTTTACCAGCAAAACCATCTTGAAAAGATACATCCTGCTTCTTCCTTTCCGTTCATTTTAATCCTGAAGAGACTTTGGATAGAGAGCTACTGTTATTACACAAGGGGGAAATAGAGGAAGAAACTATCCTTTTCAAGAGAATGTTTTCAAATGTCAGCTTTCTAGTCTAAAAACCTCCAGTTTTTTAATCAAAGATCGTGGACAAAGTGACTCCTTAAATATCTTGGCCAATACATCATGATGTGGTGACTCACAATGCTCAGCTTATGTAGCCACATTGAATGCATTCTTATAAGGCAATGTGATGTCAGGAATGCAGCCCACCCAGTATATGCCACAAACAGCACATATAGTAAGTACATCCACATCTTGACATTTGGTAGGCCGATTCTAAATGTGGTTTTAATAATCCCAAGAGGATGAAAGAAAATGCAAGCAATTCTTAGCATCCATCCACTATTATGGAGCAAATAATTCTGCTTCTCGGCTCCAAAATTGGAACCAAAGACCCCCATTTCACAGAGCGTTCATAGAATCATAGAATTGTAGAGTTTGAAGGGACCGCGAGGGTCATGTAGTCCAACCCCCTTGGAATGTAGGAAGCTTTTGCTCAACATGGGGCTCAAACCTATGACTCTGAGATTAAGTGCCTCATGGTTGTGTGAAGGAGCACCATAAAGCATCTAAAACACTTTCTGCATTAAGGGTACATTTCTCAAGGCACATGCTGAATAAGGTGGAACTTCTTAGTAAACATGTTTAGGTTAAATTGTTCTATGAATCATTAATAAAAGCTACGGAAATAAAATCCCAGTTATCTGTACAGCAGATTTTTGCATTCGTGCAGCACCTTTCCTCTTGAGTGATCTCTTCCTAATGATCTCTGCTCTCCATAAATTACATACACAAAAAGTACTATTACTCATCCTTCACCAAAATGTAACAGCTTCAGAGATGAAACACAGCAACCGTACTATCCCAGTAATGTTAATCTTCACCTTCCATTTTTCTTTCACTCTTTTCTTTCATTCTTAATAGGAAAGGAAGTTAAATATAATTTCACTAATTAAAACAGCAGGAGGAATTGTAAGGAGCCAAGCTTTAACTTTAATTACCTAATCTGGAATCTGACCAGTACTTGGGACTTAAAGCACTTGTGCAGAGTGCTCTAAGATGTTATAATAACCTCACAATTATTGCATGTGTCATCCAAAAGATTTCCCATGAAGCAGTGCTATGGGCACTGCATTGGGGCATTGGAATAAACTGTGGAATGAGTTTACTTCAGAGATGGTCCTAACGGACCCCTGGTACTTTCCAGGCCAGACTTCTACACAGCCTGTGAAATGGGAGCAGAATTATTCAAGCAGAATTAACAGCTTTGCAGCAGCATAAATAACTAAGAAAATTATTGTGGCAGAAGCTGTTGTGGACTACAGTAGTTCATCAGATGAAGCAGAATTGTTTTATCCTGTACTACAGATAGGCACTCTGATATCCTAAGCAATGACAGCCTTCTCCATCTGGGAGTCTAGCAATAGTCTCATTCAACTATTAAAGTTAGCGTAATCTGCTTCTTGGGAGAAAAGCAATGACAAACTTAGACAGCATCCTAAAAAGCAGAGACATCACCTTGCCAACAAAGGTCCGTATAGTTAAAGCTATGGTTTTCCCATTAGTGATGTATGGAAGTGAGAGCTGGACCATAAAGAAGGCTGATCGCTGAAGAATTGATGCTTTTGAATTATGGTGCTGGAGGAGACTCTTGAGAGTCCCATGGACTGCAAGAAGATCAAACCTATCCATTCTTAAGGAAATCAGCCCTGAGTGCTCACTGGAAGGACAGATCCTGAAGTTGAGGCTCCAATACTTTGGCCACCTCATGAGAAGAGAAGACTCCCTGGAAAAGACCCTGATGTTGGGAAAGGTGGAGGGCACAAGAAGAAGGGGACGACAGAGGACAGGATGGTTGGACAGTGTTCTTGAAGCTACCAGCATGAGTTTGACCAAACTGCGGGAGGCAGTGGAAGACAGGAGTGCTTGGCGTGCTCTGGTCCATGGGGTCATGAAGAGTCGGACATGACTAAACGACTAAACAACTAAACAACAACAACAAATGTTTAATTAGCAACACTAAAGGCATATTGGGTTTACCTGGGAAATAGTTCACATAAGTATGTGTATCACTTGATTTTTCACCAACTTGGTTTGCTTAACCTAATGACTCTCAGCCGAATGCATTAAGTATTACTCCTGAAAGGTTTAATATTTGAGCAGTGGTGCATTCAGGTAATTTTAGACTCTCGACTTAATGGTCAAATAGGTGCTGTCTTTAGACAGTGATGTGTTTTAGTTCGCTTACTTGAAATGGTCTTACAAGGTAGAGGTCTTGAGTTGGAAATGTATGTTATCTCACTTATTTCAAAAGGTGTTTAAATCAGCCCAACTTCCAGAAATGGGTGAGAAATTCATTCAGTTCATGTTTAAGGTGAATTGACCAAATCCTCAATTCACTAAGCCAATATACAAACTGAAAGACTGTGCTCCTTCACAATTCACACTTTACAAATTTTTAAATGCAGTCCTTCAATTAAAAAAAAAGTGTATGAAAATGCATATATCAGTGAAAAGTGCATGCAGAATATGTACAAAAATGCATTCTGATTTGAGAGAACTGCTTTATTTAAAAAAAAATATGCTCAGCAAAATTGCACTACAATGTTTAAATCAGAATAAATAGATGGGAAAATACATATGAATATTTCAAATATATTCAAACATATGCAGAAATGGAGCAAACTGAACCTAAGACTGGAAAATAGGGAAACAGATTTGTCCATACTTATCTGCTGCATTTGGGTCCCTCCAGTTCATTCTGCTGAGTGGCTTACGGGACTTCTGCCCCAAAGTCTTCCCTTGAGTACATGGCTGTATTTGAGTTGATGCTGGGAGATGCTGAAATTCAGTTCTTGGCATCTGAGTTGTGATTATTCATTCACACCTGTAAGCCTGCATTTAATGAATTGGTCCACAAATGAAGAACATACTACAGTGGTACTTCAGGTTACATACGCTTCAGGTTACAGACGCTTCAGGTTACAGACTCTGCTAACCCAGAAATAGTACCTCGGGTTAAGAACTTTGCTTCAGGATGAGAACAGAAATTGTGCGGCGGTGGCACAGTGGCAGCGGGAGGCCCCATTAGCTAAAGTGGTACCTCAGGTTAAGAACAGTTTCAGGTTAAGAATGGACCTCCAAAACGAATTAAGTTCTTCACCAGAGGTACCACTGTACATGGCCAATCTAGTCCATGATTGATACAATTGCGCCCACTTTTAATAAACCAACACAGTAGTAGAAAAATGCATGGATATTACCCCTTTAGATCAGGGGTGTGGCTAACCTGTAGCCCTTCAGATTCCAACACTCATCAGCTCCAGCTGCCACAGACAATGGTCAGGGATGATGGGAGTTGTAGTACAACATCTGGAGGACACCAAGCTCCCCATCCCTGCCTTAGATCGTAAAATAAAAAATGGAACCTTTTTTATTTTAAAATTAAAAAATTAAAAATTACAATATTCAGTATCAGGTGTTTGACATGTCAATGACAGTGGTGGGCCAAAATCCTTCAGCTAAATCACACCAATTAAACCTGCAGTTCTAAACTTCTGCTGCTCACTCTTATCCATTGACTTAAGCTGCAACATTTCAGGTAATGACCTTGCTCACCTTCCCAGAGAAATCAAATCAATGACCCACACTTTCATCCCTCCTGCTCTAAAGTGCCTTCACAGTTCCCTGTTCACTGGAAATGTGCTTGAATCAAACTTCTTACATCGGCTCCGGAAGATACCCAGTATTTTACTTGGAAATGGAAATCCAGGGTGACAGGTCCAGAGATGGGGAATAGATTACTGGATGGAGACCAATAGAAAGGATTTAGGACAGCGGAAAGGCACTTAAATGCTAGAGAAGAGTTGCATGTGAAGGAGGCTTTTCCATGCAATCAGGAGGTCTGGGCTAATCAATTCACTGAATTCATTGGGTTGTTTGTTCCCATAGCTTGGTCTGTCTATCTTCCGCCAACACAAAACCTTTTGTTGCGTTAGCAAGCCCTTTCCAAATCAGTGAGCACTGGGGAAACAGCACCACATCAATATGCTTGAGACAATATCAGAAACTAAGCAAAAAACCCTCTTTGCAGTTATATATATTTTTCAAAACCTCCCTGAACTCTTCAAAATACTTTCCCGCCAAGTCTTGAGAAATTCTAAATTTGACTCTTTATCCACTTCTAGCTTGCCTCCCTCAAAACTTAAAAACATTATTATTATTTGGGGGGGCAGGGGCAGGAAGAGCAAATGCTTTATTGTTACAGCTCAGATGAAAAATTCTCAGCCGAATGACAAGCAAATTAACAATTTATTCTAAACCAGCAGGTATCCTGTTAACAAGGGCAGTTTGAGGTTCCCGTGTTATTATACAGCTGCTGAAGTGATTCAATTTCTCTTTAATTGTTATGAATTAACTGTGTAAATGGTCTAAGAGCTACATGTTGGAAATGTTACTTGCATTGCACACATGGTTTAAATTATGTTTTGAGGAGAGGACATCTGATGTGTCATCTTAAAGGACATTATGAAGGAGCCTGTTATATAGAACTTGTTTCAGAAAAATTAGCCGGTTTTCAGTAGACATTATCCAGAACAGTGGCTGCTAAATCTTTTCCCCCATGGACTACTTGAAAATTGCTGAGGGTCTTGATGGACCACTTAATTATTTTCTGCCTGTTGTACTTATCGTAATTCCAAAGAATAAAAGCTGTAATACTATAAGATACAATATAAGAAATAAAAGCCGCAATAAAATACCATGAAAAATCATGAATATTTAATGTGCCATCTCCCATCTTCAACCACATATATACAGTCACAGTACACCTCAATGAAGCTTGCAGACCACTGGTGGTCCACTGACCACAGTTTGGGAGCTCCTGGCCCAAGGACATGAGACATTGCTAAGCATGGTTTCCATTGGGAAAGAAATAAATCTACAAATGCAGTTATTTCTTATTTAAACTGTTTGCTCCAGAAATATGGAGCATAGTTAAACTCTGGAATTTGCTCCCACAAGTAATGATGGCCACCATCTTGGATGGCTTTAACAGAAGATTAGACGAAATCATGGAGAATAAGGCTACCAATATGTCCTGAACCCCTGGCCCACCTGGCAGCAAGTCAGTATGCCACGCAAGGTCAATCCAAGTAGCCAGGTCTGAAGTCCAGCTGTCAGGATACAGTCCAGGGTCAAACCCAAAGCATAGTCCTGTGGAGGTCCAAGAGCATCCACGACAAGGTCCATCAATATGGGCAGTTGAACAGATACAGCACCTCAGCTCTGCTTCCCTTTTGTACTTTGTCTGCTGATTGCAACATCTGGGCTTGATGAGGCATGTGACCCTCACCTGTTCCAAGCCTCCTTCAGCTGAGGAATCACACCTCTCCTCCCAGAGCTAGAGAGCCCCACCTGGCTAGCTAGGGACTCACATGACATTGCATTGTTGGGAGGAGGCCGAGCGCAGAGCCCAGCATGAAGCAGCTTCCTCACACACTCAGGAGAAGCCAGGCACTGAACCATGCCATACTTGGCCTCCTCTGCCACCTCAGTATCGAAAGGGCATCGCCCCCCTGCCAGCAGATATTGATGGGGCTGAAGACACCTCTGCCCTAGGAGTTGGTGCCCTTGCCCATGACCATCTATGAGCCCTTGTTTGATGGTGTTGAACCCTTGCCGCTGACATGTACTGGATCTAATCCAATTGTGTTTAAGTTACTGATTGTTGAAGAGAGTAGACTTGATTATCAGGAAGGCCAGGGAGGTCTCTGTGCATCCTTGAGAATATATCTGTACAGTACGTTGCCCTTCTGGTGCCGATTATTGTTACAATGCATGCATGAGCAGGCAAAGATTATACAAGTGCATTTCCCAGTGGCTCGTTTCAGGACTAAAGGGAGAAGTTACATTTGCATTCCTTAAAGAACTGATTGAGATTCCAAAAACAGATTGGAAAGTTGATGGTAAGAAATGCACAGCTTGAAAGTCTTTACTTCTTGGCAAGAAAGAGTAGATCAGATTGGCATAATCTGTGACGTAGTTTCTAATGAAGTATTTGTAATAAGACATTTAAGCACAAGAGGCCTCTTCATCCCATTGGGAGGGATACACAAGAGGCACATGGTCAAAATCCGATCAGCCTTGAACAGACACTCTTCTTGAGTTGAATTTAGAATTGTAAGTGTGGGCAGTGGGGAGAAAGTACTTGAAGTGATAATAAAAGAAACCAGTGAATTAGGGGCTATAAGTGTTGCAAACAAACAAACAAACTCTTGCAGAAATGAACAGAAGAGAAATGACTGTTGCATTGACGTACAACTCAAGGTGTGTTTGTAGGTGATTCCAAAAGAGTAATATAGTTATAAACAGTGAAAGTCCCATGCAAATGAGAAGAGCAGAAATAGGAGCACTTGTTGCAGCAAGTATTCAAAGACTGAGTAAAATAAAAGAGGACAAAAAAACATTTTGAGACTAATTGTTAAATTAAAAATAATAACAGGTAACTGGGTTTGAATGGCAACATTCTTAAAGAAAAACTATGCAATGTTGCTAAACTTGCTTACCAGTGAATTGAAAAGTAGGCAATATAATGCCAATTGTATAAAAATGGATCTGGGGGAAGCTGGGAAATTACAAACCAATTTTCCTAACGTTCATATAAATATGTGGAAGGCATTATTGGAGGTAAAGGTAAAACTATTAAACAAATAGAAGAACAAGCCCTGCTGAGGAAGAATCAGCATGGTTCTTCAGAAAGAAGTCTCCCTCACTAACCTTTGGGAGTTCTTTGAAACTGGCAACATGTGGGTGGGATGACCTAGCAGTCATTATATATATTTGGATTTCCGAAAAGCTTTTGGCAAAGGACTCTGAGTAACCTTAGCAGTCATTAATCCAGAGCCCAGGGCCTCTGGTGGAATAGTAACTGATTAAGAACAGTGAGAAGAGGGCAGGAGTAAAGAAACTTCTCTCACAATGGAAGGAAGCATTTAGTGGAGTCCCACAAGGATCTGTATTGGGACCAGTGCTATTCAATTTGTTCAAAAATAATTTGAAGGGGTGAACAGTGAAGTGGTCTTATTTTTTCAGATTGTTCAAGATGGTGGAAATCCAAGGAAATGGAATCTCGCCAAAAGAGCTGCCGAAGCTGGGTGACTGGGTAACAAAAAGGCAAATGTGGTTCAATGTAGGTAAATGTGATGCATGACTGGGCAAAAAACCCTCCAGACTTATTGAACATTAAAACATCAGCAGTGGTCCTAGGGAAATAAACATAATGTTATGCCACCCAAAAGATAGCAGTGTAGGCACTAGAAAAAATAGGTTGTCTTGAACTCTTTACAACTTATATTCTGGAGGACATGACTGTCTAGAACTCTGACCAAGAATCCTCCTGTTACGGGACCATGTTATATTGTAACATTTTGTTGCAGGCCCTAATTGTACTATATACTTTTAAAAATAAATGGATTAAGGGGAATGTCTTAGACCTGATTCTAACGTCATCTTTGCAGTATAGAGACTAATTCCATGTGGCCTGAACCCATACCTCTTCCCCCACAAACCAGCACATTTACCATACATCCTGCAGCTTGGGGCTATACATGGACCAACTCTGAATTATTATGTAACATGATAATATATATTATGTCCCATCATTCTGGTAGGAGAGAAGGATAACACTTTCAGAGTTTACACAATCAAGGAAGGAGTTGGGAAGCCCTGTCAGTAGCATATTCAAATAATTTGTGCAGGTGCTAGGCACAATCAGCTTCTTAAATACTACTTGATCCTTTGACATAAAAAAAACACCTTGAGAAATAGTGAAACTTTAAAAATTCTTAATAGACAGAAATGGATCCTTGGCCAGCAACCACATCGAAACTGAATGAGTGAAAGTCAAGGAAGAACATGAACACTTAATCAATTTCAATGTTAGCATTAATGTATGCTAACAATTCAAGGCAATCGGAGCTTCAATGGGGAATCAGATGGCAGCTTCTACTGTACTTGCAGTGTCGGTGCTGTGCCAATTACAGTAAACAAGATCATGATGTAAAACATAAATTACAATAATATTGGATGTTGAGTCCCATATGAACAATTAGCTCTGTGAAGATAGCATGGCCATGCTAAACGAGAAGCACTTGGTTCTGTGCAGAGAACCATCTGTGAGATTAGTAACCACGAAGGACAAAACCCACAGGCAAATTCTCCTGGGAAGGTTCCTTGGGAACTAAAAGTGCTACTGTGCCCAGAGCGTGAAATCCATGGTTCTCAACACTGGGAAACTGAGGACCAAATGAGACCTGACCTTGGTCGCATCCTTGCATATAACACACAGATTTTTTTAAAATGCAAGGAGGGAAATCCCTAGTAAGGTAACTATTTATAATCTATGCACACTCAAATACTTACAGCTTGTATAGTACACAGCTCTTGCATATACACAGTGCATATAAACCTAAGAGGGAGAAAGTATAAATGTTGTGTGTAAACTGTTAGCAACCATTCTGCTATTTAAGGATGTTTCTGTGTGGATGTGTAAAACAACTCATCATGTTTATTTACATGAACAGTTATTGTGTGTAAGCCTCGATCTCAGCTGTCACAGTTGTTGGCCTCATCTGTTCCTCCAAGGTGGCCAGATGGAATTCTGGTCAGTCTTAGACCAGATTCTACTTAGTGCTTCAGATGCTAATTCATTACAGTATTCAATTAAAGCTCCTTCATGGATCACTGCCTTGCCATGGCAAAGGGGCTTGAATAACTCAAAGAAGCTATGAGCTATGCCATGCAGGGCCACCCAAGACGGACAGGTCATAGTGGAGAGTTTTGACTAAAAGTGATCCACCTGGAGCAGGAACTGGCAAGTCACTCCAGCATCCCTGCCAAGAATACTCCATGGTCAAAAACAACAGGCATATAAAAGTTATGATGCTGGAAGATAAGCCCCTCAGGTTGGAAGGCGTCCAACAGGCTACTGAGGAAGAGCGGAGGGCAAGTACAAGTAGATTCAGAGCTGATGAAGTGGCTGGGCCAAAGCCAAAAGGTTGCTCAGTTGCGAATATGCCTGGAAGTGAAAGGAAAATCCAATGCTGTAAAGAAAAATATTGCATAGGAACCTGGAATGTAAGAACCATGAACCTTGGTAAGCTGGATGTGGTAAAAAATGAGATGGCAAGAATAAATATTGACATCCTGGGCATCAGTGAACTAAAATGGACGGGAATGGGCAAATTCAGTTCAGATGACCATCATGTCTACTACTGTGGGCAAGAATCCCGTAAAAGAAATTGAGTGGCCCCCATAGTCAACAAAAGAGTGGCGAAAGCTGTACTGGGATGCAATCTCAAAAATGATAGAATGATCTTGATACAAATCCAAGGCAGCCCTTTTAACACCACAGTAATCCAAGTTTATGCACCAACTACTGGTGCTGAAGAAACTGAAATTGACCAATTCTATGAAGACTTACAACACCTTCTAGAAATGACACCAAAGAAGGATGTTCTTCTCATTATAGGGGATTGGAATGCTAAAGTAGGGAGTCAAGAGATAAAAGGAACAACTGGCAAGTTTGGTCTTGGAGTTCAAAATGAAGCAGGGCAAAGGCTAATAGAGTTCTGTCAAGAGAACAAGCTGGTCATCACAAACACTCTTTTCCAACAACACAAGAGACAACTCTACACATGGGCATCACCAGATGGGCAGCATCGTAATCAGACTGATTATATTCTCTGCAGACAAAGATGGAGAATCTCTATACAGTCAGCAAAAACAAGACCTGGAGCTGACTGTGGCTCAGATCATCAGCTTCTTATAGCAAAATTCAAGCTTAAACTGAAGAAAGTAGGAAAAACCACTGGGCCAGTAAGATACAATCTAAATCAAATCCCTTATGAATACACAGTGGAAGTGAGGAACAGGTTTAAGGATTTAGAGGACAGAGTGCCTGAAGAACTATGGATGGAGGCTTGTAACATTATACAGGAGGCAGCAACAAAAACCATCCCAAAGAAAAGGAAATGCAAGAAAGCAAAGTGGCTGTTCAATGAGGCCTTACAAATAGTGGGAGAGAGAAGGCAAGCAAAATGCAATGGAGATCGTGAAAGATACAGGAAACTGAATGCAGATTTCTGAAAAATAACAAGGAGAGACAAGAGGGACTTCTTAAATGAGCAATGCAAAGAAATAGAGGAAAACAATAGAATGGGTAAAACCAGAGATCTGTTCAAGAAAATTGGAGATATGAAAGGAAAATTTTGTACAAAGATTACAAAAGTGGTAAGGACCTAACAGAAGCAGAAGACATCAAGAAGAGGTGGCAAGAATACACAGAGGAATCATACCAGAAAGAAATGGATGTCTCGTATACCCCAGGTAGTGTGGTTGCTGACCTGGAGCCAGACATCCTGGAGAGTGAAGTCAAATGGGCCTGAGAAAGCACTGCTAATAACAAGGCCAGTGGAAGTGATGATATTCCAGCTGAACTATTTAAAATTTTAAAAGATGATGCTGTTAAGGTGCTACACTCAATATGCCAGCAAGCTTGGAAAACTCAGCAGTGGCCAGAGGATTGGAGAAGATCAGTCTACATCCCAATCCCAAAAAGGGCAGTGCCAAATAATGCTCCAACTACCACACAATTGCACTCATTTCCACACTAGCAAGGTTATGCTTAAAATTCTACAAGGCAGGCTTAAGCAGTATGTGGACTGAGAACTCTCACAAGTGCAAACTGGATTTCGAAGGGGCAAAGGAACAAGAGACCAAACTGCAAACATGCGCTGGATTATGGAGAAAGCCAGAGAGTTCCAGAAAGACATCTGCTTCTGTTTCTGCTTCCTTGACTATGCAAAAAGCATTTGACTGTGTCAACCACAGCAAACTATGGCAAGTTCTTAAAGAAATGGGAGTGCCTGATCACCTCATCTGTCTCCTGAGAAATATCAACACCCTCAGATATGCTGATGACACAACCTTGATGGCAGAAAGTGAGGAGGAATTAAAGAACCTTTTAATGAGGGTGGAAGAGGAGAGCACAAAATATGGCCTGAAGCTCAACATCAAAAAAACTAAGATCATGGCCACTGGTCCCATCACCTCCTGACAAATAGAAGGGGGAGAAATGGAGGCAGTGAGAGATTTTACTTTCTTGGGTTCCATGATCACTGCAGATGGTGACAGCAGTCACAAAATTAAAAGACGCCTGTTTCTTCGGAGAAAAGCAATGACAAACCTAAACAGCATCTTAAAAAGCAGAGACATCACCTTGCCGACAAAGGTCCGTATAGTTAAAGCTCTGGTTTTCCCATTAGTGATGTATGGAAGTGAGAGCTGGACCATAAAGAAGGCTGATCGCTGAAGAATTGATGCTTTTGAATTATGGTGCTGGAGGAGACTCTTGAGAGTCCCATGGACTGCAAGAAGATCAAACCTATCCATTCTTAAAGAAACCAGCCCTGAGTGCTCACTGGAAGGACAGATCCTGAAGCTGAGGCTCCAATACTTTGGCCACCTCATGAGAAGAGAAGACTCCCTGGAAAAGACCCTGATGTTGGGAAAGATTGAGGACACAAGGAGAAGGGGATGACAGAGGACGAGTTGGTTGGATAGTGTTCTCAAAGTTACCAGTATGAGTTTGACCAAACTGCGGGAGGCAGTGGAAGACAGGAGTGCCTGGCGTGCTCTGGTCCATGAGGTCATGAAGAGTCGGACACGACTACATGACTAAACAACAATTCAATTAAAGAATAATTTATGTAATATACCTGCAGCAAAGCCTACAGAACTTGCAACCCATCAAGGAAAACACAGTCCACAATTGGCCACGTAACATGGCTGTCCATGGAAATGATAAAGCTCCTGGTTTCAGTTTGTGTGTATCTGTGTAAAGCATATGTTTGTTTTATCTAAAGATAGACACTGGTGCCTGGGAAACTGGAAATAGGTTACAGTAAACTATTTATGGAGAATATCTACATTCTTGGGAAAATGTCATGCTAGAAGCATCCCCAAGATAGTTTCTAGACAATGGGAATTGCACTGTAGATAATAGCATGGAATTTCAGTGTGAAAATGTGGGTATGCCTCTTCATCCCTCTCTGAACACTTGTCATTAAGGAGAACCTGACCTTGCAATGTTATAGATTTAGTATGGTAATGGCTCAGAAAGGAGACACTTTCTGATTTACCCAGCTGTTTGTTTCTGGCCCAGTGTTTCCCAATTACTTCACCTGTCCTCCCTCTTAGATGTTGAACATGCTCTGAATAAATGCTGCCTCACCTAGCTGCTTTTTCAGTGTTCAAGTATCGATCCAACAGAACAACACTGTGGTGGGGCTGAAAAGAAATGCAGGGCTAATTCACATGCCTACAATTTGGGGGTTAATTGCTTTGTGACTTAAAACCCATAATTTGGAAGGCCTTTCTTGTTACAAAACACACCAGCCACAAAACAGCCAATGAATACAAATTGCTCCAGTGCTATCATGAGATGTTTGTGTGATGGATCCCTTGGCAATCACCAATACCGGTAAGATTACTGATCCAACTGGAATTAATATTAATGATTTTGAAAGTTTCTACAGGTGTTTTATCCATTATCTGAATGCACAAGAATAACTTTTCCTTCTAAGGTATAAGTTGTACCTTAGGTTTAACTAGTCCTTCTAAGGCAAATATAAAGGTCAATTATTGTCTCTTCATCCATGGGTTGTCAGGAAGGAAATGGCACCGTCCTAATTGTTCAACCACCTTCCTTTTGGGAGGGAGGTCTTGCCTTGTGGAACCTGATAAACAATGTTTGTGATATGAGTAGCCAATGTGGGGCCTTCCAGATGTTGGGGATTGTAATTCCCTTCATCCCAGACCATTGGCTGTGCTGGCTGGGGCTGACGGGAGTTGTAGTCCAAAGCATCTGGAAGGAACCACATTGTTTTATGACCACCAAGGGAGTACTTCACAAGATGCAGGCTTTCCCTGTGGACACTGTGGCATCCGCTAGCTTGGAAAAATAGGTTAACTGAGTAGATGAAAAATAGATCTTTCATGGGCTTCTTCCTATGATAGCCACAAGCATAGCCTTAATGTCCAATGCAAGGCCACCTCTGACTGCTAGATATGGTAAGGGTTCAGAACAGGAGATGGATATGGCCATTATCACCATCTTGTGAATCTGCCTGTAGACCAGCGGTTCTCAACCTGTGGGTCCCCAGATGTTCTTGGACTACAACTCCCATCATCCCTGAGCTCTGGCCTTGCTAGCTAGGGATGATGGGAGTTGTAGTTCAATAACATCTGGGGACCCACAGGTTGAGAAAGGCTGCTGTAGACAATAGGTAGGATGCTGATCAGCACTGACCATTGGCCTGGCCATCATGGCAATTCTCATATATTTCTTGAGTTACTTATTGATTTAATGGTGGCATTACCACACTGAGTATCAGGCCCACAGGTCTTGAGTACCATGATGGAAGAAAGCCAGGATGTGAATGTAGTTTTGTTTTAAGATAATCTGAAAAGGAAGGACTGATATGTACCAGTATCTGTTCCATTCTGCTTGATGCAGGGCTGAATGCTTCCCGTGTGAATATTTTCAGCATGAAAAATGCCCCCAAACCCTCCTGTTGTTCACCTGGAAGTTATTTTGGCACCATTTAAAAACAAAAACAAATGAAGGATGCTTTGTGTGCCGATTGTATGAGTCTAGCTATTCCATGCGATGATGCCACAATGATGCCACATTGCCAAACTGTGATAATGGGATATGGTAACACTATGAGATGCCTGGAAATATGTAGCTCAGAGGTACAACATACACTTTGCATGCAAAGGGTCCAGGGTTCAATCCCCATCCTATCCAGGTACTAGAACCAGGGGGAAACCCCTGTCAGAAACCCTAGGGAGCTGCTGCCAATCTCTGAGCTAGATGGGCCAATAGTCTGACTCAGGTTAGGGCAGCTTCTTAAGTTCCTGGTCTGGAATCAACTAATTGTGTGTTTAGCATGTTTCTCCCATTTAACTGAGGAAGCTAATGTCAACAATTTGCCAGCATATCTTTTAATCTGCTCAAATTCTTCCACCTTTTAAAAACTGTTGGGGTCAAATCCACCTTTGGTGGAATCATCAGCCAGCTTCAAAAGTGTTGCAGTATTAATGGAGATGGTACAAATATATGCAAGTCCATGTCTATTTTTATGGTAACCTATCATGTTTGTGCTTATGGCAAGACGGCACTGACAAGGAGAGGAACTAAAATTAGAGAATGCAATAATGTTCCCCCCCTCCCCATGTTTACACGTGTTGTTCTTCTGAGTCACAGCCCTGGAAAAATTGTGTGGTTGACCTCCCTTTCCTCAACAAAGTTTGGAAAATGCCTTCTCTAACGACCCCCCCAAAAAACCTCCTAAAATAGATCATGTTAGCATATTTTAATAAATATGCTACAATACAATATTACTTGATACAATACAATAACATTACCTGAGTCTTACATTACAATTGATTCAGACTTAATATTTGTTGTCCTTGGCTACTTAACCCCGAGGTGCCAAATTCCAGATCACAGCCAAGTTCATGGTCAAAAGAGCCCACAAGGGGTATCAGGCTACATGCAGCAGTAAAACTGCATGCCCATAGCACCCTTCAGAACATGGTACGTTTGAAAATGAAGGCATTTTGGGTGAATTTCCATGAAATGGAATCAATGCATGGATGTTTCATAAGCTATACACTAACAATGGTAGGTTTAGAAGAGTTTAAAATTAAGAAAAGTATTAAAACTACTTGTACGAGCAATCGATTCTAAAAGCATGCATAGAAATATGTAGCAAAGCTAGGATGCAATAAACCTTATCAGGGCGATAGATGGGGTGGTACGTGTGTGGGACAGACATTGGCTAAAACTAAACAGAGGAGAGAATTGGGTTGTGTTAAGTAAAATAGATTTAATTCACACAAATGAAAAATGCATGTGCATTAACAAAAGTTTAAAATGAGAATGTCTAAATGTTTATTGGTGAATCCCCCCCCCCATGGGGCTATATTAAAGACAAGGAGAGCACTTTGAGCTTTTGCCAAGTTAACAATTAACTAACTTATTGTTGTTCTTTGGTAACTAACATGTGAGTGTTGTAACCTTAGATCATGTGAGAGACATTGGGTTGCAAAATCTCCATTTTGAAGGGAGTTGCCTTTGAGTCTTTCCCCTCCAAACTCAGTGGAGTGAAGATGTAAAATGACACTCTTCTGAAGGGCGAGTAAACTGCCTAGAGGCTGGAATGCAGGCTGCAGAGAAGGAGAGACCTTTGCTTATAGGTCTGTTTGAATTATTTCATATTTTGTAAGATGCTGAGCCTGTGCTGGACAGCACAAGACAGTATGGATATTTTGGAAATATAGTTTAATGTATTCTGTTTTATTTTAAAGAGTTATGCCAGTAAAAGTTTGAACCATATTTTTATGGGTCTGGACAATGGTTTGTTACAAAAGGAGTCATTTCTTATGCTCCCAGTCACTTCAAATTGCACAATATTAATATCTGCAACAGGCTGAAGAAGGAGTGAAGTTGGTATCAGAAGGGGAAGCCTTCTTAGCCTATTGCAAGTGTGTTGCTTCTGAAAGTCTATGGATGTGTTTTAACCTGGTTTTTAGTTCATTATTGATTGTAATAGTTCTTTGAATGTTTTAAAAGTTGTTTTTAACTGTGTTTTTTTTACTGACAAGTTTCCTGTTGGGTGTTTTTTTTTTTTTTTTTGCTTTGAGGTGTGATTCCAATTGAGTGGTATATATACATTTTGTGAAATTAATTAATTAATTAAAAAGCAGATGTGGTTTTTTTGGGGGGGTGTCTTTTTTTCAAAAATAAGAATGGAGCAAGGGTAGTAGTGTTGTTTTTTTTGTGAGACTTTGTGGAAGTTTCTACTCTGTGCAGTGCTACTGAGAGCCTAGAGTAAAAGTTCAGAAGTTCAGTTTCTGCAGAAGGGCAGCAGCAGGTGGCTGTGGGCAGTGAAGGAAGGCGAATATGTGATTATTTTGGGATAAAACAGCCAAATGAGGGGGGGGGGGAACAGCGCAAGAGGGAGAAAGGGAACAGATCACCCCAAGAAACAGGTAACTGATCAGGCTCAAAGGAGGATGGGAAAAGTTTGGACTGGGTGATAGGAAAGAGTAGATCGAAGAAAAATAAGGGGGTTGGTTTTGGTTAAGGGAATCCAGTGAATACAAAGATTTGGAAAGAAATAGGAAAATGTGGTGGAAAGGAAATTAGATTTGGATTGCATGGAGTGACAGCCATATTCCTCCCCCTTTAGTGGGTCAACTGATAAATGCATACATCCAAAAAGAATACCTTGTGGCATGAAGAGATAAGTGAGAAATGTACCACTCATCAGCAGTATCCAATAGATGCCTGGCAGCGACCCATAAATCTGTTGCAGCAGTGCTGATCCTGTTGCTCGGAGCTTGTTTCATCTTTTCCCACATTAGCCTTGCAAAACCAGTTGAATCAGAGGCCATGGTAAGTCAGAAGAAAATGAACATATGTAGTGTGGGCACTTGTAGCTCCACAATGTTGTCCTCAACCTCTGAAAAAATAAAATCTGTGCGCAGAACCAAGATGACGCTTTCCACATTCAGTCAGTCAGTTCTGGACATGCCTTTGTGATGTACTGCAGAAACTCCCAAGGCAAGAGAGCGACCCCAGTCTGTAAGGACAGGAAGTAAGAAGGGATGAGCAGAATAGAGCAGAATAGAAGATCAGTCACTGGGGCTGTTGAAACATTGTCATTTTATGCATTGTGGTTAGTTACAACCCTTTATAGAGAGGATCCTAAAAGGGACTCACTGTCTTCAAAAAAGGTTGTCAGAGATTGCATATCTTTTAAGAAAGGTGAAGAAACATGCTAAGGAATAGAACTCTAGAGGAAGAACCATGAAGTACTGAGTAAATTTCAAATGATTTTCCCACTAGTTTAGACCACTGGATGTTTTCCTCCATGTGTGTATGTATGGGTGCATGGACCTTAGAAGCAGACAAATTAAAAAATGGTGTCCTGCTACAAAATGACCTTAAATTTCTGGTTGGACTTAAGTTACTTGACTGCTGATGGCACTCTCTCTCTACTTATTTTTATTTTTAACAATTGTACATAATCTTCATCACACAAGTGATCAGGCCCCCTCAAAATATTATGATACCTAGGTATCATAATAAAATCATAAATTCATAGAGTTGGAAGGGACCCCAAGGGTCATTTAGTCCAACCCCCTGCAATGCAGGAATCTTTTCCCCCCACATGGGGCTCCAACCCACAACCCTGAGATTAAGAGTCTCATGCGCTACCAACTTCGCTATCCCTGGGATGGACAGCAATGCTTTTGCTGAGTGCCTAAAGGGTAGTAGTTATTCCAAAGTTCGGGTAGGTACCGCAGCTGAAAAAGCGCTCACCCTTGTTGACATCAGCCTCATGTCAGATGTGAAGAAGGGTTTCAGCAAACTGTTGGTTTATGTTGGCAATGATCCTAAAGTGTTATGGGAGTGCTTAGTGGGGTTTCTTTCGAGACTGGAGACAGACATTTGTTTTTTTCAGAGTGTTGCATCAATACCTATGGATACAAGAATATGGAGAGTAGCAGATGCACTTCCAGAATCCCACCTGAAGATGTAAACTGCTTCTTTTGAGCATATGGTGTTTTGATCATGCTTAGAGTGACTCATTGAAATCAAGGAACTTTAAACTCACTAGGACTTGAAATCAAAGGGCTGTATCCAGTTCCTCAGCTATGCTGCTGTGACGGACGTCTGGGCATGCAACAGAACCTCCTCTCCCACTCCTCTCTCCTCCAGACCTCTGTGCATCCTCAAAATCAGCTCCAGAGAGTTGGGGGACCCTCTGGAGCAGATTTTTGGGGCGCACAAAGAGAGGAAACATTTAAAAAACCTGCTGTTATCATGATGCTTTCACGGTGATTTAGAAGTTTCCCTAGAGACCAGGAGTCTTCCGTTACATCGGGATCCTTAACACAACAACTTGAAAGCTGCACCCCAGTCACCACCATCAAACTGGTCGCGGTGCCACAGAGGTAGGAAGGAGAACCCCCACCTACCAATGACCCACAATAACTAGATTCCTAGCTTCTTTTTAAGTAAGTTTCTACCATTTGTAAAGTCTGAGTTATGAGACAAAACATGAAGGAACTATTTTTCTCATTTGTTTTGTTAACTAACCTGAGCCTACCTTTTGGCCTTCTTAGCTAATGAAATGAAGTCATAGCGATGACTGACATTTAGGAAAGCAGATCTAGCCAATTAGACAAATATATGGCTAGAGTGAAACAGCCATTGCCTAGCCCAGGGGTCAGCAAACTTTTTCAGCAGGGGGCCGGTCCACTGTCCCTCAGACCTTGTGGGGGGCTGGACTATATTTTGAAAGAAAAAAAAATGAACGAATTCCTATGCCCCACAAATAACCCAGAGATGCATTTTAAATAAAAGGACACATTCTACTCATGTGAAAACATGCTGATTCCCTGACTGTATGCAGGCCGTATTTAGAAGGCATTTGGGCTGGATCCAGCCCCCGGGCGTTAGTTTGCCTGCCCATGGCCTAGCCATTGCCCGTCAGATGTTGTTTGACTGCATATCCCATCAGCCCTAGCCAGCATGGCTTATGGTCAGGCATGATGGGAGTTCTGGTCCAGTAACTGGAGGATACATAGCTGGCTACTCCTGGCTGAGACTCTTGAGAAGGAACTTCCTGGTTTGGTTTTAAAGCAGGCATAGGCAAACTCAGCTCTCCAGATGTTTTGAGACTACAATTCCCATCATCCCTGACCACTGGTTCTGTTAGCTAGGGATGGTGGGAGTTGTGGTCCCAAAACATCTGGAGGGCCGAGTTTGCCTATGCCTGTTTTAAGCCTTTTTTGTTGGTCTCCTCAGATGTAATAATGATTGCTGCTCCACAGAAAAAAATTCAGGTATCAATTATTTTAGTGTAGCTGGGGACTAGTGTGCCAAAAGAAAAAGGGGAAAAAAGACAGCAGCAATGACAGGAGATCATGATCTTTCTAACTCAGGTCTTATTTCATACCAAAAAGATGTGACACCTCCCTGTCAAGTTTGTAAACATTTTAAAAAGTACTCTGTTAATGCCAGTGCAGATAAAGTCCAATGCAGGTAATGACATTGTGGCTGAGAGAGCATGTGATATGCCAGCTCTGCAAAGTAACCCAGTATTATACCCATTTGCTGGCTAACCTTCCAGTGTGGTCCAATGCTCTTATCATTGCATGCTGGGGTGTGTTTTGTTTTCTGTTTTCAAATGGAAATATAATTCCCACTCTCCCTGTTAAGTTAACTGCCACAGCAGTGCAATTAATTAAGGGCTGAAGGGGTGAAGGAAGCCAGAGAAAGAACTGAAGGTACCATTGGTCAGTGAAAATACATGGGCTGGATGCTGGGTCTCCTCATAGATGGAGAAGCAGGTCTACCCCTTGAGAAGCAATGGAGGGGAAGACCTGGAATTCAAGTTTTGAAGAGGTCAAGCTGCATACATGCTGCCAGCTTAAAGTACAGTGAAATCACCCCTTCCCCTGTTAAACTATGGAACTTGCTCCTACAAGAGGCAGTGATGGCCACCCACCTAAATCTCTTTAAAAGAGGATTAGACAAATTCATGGAGGAGGCGAGTATCAACTGCTACTAGCCATGATGGCTCTGCTCTGTCTCTTGGAGGCAGCAAAGCTTCTGAATACCAGTTGCTGGGATCCACAGGAAGGGTGAGTGCTCTCATGCTTGAATCCTGCTTGACGGTTCTCTACAGGCATCTGGGTAGCCACTGTGAGAACAGCATACTGGATTAGAAGGGCCCTTGGCCTGATGCAACAGGCCCTCCTCCTTTCCCTCCAGCTACAATCCAGGCCACATTTGAACATCATTGTACACATTCATACAGTTTGATGTGTTTCCAAGGCATCTCCTGTCCATCCACACCAAGTGTATGGAGGTCTTCATATGGTTTATGTTTCCCAATCAGACTGACGCTGGTTTGGAGAGAAATGCCTCACAAAGCAACATTTCTCAAGGAACCTTAGTATAGATGTGCCTTGTGGCTAACCTTCTGTGTCCACTGCTCCACAAGCCAGCAATGTGAGCACCCAGTGGAGTGTGTACACAGCCTCTTCTGTTGACAGATCTACCAGAAATTGTTGGTGCTAGTTATGTTTGTTTGCTTGCTTGTTTGTTTGGAGTATTTGCCATTTCTGGTAGAGGTGGTGACAGGCTGTGTACCCCCCCCCCCGTAAAAAAAATCCTGCCCAACGGATAAAGAAAAAAATTTGAGATTGGAATATTTTTTGCCCATGTCTCACTTATATGCAGCAGTTAAAATTCAGCGTTGCCTGTCCTTTGAGCAAAGATTTCAGAAGACTTCCGCAGTTCCCCCACCCTTGTTTTGTCCTTCTGCTGGCCATGTCTGTAGTATGGAGACGAAGGCGCTTGCAGCCAGCCTCCTCTAAGGGCAGAGCGCTTTTGATTACAGCGCCGTCCTCGCCATGGAGAAAACAACGGGATCATCAAGCACAATGTTGCTGCTCTTCAACTAGACAACGACTCAGGATTGCGACTGAATGGGGTTTAACAACAGCCATTCATCTCCCTTGCGCTTTGCATCCCTGGGGGGCGAGAGCCAAGTGCCTCCAGCTTAACCGAGCCCTCCTCTCCCTTGGAATCAACATGCCGTTTGAGACACTCACACAGGCGGGGGCTGGGAGAAGGGAAGTACAGCTGATGAGACATCTCTGGCAAAGACTCTTGTGTCACTCACCAAGGAAGACGAAACCAGCTGCGCGAAGTTTCCAATCTCTTTCTTGCTCCGGAAAGGTTAAGGGCATCATGCATTGTGGCGCTGGCAGACACACACACACAAAAAATTTCACATTTTAAGCAAGCAAACAAACACCCAGAAACGACGAATTCGTATTAACTCGCATCCAGGTTCTAGAAACCTGCCATGTATATTTTGGGTCCCTGCTACAGACACAAGCAAACCGAGTAGGGGAAATCCCTCTACTTTTGTATCCCACGAGATATTTGGCGAATGTGTGGGTTAAAGTTGGAGCATTAATCTGCACTAAGGGAACCTGAGGCATAATAAAGGAAGGCAGTCAAGGATCCTCAGTTTTATTAAACTCCTTACCTGCTAGAGAGCGATGATAGGATCTAGTTTCATTTCAAATGTCATTTGAGAATCAGGGGGCAAGAAAATGGCAGAAAGAACAGGGCTACTACAACAGGATAAAGGGGTGGGGTGTATATTTGTTAGGGAGAGACACTAGATTTTGGAAGAGACCAAAGATTATGAAGTCCGTCCAACCCAGCTCTGACACATGGCCTCAGCTTCACTGCATCATGCTACTTTAAACAGTGATGGCTCCTTGCAAAGCATCCTGGGAACTGTAGTTTGTTAAAGGTGCTGAGAGTTGTTAGAAGTCCCCTATTCCCCATAGAGAGCTACAATTCCCAGCGGTTCCTGGGAAGGGGGGGGGGGTTGCTTGAGAAACCGCTCTGAGAAACTGTAGCTCTGTGAGTGGACTCTGGTTCTCCCAACAACTCTTAGCACCCTTAACAAACCACAGTTCCCAGGATTATTTGGAAGAAGCCATGGTTGTTTAAAGTGGTATGGTATTATGCAGCTGGGGTCATGTGTCAGAGCTGGGGTCAATTTCATGATCTTTTGGTTTACTCCAAAATCTAGCGTCTTCCCCGACACCATGTTTAAAGTGGTACGATGCTCCCCATAGACTGAAACCACTTCATTCAGATCACAAAGCAGCCAAATGAAAATTGGAAGTATCTATCTATCTATCTACTTAGCTCGAAAATACGTATGTCCAGCAGATACCCTGCTTCCTCTACTCCTTGTGTGTCTCCAGATAACAGAATATATGCTGGGCACCCCTGCCCCAAGTTGCCTTTCGAATCATTTCTATGGGAATTATTTCGAAGCACCTTCTAATGTAGTGAATGGGACCCACAAATAAATGTGGTTGACCGAGAAGCCTGCCAGGTTCACCTCTCAGCTCGACGAGAATTCCTTGCCAGGTTTTGCTAGAATGTTGCTGGTACCCACATACCCTCTTCTAAGGTTGGTGATAGAACTCTCATTTTTAAAAGGCAGTTTTTGTCACTAGCTTGTCTTTCAGACAGGTGCTTCCCAATGCTTAAGTATTAGATGCTTGGTTTCCCTTTCTTGCAGATCAGGAGAGGTGGTTGTCCGCTAGACTAGCTCTTATTTTGGAGAGGGGCGCATTTGCTTCTCATGCAGACGGTTCATTCCCCGCATATCCAGGTAGAGCTGGGGGGAAACTCCAGGCTGAAATCCTGGATAGCTGCTGCCAGTCTGTGTAGGTAGTTCTGAGCTAGATAGATCAGTGATCTGACACAGCATAAGGTAGTTTATGTTCCATATTTGCTTCTTCCTATAACTTTCCATCGCAAGGAATTTAGGAGAGGCATTCTGCCTTTTGTAGGTATGCACTAGACAAGCTGGATTCAGTTACAGACGGTTTTCTCCTCTGAGACCAGAGTGGAAAGTTTTTGGTCACCTTGACCTGTGATAGTAAAAGGTGGCGCTCGCTGTTGTACCCCACCCCCCACGCGTTTTGGGAACTCTTCATTCAAGGGTTTTTGTCAATGGGAAGTGTGTCCTGCTGATCCCCCCTCCCCGGTCGCGGGCTTTGCTGACGTCACTAACGAGGCGATAAATATCTGTTGATATAATTGGATGTGAGATTCTGGGTTGTGATAGCAGGACGTTGCCCATTGCTGCTCTGAAACGGCCCCCATGATTTATTCAGCAGTGGATCGGGGCACGCAAGCGAGCTGTCAAGAAAGCGTCAGCTTATTAGGCAAGGGCTGCGTGATTCCAGAAGAGGGTCTAACCTATAAAAATCCCGCACCCGGGCTCTGATTAGGAAGCAAACTGATCACAAGGACGGCAGAAGACGGCTCCAATAGATACGCATCCTGAGAGGGAGACGAAAGGGGGCACCCAACTGCCGAGCGACTCCACCTGTCCGGCTTAAACTTCACCAGCATCTCCAAGGTATGAAAATATCCAGGTTAGCCTCACATGCACAAAAGGCAAACTTCTCTTAAGAAGATACTGCCGCTGGGTAGTTTGGATAAGTGTGTGTTATTAAAGCGCAGGTGGTGTGATGTGGTTTGCGTGTGTAATCTAAAGAAAAAGTCATTCTGGGATCATGCTAGAAAGGGCTATTTAAGGGCAACAGAAGGTTTTCTGGAAGCAGTCAAGCAGCGTTTAAAAGAAATGAAGGAAGGTGTTACTTCGCTTGCTCTGAATGATTGAGACACCTGGGTTTCCTATACTAAGGCTTTGATTAAAGTACCACCTGTCCAGTGCTCTGACCTGTAAGTAGCCTAGTCCATAAATTGCTATGCTGCGCGCTAAAGCATCGTGTTCTTTCTATTCGATGCATTTAATAAAGACGGGTGTCGAGGCAGCCCTTGACCCAAAGAGGAGGATGCAAACTTTCCCCTTGTGAGCGGATTTAACTGGGTTGACTGGGCCATGGTGCGGATGAATTCACAGTTGTGATAGGGCAGGGGACAGCTATGGAAGACCTTCAGCACCGCGGACAGCGACCGTCGCAGCAGCAGCTGCGGACGGGGACCCCTCGCTCGGGTTTGCCGACCCAAGGGCGGGAGTCCGTCTGATAACAAACTATGCCCATTCCCTTCCCCTCTTGTGACTTTTCCAGATCTGGCCGCCGAATCATGAAGATCCAGCTGTTGGTCTCTACAGGGATCCTGCTGGTCGCTCTGCTGCCCTGCCATGAGTGCCGAGCCCTCGGCAAGAGCGTCCCAGCCGACCCCGCTCTGCAGCAGCCGGATCTCCTCCAAGAGCAGCCGCAGGCGCTGCCCATCTTGCTCCGCGTGGGAGAAGAGTATTTCGTGCGCTTGGGCAACCTGCACAAGACCCCCTCTCCCGCCGCCTTCTCCTTCTCCTCCTCCGCCTCGGGCGGCAGCCACCTAGCAGCGTCTGCTTCGGCCGGCAACTTTTTCCGAGCGGCCGTCCAGCAGCTGCAGAACGTGCGGGAGCGCTCGCTAGAGGGCGCCGCCGAGCCCTGGCCAAGCGACGCCGACAGCGGGGCTCCCCTCGACGCCGCCCCGAAGGAGAAGCGTTCGTCCAAGGACTCGCCGATCTCCATAGACCTGACTTTCCACCTCCTCCGGCAACTCTTGGAAATGGCCCGAGCAGAGCAGCTGTCGCAGCAGGTCGAGAGCAACAGGAAAATGCTGGAGACCATCGGGAAATGAAGCGCTCTCTGCCCTCCGCCCGCCCCCTACCAAAGAGATCCTCCAGTTCGCACACGATATTTACACAGATTCCCTCGTGCTGTTCTCCTCTTCTTTTCACCGAGAGCTTGATCGACGTAGAGAGTGTCCAGTCGACACGCAGCCTAACCTAGCGCGTCAGTAGCATGCCCAGCGTTGTACCCAAGTGTCGTTTGTGACTTGCTGTCCTAACTCTTTGTCCCCCCCTTCCTCTTCCCTCGTTGTTACGATTAATGCAACTCTTTGAGGGTGGGGTCCAGCGGCTCAGTCACTGGAAGCTGGGCGAATGAGAGAGAGCCTTGTCTTTTTGGGTTGGTGGGCGGGGGAGAGGGTTGGGGCGTCCTCCTCTGTACTGAGCTTTATTTATTTTATTTTATTTTTTATTTGGAAGCCACTCTCCTTTCTCTCTCTCTCTCTCTCTCTCTCTCTCTCTCTCTCTTTCTCTCTTCTTTGTAAACATTTCCACAAATAAAACATCTTTTCAGCGCTCGGTCGATTTGGTCGTGTAAGAGAACGTTTAATATTTATATTTTTAATAAAAGCTGCAAAGGAACCACGGCTTCCTACACTTCCTTGCCTCGGAGACGTGTCAGTGGGGAATGCATCGATCGTGGCATAGAGAGAAGTAGAGGCTGAGTGGGGCTAAGGCGGAACAGCATCCGACCATAGGTAACCTATAGGAAAGAGGTGAAGGGAGGTTAGGAAATAGTGCAGTGTAAGAAACGGGGCGGGGCCGGGGGGGTGCCGGGACAATGTTTTGGAAGTTCAGCAGTTCCTGTGCTACATTTGACTCCGAATTTACTAGGAAATCAGCTCCAGATCTTAGTTACCCCTGGGAGAGCGCCTCTGGGCGTATACAGAATGCTTGCGAATTTATCCTCACACATCTAGGATTAAATGGCAAGGCTTCCAGCCTGGAGAAAGAGACCCCTTGCCAAGGCTGAGGCCCTGGGGCTCCTCTCATTTTAGGACACTCCCAGCCAGCATGGCCAGGGAGTTGTAGTTCTATGACGCCTGGAGGGCCACAGATTCCTCACCCTTGTTTTCCAAAGTAAACGCTGCAGGGTGCTCATGTTAGCCCGGGTGGGGTGGGGGTGAGTCCTTGCTCTTTTTTGCAAGGAATAGGAGCATTTCTTAACACTCCAGTTGAGCGCACCTTTACACGGAAGTAAAATCCACTGGTATCAATAGGGCTCACTCCCAGGGGACTGCCCTTGGCCCGCTTTGTCACAAAGTTTAAAAATCCACCCGTGGAGTAGATGAAGTGGATGTTTCACTGACTAGTCGACGTTTCCCTTAGAAACCCAGCTTCGTTAGTTCAGACAAAACGATTTCCAGCTGAAATCTGTTCTTCAGACCTCTACTCCTCATCCTTCCTCCCCTTCCTAAGTCCTTTCAGTAACACAAGTGGGATTGACATCGCTTCGTTTATACTCAGATCTGACGTTATGCATCCACAATACTTACATTCCTTCCACGCACAAAAATCCGTTCCGATTTAACACACAACTTCTTTCCACCTTTGCTTTGCATCTTCGAACCTGATGCGAAAACCGGTTTCATCTCACTGAAATTTAGCTTACTACATTTTGGGTGTTTTGGAGGGGCAGCGGGGGAGAAAGAGCCCATGACAAAGTTATTTTAAAGAAAGAAGCTGTGGCTGTAAAAATTGAAACTGGGCCAACTTGGACGGGAATCTGTTGCCGACAAATCTTTCAATGGAGATCGATGAAGAAGACGCACATTTCTGAATGAGCTGTTAGGTATTTTTCAAGTTAGACTTCCCCAACGTCCTCTCACAATTTAGGCAATTGAGAGGCCGGTCAACTTTTCCACTCATAGCCGAAGGAGCCCGAAGGGGACAGAGAGTACAGCATGATAAAAGCAGAGATCTGACGTCCCCATTTTTGCAGATCTCCAGCCTCTGTTTTGTGATCTTATGAGCTAACCCTGAAGTAATGGATGCTTAGCTCCCTGAGACAGTCCTTAGCCATCTTTGGTGGTCTCACAAGGGGATAAAGTTATTCCAGCCCACCTCACCCTACCCTTCCACTCCTTCTATTCACTTGAGCAGCGTGCTGGAGCAGTAAGGAGTGGACCAGGGCTAGGATAGGAAGGGAGACCCTGGTTCAGATCGCCACCCAGCCACGAAGCTCCCTGGATGACTTTGAAGCCAGCCACTATTCCTCAGTTTAACCAATCTCGTAGGGATGTTGTGAGGATCAAATGGTAGTGGTGGAGGAAACCCATAAACCGTCACTTAATTTTAACCTTACTATAGCAGGGTATGTCAGTACATGAAGAGTGTGCTGATGTTGTTGAGTACAAAATGTGAATGATGTCGCTCTGTACGCATTCATAATGATCAACAGGATGTCAGCATTTAGACCACAATGCAGGGCATTTCATTAAACACATCCAAGGGTTCTACTACCACTGGATTTCAGACATAATTTGTTTGGAAAGCAACTCCTCCATCTGGCACATTACAAACTGCTTAAGAACCGTCTTCCAGATTTTAGATGTGGTTTTGCCATGCAGTGTAGGGGACCACCATCAAACTGTTTCCAAACCCTCATGAGGCAGAGCTTAATTGTGTGGCTTGGTGGAGATTGTGCCTGCCTTATAATGTGTGGCTTTTGCCAATGCACATCCATTGAAAAGCTTGCTGGTAAGGTAAAGAGTCAACCTGTGTAATGTGAAGTTTATTAACAATGCCTTTAGTGAGGAAACAGCTATGCAAGAATATCGGTAAATCACTCCTGTAAAACTGCGTATAGAAGTCCCCAATTTACAGATGTGTCTTGTGCGCCTTTAGCACTTTACTTGCAAAAACAGTATTGTGCTGCTTTCTTTTCTTCGCATAATTTTTTGACATTAATTTTGCTGCGGCACACTTAGGATCAATTGCAATAATCATGCAATAGCTTGTTATATCACATATCACCTTTCTTAGATAAAGCCTTATCACATAAACTCAGTACCTAGCCAACGAGGTGACCTTGACAAGTAATAAGGTCACCACTTGATACCTGCCATTACCTCCAAAGCTGGTAGGAACTTGATCCTCCATTGGTTCATGATTAGCTATTAGCTTACATTCCTTCTTCCCTCCCACCCCTTTCCCAAATTGTACAGCTGCTTCCACAAATATTATAAAGTCAAATCCAATGAGAATTTTTTCAATCAAAATCTTTTGGATAAAATGTGATCCACCATTCCTTTTAATTCAGTATTTGTTATCACTTTGAGCCAAGTCACATGCTTCCTATGAATCCTTCCAGAAGCCAGCTGGATGGAGAGTCATCATTCATTCAATGAGTTCAACCAGGAGAAAGAGAAGACATGACGAGCCGGCTCATCAACTCTCTCATTGCTCCCAGGACGTCCTTCCATGTGTCCTTGAGGGGATGGTTCAGACCCAGTCTAGGGGTGGAGGAATAAAGATTTACAATGGGAAAATCTGAAAACTCATCTTGCACCTACACATATTGACTACTCAGTTCCATCAAAAACAATTATTTAGAAGTATTTGATGGCTGTGGAAAATAAATACATAAACACCACAACATCTTTGGAGCAACCTTCCTCAGCCTAGTACCCTCCAGGTGTTTGGAAATACAACTCTCATCAGCCCCGCTCAGTTTGGCCAATGAGCAGGGAAGACAGGAGTTGCAATCCAACATCTGAAGCAGGGTTTCAGAAACTTGGGTCTCTAGCCGTTGTTGGACTACAATTCTCATCATCCCCAGCTAGCAGGACCAGTGGTTAGGGATGGTGGAAATTGTAGTCCAAAAACAGCTGAAGTCCCAAGTCTGGGAAACCCTGATCTGGAGGATACAAAGTTGAGGAAGGCTGTTTTTAAACATAACCCAGCAGAAAATGTCCTTGCACAAACCCCATTAAGATGAATGAGAGCAGTATGTAATCTTCCACAGCTCCTATTCATTTCAACAGGGTTTGATGAGGAGAATTCTGCTAGGCCCATGTGTTCATTAAAAGATTAAGAAATGGCTATCCAAAGTTATTTGGAACCTTTTGAACATTGTTGTAGAATAATATTATAAGCTTATATCAATTGCTTTGGACTTCTGGAAGTAAACACGAAGTCCCATGAAATCAACAGATCTTATGATTTTCTGCTTCTTAAGTTGGTCATAGAAAGTCTTCAGATAGCGCTTGTACTCTAGCATGATGGTTAATAGAGATGCCAACCATGACATCCTTTTTTATCTTAAGAAAAATTCAACAGAAGCATCTTCCAAATTTTCACTAAACCCAGAGCACACAAAGATGTTCAATACACAGGGCACTTCCCTCCTTACTCTTAAAAGAACATGCTGCACCTCACCATGGCTCTATATCTCTAAGATGTAGAGAACCTTGAAATAGCTCATCAGAAAACAGAAACTTATGCAGCAGGTCTGGGGAACTTTTGGTCCTCCAGGTGTTGCTGAACTACAGCTCCCATTAGTCTCAGCAAGCATGGCCAACAACCAGGAATGATGGAAGTTGCAATTCAGCAACATCTGGAGAGCCATAGGACCCCTATACCTGAAATACCGTTTCTATCACAGATGCTTATGATGAGCTGCTATATGGGATAAAGATGGTCTGGCAATGCCCCAAGCATATTTTGTAAATATACAGTGTTAAATTTTAAACCAAGTTAGTGAGGAATGATGACGTGTTAGGTATTAGTTGGCTTAGAGTCATGCTGTTTGCAAAACAAGACCTGTTGCCTAGTGGGTGTGAAAAAAGTAGTTTGCTTCTTTCTGTCTAATAACAGTTTTGCATTTTCTTTCAAGGACCAGATCCTTAGTTGTAAATAAGGAGCATCATAAATGGATTTTGCACCAAGCAGATTCATTCTATAGGGCCCCAACTCTAAAATACCATCCTAATATGGATGATGCTTTTGAAGTAATACTGTTGCAAGTACAATATGTGGGCACATAATTGTGTACACTTATCAGCACAGGTTTTTAAATGGGCACATCTTAATTTCATTATTGCTACAGTTCAGTCTTGTACCCTCTGTTTCAGTGGCATAGCTGAGCAAGACTAAGCAAATACAACTGTTGATTATTGTGAATGGAACTAATGGGACATCAAGGGTTTAAAAATTATGTCCCTTGATTGTTGGGAAATATCTCTTTGGAAGACGACACCTTTTGGCTAATGTGTGGGGAACCTTTGGCCCTCCAGGTATTGCTGAACTACAGCCCCCATAATCCCTCACCATCCGGCATGCTTGTTGAGGCTGATGCGAGTAGTAGTTCAGCAACACCTGGAGTGCCAAAGGTTCACACTTCTGCTTTAGCTAATGCCCTTATTTGAAGGGCCATAACTCAGTGCGTCTGTTTTGCATGCAGAAGGTCCAAGGTTCAATCCTGTCATCTTCAGGTAAGACTGGGAGAGAAACCTGTCTGAAATCCTGAGAGCTACTGCAAGTCGACGTAGAAAATACCAAGCAAGGTGGACCAATGGTCTGATAGTATAAGGCATCTTCCTATGTAAGGAACAGAGAACAGGGTTGGCCCCATAGTGCTAAAATCCCTGCCCCTTTTGCCACCATTCACTGGGGGGGGGTGTCATTTGGGTGATTTTCGAATTCAGAGGAATGAAAGTTGGCTGAATGTACAGGTGGTGGGATTTGCACTCCTCCTAACAGCAGCCAACCACCACCATGCCCCCTGTCAAAATACCCTATGACTGACACTCTGTGACATTTTTGTGTCATTCTGATGGGGGGATGTGGTTGCCAGGTGTTGGGAAGACTGCCACTCTACACCAAAGGAAGACTGGCACTGCAAAACAGAGAGCAGTGAAAAAAGTTATCTGGGGAGACTGCTTCTCTATCTGGTTTTGTATTCTTTAAATGCAGTTCTCTAGTCACCGCTCATTCTGCCATGTGCATTCCACTATGAAAGCTTTATTGCTAGAGGGCATAGCACCGAGAATTTTAATAGTTGGACCACCCAGGAACAACCTGAGTTTGTGTGGCAGAATGGCACTGGATCCCAGTCTCGAATACAGAATAGGTCCCAGGAATGCAGTAGTTGTTGACAATTCCTGCACTAGTTTAAGTTGGTTTCTATAGTGCAGGCATTTGGCACCTCTGAGTATGAGGCTTTTACTGTGCAGGAGATACAAACTTTCACTCCACATTGATAACATAGCAATGTTATCAATGGGCTATTGTGGTTTTATCCATCATCCCCTTCCACTCTTTCCCTTTTTAGTAAATTCTGAGTGGCACTGGCAGGCAATCCTTAAGCAACCATGAAGAAAACATTGCTGATCTTTCCTTAAAACCACCCATCCTGTCCTCCATTTCCACACTTTCCATCTTATTCACATTTAACAAAATTTAGAAACCACTTGCTTTTGTTAAAGTTTTCTACTTAAAATGACAATGTTTTGTAATCACTCCAGCACTCAGCAGACATGATCCAGAAACATCATATACACTTGCACTTGGAATTTTTGTTTAAGAGTTTCCCTCTCAGAACCTATTGCACCAATGTTCTAGCTATTTTTTTTCACATAAAGGGTCTTCTTTATATGCAAGCACATAAAAAAAAGCAATTCCTCACCTCCAGTCTGAAGTGATATAGTCCAGCAAGAGCTTTACGGCATGAATCGTGCACCTTAACTCTTCCACAAGGCAAATTGATTTGTATGTGTCTAGTATAAGAACACACATGTCTATTCAGAAATAAGTCTCCCACTTAATTCACTGGGGCTTAATCTCCGATAAATAGGGACAGAATTGCAGTCTAAATGTCCTTTGACTTTGTTGCTATATGATATCAACACTGCTTGTTTTTGAAAATCACATATTCCATTATATAATAACACATGATTTTAGAAAACAAGAAGTGCATTTGAATGTAGGTAATTTAATTTATGTGTTTCATGTTAATAGTAAAGGAGAAAAGGAAAACCCAGTCTTAATCTCCTGCTGAAATGGCACTTTGCATATATCAAAAATGTTATAATTTCACTTAATAAAAGTTACATTCTAGAAAAAGAATGTAATGGATGAAAGGTGGTTCAAATTTTGCCACTGACCTGGGCTTCATCCATTTGTCTGCCTGCATCCAAAAATTCACAACCAGAATCTGAATTTGACTTCAATTAAATTTAAAAGTATTGTCTTAAAAACTCATTATTTGCAAAATGTTCACATCAGGGCTGTACCGATTTGAATTCAAACGTGGTCTGTCAAATTTATGTTCCCACCACTACGATATGCATTGTCTGCTAAAAATGTATTACTTACAACATAGGCTGTTCTCCATAGTCAGAAACTATTTTTTGTCCACTGAAAATTTAAATAGAATGAAAGACGTAACTATAGGTTATTTTAAAATAATTTCAACTTTCTCTAAAGAGTTTCTGTTTACATGGTAATGTAATATAATCCCTTCAGCAGAACTTCCTACAGCTGTCAACTTTTATCATAACAATACAGCTATAAGCTCAAAGACTTCTTTTCTTATGCCTATTTTTAATTCTCTGGGAGCCAAGTGAAACTCTTTTCTTATAAAATAAATTGTTCAACTACATAACTGTAGGCAGGTAAAATATGCACCAGCAAACTCCATCCATCATGAGATTAGCTGTTCAATTCTCAGAAAGGTGGTTGGCCGTGAACTTTTCGCGCCCATGGGGACTGAATGTCTCACCAAAATAGATTTTCATTCTGTTACAATTAGAGCTATGTGGCAAAAGGATAATGTAATGCTGTTTATTTCACACAACCTTAACAATTCCAAAAATAGTCCTGAGAAATGAATGCAGTGTTCCTCTTTGTGTGTAGGCTGGGTAAGTTCCCTGAAGGATGTAATGTCAAGCCTACTTTAGGGAGCTTAAACTAATGGTGAAACCTTTTCAGGGGAAGGAGACTCTTAAGTAAGCCCTGTTCCATAAAGTGTGAATGTTCCAGTGGACTCAGCTGAAAATGCTGCACTTCATTACACTTCTAATCTATCCCAGTGGCTCTGTACAAAGCTATCAATACAAATTTAAGCCTGAAACATCTTACTCTGCCTATCGTCTTACTCTGTAGTGTATGATTCTCAGGGTGGTTTTATGATAGCAGCAGCAATCTCTCTCACAGACATCTTATCCCACAGGGATGGCTTCCACCCAGGTGAGGGAACTGGGCAAGCATCAGCAGAGGGCTCAAGATGGATTCCATAAGCATCTTGCATGTTGCAACTGAACAGTGCACCAAGCCAGCTGTCTGATGCTTTTCAAACTCAAGGGGAAACAGGGAGGAGACACTTGGTCTAGCAGTTGTCTGGTGTGTTCTCTGATCACTTTCTGATAGGATAAACATTACCACCTGCTGTTAGGGAATTATTAAGCCCTGTTCACCATTCATATCTAACAAAAATAAGTTGTGGGCCACTGGACTGACTGCAGCAGATGAAAAAGAGGCAGTGAAAACCCAATTTTGTCATTATTTCATGCCTTTCTCCAGAGGTCCAGTGAAGCTTCTATCAGAAAACTCTAGTGCTCCATTAAATTAGATGACTGTTTCCAGAATTCTTTAAAAATATGCTGACAATTTTTTAAAAAACATAGGACTGCAATAATCTAAATCTATCATACTCGCACAAAAACAATTGTCTGTCTCCCTTTCATGTAAAAACAACAACAACAGAAAACTTAATCCATTGTATTGTATCATCCAAATCAATGTGTGCTTTGTAGACTGTGATCAAACCATCTTTCTGAATCACTTGCTCACAACTTTTTGTTTAGTTGCTTAGCTAGAGATAGCATAATGCTTGCATACAAGTTTGCCCTGAAAAATAATGTAGAGTAACTTGTGGGTGTTAATGTTAGAAAACTAACTTTATACTCTCTCATCCTCAACTAGTTTGCTTGTTTGATGCCCTTTAAGAAAACTGTGAAGAGACATCATGAAGTCAAGATCTTGCAAGCTGTGTGTTACAAGACGTAGACCTCAAAAACTGCCAAAAGAAACATTCTCTTCTTGTGGGAGAGAAGGGCAGCTATTCTAGCAGTGACGCAGAGCATTGTCTAAGTATGCCACTTAAGAAGCAGACGGCACTTTAAAATATAGATTGTTCTTTGAAAGGACCTGATGAATGAGACCCATTTAAAATTATGACTCATGGAAGAGCTTTGTACCATGGATCCGCTGGATCACGTAACAAAGCCTGAATAATTTGTAAGGTTTGGATACAGATATCGCTTGATCATGAATGAATGACTAAGCTGAGATATTGCAAATATGCCAGGAGGGGCATGTAAGAACAGCTATGGGCGTACTGCACATGCTATGGAGGCCAGCTCCATTCAGTAAGAGCTCCATAAATAGACCATCTTGCTGATGCATCAAGACCATCAACACATTCTAGTTCCTCGAAGTTACTCAGCAGTTGAACAGAGTCCATAGTATAATGTCAACATCTTTCTTTACTCTGATTTCTGGTTATTTCTAGAATGTTTTCATCTTTAAATCTTATTTGGTTGGCTCTGTGGTGTGTTTTCTTCTTACTCTTAGAGTCATACTGAGTACTAATGGATGGGAAAGGCAAGAAATGTAACTTTGTTCAGCTCATACGAGCAGAGCAGAGGAAGCAGGGTCCCACAATGCTCAATATTGAGATGGATTTTTAAAAGTTGCTCATAAAGGACCTGCAGATGAACGAGGAAGAATCAGGACCAAGGAAGGAGAGTACTTCTTCACATAGTGCATAGTTACACCAAGGACTTGGTTACTACTAAATGTACTAATTACTAGGAAGATGATGACTTTAAAAGAGGTTTAGACAAATCCACATATATAAGGCAATCAAAGCCCACTAGTCATTATGGCTGCATACGTACTGCAGGTGGCATGACTTTTTAATGCCAATTTTTGGAGAACACTAGTGGGGAGAGTGGTGTTGCGCTCAGGTCTTGCTTGTGGGCATTTGGCTGGCCAAAGTATGGAAAGGATGGCCCTGTTCTAGCAGTGTTATTCTAGTATAATGAAGAAAGAGCAGAAGGGTGGTAACTTAATGAACCCAATAAAATAACCATCTCTGGGTTATGGTTGATGGCTACTTTTTAAGCAAAATGAAAAGTAACAATGCTCTAGCCATTCCTTCATACCATGAGTAGGGAAACAGTTGTCCTACAGATGCTACCATCATTCCTGTCCATTGGCTCTGCTGACTGGGATGATGAAAATTGTAATCCAAAAGAATTCAGAAGGCCACAGGTTCTTCACCATTGCCAGGAAGTGCAATGGCCTCAATCTCATTTTCTCATTTTCTCACTCTGATACTGTTACAACTTTTAAGAGGAAAATTAAGAGCACCATCAAGAAGAACAGGAAAGACATTTTACATGCTGACAGATGCCCTATGATGCTTCCCAAGCACTTCCTAAATTTGGCAAAATCTGCCCTGCTCTTGAACTGTTTTGAGCAAGAACAGTTTTCGAGCATGTGTAGGACGTTAAAGGTATAGGCAGGAAAAGATAAATTAGTATACCAGTGAGTCCATTAGCCTATGAATTAGTCTGTGAATGATGAGAATTGCCCTGCATTCCCCTATACAGATCAGTTCTGCCATTATAAAGAATTAGATACAATATAGGAATTTCAGGATCACAAAACGATTAGCCATTGTGCAATATTCCTGTGCAAGTGACCTTTCAGTAACAATGGGTATAATAAATTTAACCTTTCCATATAATAGATGTAATAATAGTTTTGCCACGAAGGGGAATAGTTGTTAAGCCTCTTTTAAAAACAAATGAGTCTAACTAGATGCATGCTTCCATACAAGAATTGTACAGTGAGCGTAGCACAGTCTCCAAAGAATTGATAAAATAGCAAAACTAACCAGAAGTAATATTCATGAAAAGAGGCAACCGAGGAAAGGGAGAGGTATTTGTTTCGCTTGCCACTAGTGATGCAATATCCAACAGGTGCTCTTGAATCAGGATATGTGCAAAGGCACATTTCACAGGGCAAATGTGCTAGCACTGCATTTCCCAGGTCTAAAACTCTGTGCTGTGAATGTCTGAATGCAATGGCTCCACGATATCAGCATTGGCTTGAAGGACAGCATAAAAACTGTATATACCAAATGGGAAAACAGGCATTTCCTGTACAAGAATGTTGATCGTGGAGGGTTTGGTAGCCACTCTTATTTTGAAAAATCCCTTTTATTTCCCCTTGGTCATTGGGCAGTGCTAAAGAGAACACCCTGTCAACACAAGGATTTCTCTTTGCATGACAGAATGTTTTCCCCTATGCCCACTCCTAAATCTGTTTTGGGGTTCTCCTGTTTTCCAGAGCAGATTTGGGGGCTCACAAGGTGCAGATGGGGGAAAGACAAAATTACATTGCACCAGCATTCCTCCTTGTACTTGTGTAACTATTTTGTTGAACCCAACCTCTAATGTCACAGAACAGTGACCGGTGTAACCCTTCATCAGACAGAAGGTGAATCAAAGGAGGCAGGGGAGGTTTAAGAATAAATCTGCCTTGGCGCTGAAGCCACACTTCATTTTTGCTGGGTCTATTATTCAGAGGGGATGTGGCTGTGGGAGATTGCCATGAATTAACCGCTGCAACACCAAGGGGCCAGCACAGCTCACAAAGCTGACTTTGGGTCCTGCAATCCCTCCTTTCCTCCCATAGCTAGAAGAAGGGATCCTGTGCTAAAGGCATGGCTAGAATATTTTAGCTATGATTCCAGCATTGCAGGGGGTTGGACTAGATGACCCTTGGGGTCCTTTCCCACTCTGCAATTCTATGGTTCTATGTGGCAGGACCCAGAAGATAAAAATTCCATGATATTTTGAAAGAAACAACAGTTGTTTCCTTACATTAAAAACAGCAACAATGCCTTTAAATTAACGTAGAGATGACAAGACAAGTATTTTTCAGTTTTCAGTGAAGCAAAGTGCATAGGCCAGGTCAGCCTGGTTGCACTGTTGTCTAAATAGAGAAAATATCTGTACCCACCACCATTCCGAGGCAATATTGTTGGGAAAGGTCTAAATTCAGAAAGCAGAAGGTATCCCATGACTCACAATGTAGTTTGTAGATGTGACTATTAAATGCTAGGGGAAGGCATCACTGGCAAAACTAATTATAGCAAAAGCATTGCCTGGGAACCTTACAAAAATGTTTTGTCATTACAACAGCTCCACACTGGTGTGATTGAATCACAAGAGCAATTTCCAGAAACTACAAAAGAAAGGAAGATTAAAAAGAAAAAAAATCAAGGGTTAGCTACTTGATTTTAAATACACAATTAATTATGTTTGTTAGGGCCAAACACATGTAATTGTAGCCCACTGGCTATTTTATTATAGGAAAAGCCATGTTTGGAGGGGCAACCAGAATTGAAGAAGAAGGAAGGATGTGTTGGTGAATCCTTTTTCTATTATCCTTTCCCTCTTCCCTACCCAGTATGTAATTGGTGATGTTCTTTCCCCCAATTTGCATTGTGTTTCCTTTGCATTGAAATGAATGTCATGGAATAACATAATGTTGATGTAAAGTAATTAATTGCATAACTTTTCACCATAGTGGGCAACAAGACAAATGGGATAGCTTTTGCTGGAAGTTGAACTGCAGCAGAATGGAAACAGCACTACACGTGACAAATATGGGGTGGAATGGAAATGGAGGCCTTCTTACTAAGGCTGTGTAAGAGGGCCCCATAGATCCAGTTCAGGGCACTATCTGGTAATTCATAATGACCCCAACCTGACCAGGATCCAGACCCCAAACCAAATCAGGGTCGTTGCATAGTGTTTAATTAAGAATTTAAAACTTGCTTAAACATATGGTCATTGGAGGAGGGGAGAACCCCAACTCCTCAACTCTCCTCACTGCCTGACCAAACCCCTTTGGACAGCCCTAGATTGCTCTGGGTGGACCTGATCTACCCAGGTCTGCCTCAACCTACTCCAGCCAAATCCTGAGTAGACCCAAATTGGCCCAATTTGGTTTGGGATCTGGGTAGAGCAGTTGCACAGCCCTATTTCTTATATCCCTAGTCTTCTCAGGCTTATGTGCTAGACTGGGGAATCTCCAGGGAAGTTTAGGTGTGTTGGCCATTTGAGACCTGGAGCCATGATGGTCCTGAAAGAGAGAATATTTAATGTGGGACCCCCCCCCCAAGTCTGGCAATAGAACAGGACATTCAGAGTTGTTATGCTCAAGATTCTATAAAACCTATAGCTTAGTCTGAAAATGATGCAACATGGAATTAATGTTACTGTTTCTTTTGAAAGACTTCCCTATGTGATTTATTAGATAGTAGCCCCAATTTATCCAACTCTTAAAAGGAGTAAGGCTTGAAAAACAAGGGTTCTAAGTTGAACAGAAAAAAAATGTTTTATTTTTCTCCCTGGCCACTGTAGGTAAAACACTTTGGAAATTGTTGAATAAGCAAGCATTCAAAGCATATCATAAAACTAGAAACTCTTATCATAATACTGAAGACCAGTGTACCTGGCAATCAGCAGGTAGTGGAGAGCCAGTGTGGTGTAGTGGTTAAGAGCGGTAGTCTCGTAATCTGGGGAACCGGGTTCGAGTCTCCGCTCCTCCACATGCAGCTGCTGGGTGACCTTGGGCCAGTCACACTTCTCTGAAGTCTCTCAGCCCCACTCACCTCACAGAGTGTTTGTTGTGGGGGAGGAAGGGAAAGGAGAATGTTAGCCGCTTTGAGACTCCTTAAAGGGAAGTGAAAGGTGGGATATCAAATCCAAACTCTTTTTCTTCTTCTTCTTAGAATAGTAGCAGTATCCTATTGGCCAAGCCAGCATCAACTGCAGAATTTTGCTAGTGATGCAGAAGATTTCAAGAGCAGTACTGGCTCAGGGGAACAAGAATGTATGTCTATGTGTGAATGCTGGTAAAGGACAAACCATAATCTACTGATCAGGAACATATTCATCCCTGGGATATGATTCAATATTAAGGCCTCTATGATATTAAAATCTAGCCTTGACTTCAGTAAATTTCTAATGCTAAGTATATGAGTAATCCCATCTGACTCACTGATATTCATGCGTTTAAAAAAAATTAAGCACAGCACATGATTAACATTCTTGTTTTTTTGGTGGACTGAGTTTGGAAAGGTTAACATCTTAAAAGCTATTTTCCAAAACTGAATCCTGAAATTTTCCTTAAAGTGCTGAAATTACCCTAGATCATTCCAAAAGTGAAATACTGCACTTTAGACAGCAACTTAAATATAATCACAGTTTATCACTTGAGACTCAAATGAGGCATGACATTAATTCACAGTCTGATCTTTCAGTCCCATCTCTTTAATGATCTTATTAGCTACTGTGTGCTTTAAGTACATTTGCATAACTAGCAATTGTCTGAGATTTTAGCAAAATACAGACTTCCTTGAAGTCTGCATGCCATCTCTTAGACACGTATTTTTAAATGTTAATTCCAAATACTTTGGGCATTGTGGCAGATACATTCTATTTTGGTATGTGACTGACTCTAAAAATCCCATGAATAAAGTTACAGCCAGGTGGGGGTGGCAGCTGCAATAACATTACTTTTTTCATGACTATCATTTCATTCACCAGTAGTTTAGGCAAATTCATCTACCTTCCAGTTTCAAATGATGGATTAGAATTCAGTTGTAGAGATCTCTACAGTGAGTGTCTCCAAAATATCTTACACACTAATTTGATCTGTGACAACATCTGACAAGGCAGGAGCCTCACAAACATCCTTTGGGATGAAGGATGGGATAAAAATTTAATAAATATACAAGCATCTCAGTGATTGCACATGGTAATGTTACCTTCTGAACACCTGTACCAAAGGTCTATCAGTTATGCACCTTATATTTCTTGTACATTGGATCTCTGAGTATAGGATGGTACTGTATATAAATTCAATAAATAATAAAAAATAAAAATAATTCCTCACATTAATTGTTCAGCCAGAGGCCACATGCTGGTCAATTTATACAGCTAAACAAGACACAGCATGGTTAGTATTTAAATGGGAGGATGTTTGGAAACCCTATGTAAGCTGCTCTGAGATTTTTAACGAAGGACCAAGAAATATAACGAATGTAATATTTGTTTCATGCTTACCATAGCATAAGCTGATGGGAAAAGCTGATGGTAAACATATGGAATTGCAGAATGTAGGCAGGGGATTACAAGTCTGAATATTCCCCACCTAATATAAAACATCCTGCACAGAGTAAATTAATAGCTAAGGACAGGATAGGCTAAAACTCGTAAGTAAATAATTTTTGACATAGCAGAGATTCAATCATGCAATCCCTGATTTGCATTCTGAAATGGCACTATTCCATGGGAGTTGTCCCGCATGCTTTACGCTGTGCCAAAATCTGTTCTCTAATTTCTCAAGAGTCTTTCTCTGGAAAAGGGGCTTTGCTTTTTCAGGCTTCAGAAAGGTGGTGTGTGTTTGGCTGAACTTACCGTGTGTGTGTGTGTGTGTGTGTGTGTGTGTGTGTGTGTGTCCCATTAAATATCTGTGTAGCACTCTAGAGTTTCTCCAGTTGTCTGCACTTCTTGATCTGAAAAGCCCACAAAGGAGGTTACTTCCTAACATCTTCCCTGGGCTTTAATTGAAGCATGAGAAGTTGAGATAGCTGGATACCAAGTGCTTGCGGCAGTACAATCATTGAGTTTGTTTTTAAGGGAACTGCTTCCTTTTACTTTTTTAAAAAGAAACCTATCTGTACTGATTTCTTTAAATGCAAAAAGGCGCAACCTTCAGGTTAAAAAAAGAGCAACTTTTTTTTGTACACCCAGCTGCCAGGTGCCTAGTAGGTAATCTCCATTTTTTTTGTACTTACGGCCAAGGATGTAATGGGGTTTTCAGGAAGCATGGGCTCTTGGGAGGGTTGCAGAGTGCAGTCCACTAGAGAATAGACTTGCAGAATGATAGGAAGGGCATTCACAAAACCTTTCAGCTACCTTGAAAGTTTCACTGAAATTTTCTCTCCCCTTGGATTATTTTTTAATGTAATTTCTTTTCTATTTACTTGACAATGGTTTTTTTTTTTAAAAAAAACACCCACAGAAGAATCTTTTAGCACAGCACTATACAGAAGCACAAACAGCACTCCTCCCTCACAGCCTTTCCCTCAGACTCAAAGTTATACACATACACATCTTGGGGATGAACGCTCAAGGCTACTTATGTGTACAGCAAAAGAAACCATGGCTTGTTACATCTACAGTTTTCAACGATGTCAGGAATGCCTAATATCTGAAATACACCATCCACGGGATTAATTGGGGATTTCCTATCTATCTCTTCTTCTAAAAAGCTCTCATATTTCACCATGCAGGATGACACTCCAGGGTAACATTTCAGAGGGAGGGGAGATAAAGAGGAAAAGCTTTAGGCAGCATGTATGGCATGACAGCATGGTCCTTTTAGGATGAAAAAGAATGGGACGGTTGGTTCTAACCACCTGCAGGCATGACTACAGAAATGACTTGTGCTGTTAGTTAAGGATAAAACAAAACAGTTCCTACCCCTCAAAGTAAAAAGCATGTACTGAATCTGACTCCAGAGATGGTGCAGTAAGATAAGAAAAGCCAAAACTGAGAGGCAGAATGCTAATCCCTGTGAGGAAATAAGAAGAATACTTCACTAACGTCATCAGAGAAAATTGCTCATTTGGTGAAGCTTGGTGAAGAAAAAGACATTCCATTTTCTGTCCCCCACCCCCAGTTGTCTGTGTGTGTTTCTTTTTTCTTTTTCTTTTTTTTAAAAAGGGTGGTTATTGCAAGAACACCCAGGGTAGGTTCAAAATTCGCATAAATTCAACTTTGTGCTAGATTGGTCCTCATAAGAAGCACATGCACCAGTAAAATATGAGGCAGGCATAATTCACAACTAATGCACTTGCTAGAAACTTTCCTCCTATGGTGCCTGAACTACCCCTTTGAGAGGAAAGCTGGGAGAGTTTGTTTAATTAACAATTAAACAAAATAATACAGGGCATCATAAACATGTATTATTCTACACCAGCTTAATCATCATGGCTTCCCCCAAAGCATCCTGGGAATTACAGTCTGGTGAAGGTTGGGAGAATTCCCTGCTCCTTTGAACTACAGATCTCAAGGCAGGTCCAGCATCAGCTTTGGACAGCTGCTGCTAGGCCTCTGGGGCCCTGGCAGACCCACTACTGCGCTGAGGCTAATATAGGGCTCCATATGCTGTGTGGTTACACAACTGAACTGCCATTACTGACACAGTATCTAGGCATTTTGAGAAATTAAAATGGTAGCTCAGACACAGCTGCCTGGCAGTGACTGCATCCACAGGAGTGAGCCCAGCAGAGGACTCACTGAACCTTGGAACCAAGCCTGTCTCATGTCTGCCTGAAGAGAAGGAATGGCAATCAAATCAGTTTATATCTGTGGCGTAGATATGTCTTCTGTTACTACTGTGACACTTCCCTTCTATCATTTCCTGGCCCCACCTTGTATTCTTTCTCCCAACCAGCCCTATGGTCATGCCAGGTCTTTTCCCATATTCTCTTTAGGTATGTTTTTCTTTCGTTTAGTGTTAAAGCTGAGCAGTGCTGTTGCTCCTGACTGCCTGTTCTTATTCCTTCCCCTATTCCTTTACACATTCCTATTGTTATTGCTCTTTAAAAAACAGTTGTTTAAAGGCATCCATCTGTCAGGAGCTGCCATGGCTAGAACCAGGAGCCTTCAGTTCTGGGTCCATCCCATATGTTGTTCTATCAGAGCTGCAGCTTGGAGCATCATTCTGGCAGTGCCTCAAAGTGTGGACAATTTAGCAGCACCCAATCATTGCTGCTCTGCTTTAAGTGGGAAGTGAAATAGCAATCCAGCTTCTAACACCCTGTAGCTAAGTGGGTTAAATACTCTCTCCTGCTTTACTTCATGAACCCCTTGCCTGCTGCAGTTTGGAGGGGCAGGGGAAGAAGATAAAAGGCTATAAAGGCAAAACTATCTGGAAAGGAAAGGGTTCAAATGTTATCAATCAAGTCTAGAAAATATGTACGGTATACAGCCCATGAACAGTCAGAATAGCAGAGGGATAGGGGAGATTGTACAAGTATGACACTGAATTAAAAACAGCAGAATTTTCTGAGAAAAGGGAGTTGGGGGAGAAATTGTTTATTTCATGACCACAGGACAATATCCTGCAAAAGATGAGTTAAAGTGTGACTATTCCCCAGAATATACCCAGTGCATAGGCACGTTTTTAGGCTCTGCGCTGAACGCACCCACTCAAGTTGGTCATTGGTCATACTGGACAGGAAGGAGAATAAAAACCTTCCTGTTTGGGCTGGCTCTGCCATGTTTTTGGGTGGTCCTCAGCTCTAAACACCTGACTCAACTCCTGGTTCTCAGCTCCTGGCTCACCTCTGACAGCTGCTTACACAGCTCAGTCATAACACAATCCACAACACACAAATGCATGGGATTCAGAGAAAGGAATATTATGTACTTTTCTGTAATGTGTTTATAATGGATAAAATGACAAAAGGTATTCTGAAATGCTTATGTTAAAAGTTAGTGGATATTTTAAAACTGTAGGTTTCAAGACATTCACACATGCAAGGTTGAGTTCATATACATTAGGCATACTGTTTGTGTGTATTGCATTCATACCATTTTCTTGAGCCTTTCATTGAAGAACATATAGATTTTCACAAGCAAATTTGAGGGGGTAGGGGAGATCTTAACACAACAATGGATGAAATCTTGATTTAGTAGCATAATTTCCAATTATTTTAATATACAAGGATTTCAATACATCATAAGTGTAAAAGATATCAGACATCAACCCTGCAATTTTACTGAAATTGCAACAGTGGTGATTTACAGGGCAATCCTATTAAAGTCTATCAGGTGCAAGTCATGCTGAGTTCAATGTGACTTACTCCCAGGTAGGCATGTATATAGGATTGCAGCTTCTATGGAAGTAACTTTATTGTATTGCACTGCACTGTGTTCTGACCATAGCACAGACACAATAGGAAAAATACACGGGAGAAGTTATTGACGATGCAAAATTAATTTTAAACACGCCATGCTTTTCATGACAGTGATAAAAAAGATACCTGATGTGGTTGCAGATCAAACAGTGTACATACAGAAGAGGTTAAGCTATGACAATATATTCCAGATGTGTGATTGATGTGGTTGTAATTAGAAGCAAATGCTGTATATTCAGCAGCTGCAAAATTACATTATCAGCCTGATGTGTACACAGAGGGACAAAGACCAACAGAGTTGTCTGTTGCTATTTTGGAATTTGCATGCATGAAATTCTGGTCAATTAAATGCTTTCAGCTCTTAATTGACCTTGTACATGACCAACTAAGAACTGTTTCCAAAACTAGTTTTTGTTGACATGAGGCAGGATCCAAAGCATTACTTTGTTCGAGAGCTTGTGTGCAATGCACCCCATGTCTTATCCCAAATTGCTTTTGAAACTCTTCTGCATTTTCAAACTTATTTTCTGTGCAGCATTTCCCCCCCTTTTACAGGGAGAGGGCTGGCTGAGACGTTGATGTTAAAGAAATCCAAGTCCAGAGCCCTGTTGAGCACATAGAACTACTTGCACATTCTTTGGATTGCAGTCATGTATCTTAATATCCACGTGCTAACATCTCTTCCAAGGTCACTTTCGAGTAATTATATGCACACCTGTTTCAAGTTGGCTGCAACTAGCAGGGCCAGTTTCAGGGTGCAGCACCATCAGGCATCTGCCAAGGCCAACAACCCAGCAGGAGGCCCATTGCTGAGCCAAAGGCCTTTGGCCTTGCTCCTTCTTCTTGCTGCTGCTTGCTCACATGTCCTCTACAAGTATGCAAGCAGTGACAAGAACCGAGAGTAGCAGCCTCCATTGGGTTTGCTCTTAACCTCTGGGCAGCTTAGGCCCATAGGGATGGCACACACATGGGCGGTCATGATAGCAGCAAGAAGGCAAACACAGGATAGATACTGCCAAGAGCCTCCCAAAATCTGGAGCAGATTGTCAGACAGGTGTTTGGTGGGTGTTTATATTTATGTTTCTGTGATGTGAATCACCTTGTGAGAGCAAAATTCAGAAGAAAATTACAACTTGTCTGCTGAAGGTGTATCTTGGGGGAGGAAACTAACATGCATCAAACCATTCCATAGTGACTGATTAGGTCAGGGGCAGGCAACCAGGTGTCTTCCAGACATCATTGGACTCCAACTCTCATCAGCTCCATCCAGCATTGGGAGTTGTCCAACAATATCGGAAGGACACTGTGTTGGCTACCACTAAACCAGGTCTCAAAGCCAGTACACAGTGCACAAAATAAACATTGCATTCTGTGTCATTTCCGCTCTCCCCCCACCAAATATAGGATGCACTAATTTACAATTCTACTTTGTGCCTAACTGTGGGTTTCATTTAGCAAAGTGATTTATTGAGAAATCCACTTTCCTACGAATGTCCCCATCTCCTGCGTATTATGTTGCATGTAAAATCGTAACGCAACAATTTCTGAGACTATATACTAACCTGTGAAGTATCAGTGGGTGTGTTAGCTTCCTTACTACTCGCAGCAGAACTTCCATTTGCCATAGCTAGTTCTGGAGCTTCTGCCTTCTTCACATTCACCTCTGCAGGAACTGAAGGCCCTACCTGCCTAGTTTCAGTCACTGGGACTGCATTTGAATTGGTTGTTTGCCGTGGCTGAGTTTTATACCAGCTAGGATAAAACAAGGGATCAGTTGGCTCTCCACTTGATTGTGGTTCAGCTTCTATTAGTCCTCCGGACTGTTGGGTAGTTGTCAGCACAACGCCACCCTTAGCAAGGCAGATTTAAAGAAAATAAAGTTAAAATAAAGAATGGAACTTTACATAATCTCTCTTTCTTTCACTCACTCACTCACTCACTCACTCACTCACTCACTCAGAAATAGGTGCTGTTTGCCTAATCAAGCTTTCCTTGGAATAGCATTAAAGTCTTTTGATTTGTTGCATTTGTGATTAAATTTTAGGCTTGCCAGTTGCAGTCAAACAACCCTTTCTAATTTCATCCCCATAAAAAATGGTAACGTGAGCAACAAGTGATGCCATTCCTTTCCATATGAAACTATATTTGAACATACTTCCGATGACCTGATTAAGTGGTTGCATTCATCCAATGGGGGACGCAGGTGGCGCTGTGGGTTAAAGCCTCAGCGCCTAGGACTTGCCGATCGAAAGGTCGGCGGTTCGAATCCCTGCGGCGGGGTGCGCTCCCGCTGCTCGGTCTCAGCGCCTGCCAACCTAGCAGTTCGAAAGCACCTCCGGGTGCAAGTAGATAAATAGGGACCGCTTACCAGTGGGAAGGTAAACGGCGTTTCCATGTGCGGCTCTGGCTCGCCAGAGCAGCGATGTCACGCTGGCCACGTGACCTGGAAGTGTCTCCGGACAGCGCTGGCCCCTGGCCTCTTAAGTGAGATGGGCGCACAACCCCAGAGTCTGTCAAGACTGGCCCGTACGGGCAGGGGTACCTTTACCTTTACCTTATTCATCCAATACTTGAGTTGTGGAGGGAAAGCTTGGGGCAGGACTCTTAATGAAACCCACAACCCCCCTCTCCCTGACTTCTCCCAACTATAGTGAAATCATGCCCCTATAGTCTTCTAAATACAGGAGCTGTCAGCAAAGGTAATGGGGCCTGACTCTTTCAGCCCTCTGTAATTTGAGCACTTAGCTAATCGCACCTACATCACACTGTCAGGAGTATGCCAACAATCGTCTTGATTTGTACTGATATCTTTATAAAACTGAAAACCACAGAACCATTTCTGTGCAGAAATAACTATGTGGAATGCGCAGAAAAAGCAGATCGTATAGGTATGTATGTGGGATATCTGGGGATGTCTTTCCGTGACTTGCAATCTTACGGTTCCATAGCTATACATTAGATTTGTGTTAGGATTGCTATATTCTCATAAGAAGACATTAATGCGTATTGCAAAACATATTCAGATATTCAGAAAGGTGCAATTTTCATTCATTTAAATTGCATATTTGCTGCCAATACTAGTTTCAAGAGTTTGTTCTGCTGCACCAGCCTTCTCCAACCTGGTGCCCTTCAAATATTTTGGACTACAAATCCCAGCATCCTTGACCATCGGCCATGCAGGCTAGGGCTGATGGAAATTGTAAAACAGAACATCTGCATGAACATCTGGAGGGTACCATGTTGGGGAAGGAAGTGCTACACATATAGTTTAAAGAGCACTAATCTCCATTGCTTCTAAATCTGACTAAATTGCATTTGCTTATTTGTAGGGGCACATGGGGAGGGGGTCAGAACCCTTTCCCACCAGCCACATCCCCGCCCCCAACAGTTCCTCCTTCTAGCTATGCTTGCTTTCAGTATCAGAACTGGCAGGGGGAAAGTGGGCCATATTATTGTTATTATTGGCTTTACTATTGCTTTTCATTTATTTATGACAATTGACATTGAGTCTGCAACTAAGAAGCTACAGGTTGCACTCAATGGCAGCTCTGTGCTAGGAGAAAGCATTTCTACTTACACAAGGTGAAGCATCCAATCTTTGCTGATTCCCTCCCCACAACCTACTGCACACCTCTGTGCCATATCACATTCTGTTCCTGGGGTCCCTCGGGACTCAGGAACAGATTTTCATGGGGCATGGGAGGCTGCAATGAATGGGGCAGATTGGCAAAAACTGAGTGCTAGAGGAAGTTCTTTCTATTAGTGAAAACCACAAAGCCACCATTGGAAACATCCTGACGACTTCTTCACACTTTGATCAGTAGCAGGCTGGGACTAGAATAGGGAGAAAACATCTAGCACACAGTAGATAGGACAGTAATTCCTCCAAATAGTTACCTGATTAACAGAAGGGGCAGCAGTAACTGATGGTGGAGGTGGTAATGATGGTGCTGCATTAGTCTGAGAGACAGCGAGTGTATCCTTTGGCATCTCAGTGGCCTGCTGAGGTTGCTGAGATACCTGCTCAGATGCTTCTTCCTCACCAGAGGATTCTGTTTGGACTTCATCCAATTCTTCCGCTTCAGCCACATCCTCCTCCTCATTGTCCTCCTCCTCCTCTAATGTAACACAAAGGGGATGTAACGGTGGGTGGTAGTCTGGGCTTTTTACATGATTTATTTTCTGTATCATGGCATCAGTGCAAATGGCATAAGGTCTGATATAAAAGATACCCTTCATGAACTATCTGTGACGTTGGTACAACTCCTGTTTGATACGGGACCTGGGAAGAACAGCTAACATTCTAACAGCAGCAGCTCTCAAGCAAACTATAATTATGAAGCCTGGTTGAAAGCTTGATTCCAAATTGTGGTTTGTTTGGAGAAAAACAATCCATGAACAATGGTTTGGCCGCCACAGTAAACCAAGGTTCCCAGTCTGTTGGTTGCAGTAGGGGAGGAGTGCAGTCAGAGCTGTGTTGTACTATCACATTGCTCATTCATTGTATATTTTCTGGCTTAGCTCGTCATCCAAACACAGACATAGCATTCAACTTCATATTTCTGGTAATCATCCCAGTAAAAGCACAAAAGGTGCTGAATGTTTATTTCAAGATCACAGTTTATAAAGAACTACCTAAGGAAATGTATGATGCTAGAAACATTTCAAGATGAGAACAACGAAGCTATGGATTCCAGGGATGTAAGAAGGCAGTGTTAACCATCTTGGCGTTTTACCATCTTGGCGTTTTACCATCTTGGCGTTTGTCGCATGCAAGGCTGCTTCCATTCGGCTGCACCAAAAACTACATTATGCATCTCAATGTCCACCTTGGCAAAGTTACATAACAATATATGTAAATAATAGCATAAATTGCTTCAACATTCTATTATTCCACCCCATTCATTTTGATGCAAAGGAAACACAATACAAATGGGGAGGGGGACAGGACATAATCAATTATGTATCATTGGCAGACTGAAAGCAACAACAACAGCAAATATTGATTGAAGTGACAAGAGGTGTATAATAGGATCTTCCAGCCTTCGGTATACAAACGCATACCATAAGTACTGGTATATTTCCTTGGCAACAGTCATGGAAACACACATTAATTTTTCTTGCATTTACACAATTACCTTGGTGAGTTACTATTATTGGCAGAATAACACTGTGGACAATTAAGTCCTTCTGGCATGTGAACGTACATACCAGTAAGCCCCCATTCTCTTGTCACGTTATATGAGACTGGTATTCAAGGAAATGTTCTCCCATGCATCACTATTTGGTAAGCTGTGGTTCTGCCTAGTCATATAAATAGGCCAGACAGAGGTTAATAACATTAGTGGCAGAGAGGATGTTTGACTCTCAAAATAAATAAATAAATAAAAATGGTTATGTACATCACGAAGGACCAAAGCCCCAGATTCTATTAAAGAAAAATTATATTTTCAGTATGCTGTGTTAGTCTCCATGAGAGTTTACTTTTGATTATGAGGCATGGAAAACGGCCTTGTTACATTTGTGAAATGTCAAACAGGCCTCACTGCCATATTCCTGACAGGATGTCCTCACAAAAATTGTGCACCTTCATGGTTAAAAAGAAAAGCAAATGGGTTTAAAGAAAAGAAAGCACATACCTCTGTAAAAGTCAATTTCTCTTATTATCTTTTCTTCTCTGTTGAGATTGACAGTGAATTGGCTCATAATTTCATAGCCATTCTCTATTTTTTCCATCTGAAATGCTCTAGAAGCTTCAGTAATTCTAAAACAGAAATATTGTGTCATTTGCATTAGAGATTGCAAACGAACATTTTTAAAATTGGTGTCTTGTGATATTTGTGAAAAATACACAGATTTGTTCAAAAGGCAAGAACTTACTTTTGTAGCAATGCTTTGGCATTCTGTGAAAAACAAGATAAAACCAATGGAATGAGTTACTTCTTAAATTTTTCTTACTTTAAGATACATTTATTATTATATCTTTATTTATTAATTGCCTTATGCCAAAACGGCCTCAAGGCGAATATAACAAGGAAAAATAAAGCAATTTGAAATGCAATCTGAATTTCATAGGAAACAAACAGTGAGGATGAATAGCTTAAAACTGCAATGCACTAAATTCGCAAAATCTTTTAAAAGCTGCCACTAAACCACCCCCTCCCATCTTCAACATGACCACCAAAGAGCAACAGAGTTGTACCATACACATTACAAGTTCATTTTTATAGGGAGTTCTAGAATGTATGCTTAACAAATGCAGGAGTCGGACTTTTCACCATGATTAGGAATTTCACATGGGCCTTGACAAAAGATGAGTTTCCCACCCCCATGTTTTGACCCATAAGGTACATATTTACAACTACTTGCACACAGGCAGATATCTATGCATGCACTTACACAGGCAGACACATGGAGGCAATGGGCTGCTGTATCTGTCTGCTACATGCCATACTGAACATTTTCCTCAATACAGAAAGCATCGTCATTCTGTTCCTCAGGCTAAGCAGCAGCAGACTACTAATGTTCTCAATTTCCCTGCAGCTGTGAATATTGCCACTGCTTCACTGTCAAGTAATGAGTGAGATAATCATCAGTTATAAGCTGATAAGGGGGATATTATAAAGGAACAGGACAGGTACACTTTTCACACTGGGAAACTCCAAGATAATTATACCACATAAACTGACTCAATTTACCCGGGGCTCTGAGCTTTAAGCGGAACTTAACATAACGGTTAACCCAGCCCTGACTTCATCTATGAGATCTATGAATAGAATAGTGTAGGTGGAAGTTCCCAGCTCAAAACCGCAAACATATGAAACAGTGTACTTGCATCTCTTTTCAGAGCTGTCATCTTCTGAAATAAGGCAGTCATTATTATCTTCTGATGTAGGAGCCGTGATTTTTCTCTTTAAAAAAAGGGGGAGTGTCCATTGGATCTCACCCTGTGCTTTAGGCCAGAACTTCCATTAATAATATGTGGGGCTATCAAAATATTTTTAAAGGTGCAAATTACATAGACTCACTGTGATGTCACAGTGCCCAAAACATGTTGCTGCTTTCTGGAGACTTTATCAAGATTATTCCCTATACTCTGCCTTACGTTACATTTCATAATGGCTTGTTTTCCTGCATGCATTGTGTGCCAGAGATACTAAAACAAGTGTTTCGTGTCAATGGTAAGATGAGGGCCCTATGTGTATGAACAGTCACCAGAATTGCACAAATAACAACACAGGAAAGGTTAGCAAGACCCTACATCCTCCTGGTTTTTTTGAAGCTCCATACCTGTAAGAAAACGGCCATTTCTGGCTCTTCCATAAACTGGATGCCTGATTCCACTAGTTTTGACACTGTCTCCAAATGGTCAGCATACTTTTTTATCAGAGACCGGACATGTTCCAGTTTCTCTTCTTGGCTCCTTGTGATTATTTGTGTCATCTCACTTTTTCTTTCTTCCAGTATTGAGTACAAATAATCAAATTTTTCACATAGTTGCTCCTTCTGCCTTTTGCAGCAATCCTGTGAATAATTGGCTTCACGTTAAAAAGTGTTATGTCACCTGCATTTTATTGCATTACTATTCTGGAAATCGCTTTATCAAATAAATATTTCTGAACAAAGTATTTTTGTGAAAATAAATAATCCTGAACAATGGCTATTAAGGGCCAAGGGGCTTCTCTGATTCTTTGAATGAAATCTATCTGAACAAAAATGTACCACATTAGACAACTAAAGAGAGAATCTCTAGTTTTTAGTATTCCAAAATTATGAGGGAGGCATGGAATTTCTTCATAATGTGCACTAATCCTAAACGTCTTGAAAAATACATCAAAACTATGCAGATTATGTTGAATATGGCAAATATTTTTAAAAGACAAGACTAGGAAATAAAAAGATTCTACATAATTATGTACCACATTCTAAAAATATGAAACTTATCAGCTTTTAAAGTATTTTCTCCCAGTAGGTAGACTTTTATACACAATATTACTCTCAAACACATCAAAATTATTTAAAATAGTCTGAAACATGTTTTTCCTTAACATAACTTGAATACTCAAAAACTTTGGGCAGATTACAAAAGCTAAATATAGCTCAGCAGGATCTGCCTTTGCATTTGAAACAAAAAGTAAATAATCAGACATTCTATTTTAGAAGCCTAGCCTTATTCAAAGCTTTCAGTGAACTAATATAAGCAGAGGTCAGAAAAGATTTTATCGTAATAAAGAATCAGGAACACCATTTCCAGGTTGCTTAAATCATTTGATTCCAGCTGTGCAATGTATTAGAATCCACATTTTAAACCAGAACAGGAAGGTGAGTGTTTGTGTCTCTTAGCTCTAGGCGATTTTCTTAGCTTGACAAATTTCAAGGTCAAACTGATGCCCATCAGAGAGGGAGATGATGTGAAATGAGGAAGAACCATTGGGTTATGGAATCACTCCTCATAGAAAACATCTTAACAGCTTATTTTATTATTATTTATGGATGCAAAGCCTTCATAAACATTATGAAGGTGAAAGGCTGTACGAGTATCGCAATCTCTCCAGTTTGGAAAATAGTTGAAAAAGAGAGCATTGCATGTGAGTGAGTCATTGCTGGAAAGATACAGCATTGGTCTTGGAGATTGCTTCTGTTTCTTAAATGTATCGTTCTCTATAAACCTTTGAGGTCTTGGTTTTTGTTTAAGTTTGCTAAAACTTCAGTGTTAAGGAGCCTCTGCTTTGGTGTGATTCTAATTTCTACAGTTAACTTACTTGAAAGGCGTGTTTCAGTCTGCAAATCCCTGATAGCAACCAATTTCATCCTTGCAGTGCAAAGCCTTCCTGACAACAAAGTTTTAACTTAACTGCTTATATTTTTCTTTCCTTCCTTCCTTGGCTCGGAGGTTTTTAGAGACTTTGAACCACCTTTGGTATATTATTTCTTCTCCTTTGCTTTGGTTACATAAAGAACTACAATGGATTTTCCTGCTAATTAGAGCCACAGTATCTTGAATTTAAACATTATTGCCCTGTGTATTTTTTATTTACAACCTTTCACTTGGTGATGGAGGTTCAATCATTTCGTCTTTTGGTGTATATGCGTGAGAGATTGGGGTTCTTTTGACAAGACATAGTGAGGGCAGAGCTATATGTGACATGGAAGATAATGTGATCAAGATCTCCTGCATAAAAGAAATAGTAATACAGTGGTACCTCTGGTTATGAACTTAATCTTAACCTGAGGTACCACTTTAGCTAATGGGGCCTCCCGCTGCTGTAGCACCTCCGCGGCATGATTTCCGTTCTCATCCTGAAGCAAAGTTCTTAACCTGAGGTACTACTTCCGGGTTAGCGGAGTCTGTAATCCGAAGTGTTTGTAACCCAAAGTGTTTGTAACCCGAGGTACTACAGAGCATTCTAAAATTGGTTGAGGACCACAGTGCAGGGAGGCTTAACCCTTCCCTTCCTCTGACTTTCCTTTCCCTATTAAAATTCCCCAAAGAAACAGGTGGAAGAAACTTGGGGAGACATCTAGTATTCAGTTTCATATTGTGTTAAGGATGGACAAATCTGTCAGTGTTGGTCATCTCAGTTTCTCATTTTCCATGCTTAAATTCAGTTCTCCACATTTCCAGAGCACTTTGCGAATTTAAATTAAACTAATCCTCATGAAAATTCACAAACATTTCAGTGCGAATTGCTCTGAAGAAACACATTTTTGTATGTCGTTTTGATTAATGGGAAAGGGCGGCTCTACAGCAAATGTCCCAATTTACCCCTTCCACTTCCATCTGTCTCTTCCCCAATTACTCCTCCTCTCCAACTTTATTCACCTGTCACCAGAACTCTAAAACTGTTTCACACACTTACCTATTTCCCTCATTCCTCCAGATGCCACCTTAACCCCACCCAAGTCTACCAACCCTTTCTCCAATTCTTACCGGTACTTTATCCCCACCCCCTCAATCATCAGAGAACTAAAACTGCCGCACAGATAACAACCCTTGTTTTGCCAACCAAGGCCTTCCCTTAAATTCCCCAACCAGCCAACTAATTTATTATCCTTCCTGCCTATCCTCCTCCCCCCTCCTCCCCCATTCCTGCCTTTAGAATCTTGGAAATCAGCAAATGATAACACCGCAATGACAAACTGGCGCAAATATAGCATAGAGAGAGAGATCCATTTCTGCAAGCAATTTCCCGTGATATAATGCATTCTCTGTGTTATTTTCAGTAGTGTATGCATTCATGTGCACACTTTCCACTAGTATATGCATTAGTGTATACACGACTTGGCTTGATGAGTGCACTGCAAAATTCAGAGAAATGCAAATTTTGAAGGATGGCTGCGTGTGGACTTGCTTCTTGTTTTGGAAAGTACAAAACAGGGAGGTTCACCTTCAAATGTGAACTGAATTGGATTGTTCCTCCACTCCTGTATCATGTGCCTCTGCCTTTCCTGTCCTAGATGGTAGGGACGAGATAGCTTTCAGGAGGAATGCAGAATAAGATGAGTCCTCCTGAACACTACAGTCATACCTTGGATTACAGGCGCTTCAGGTTGCTTTTTGGGTTACGGACCGCCAAAACCCAGAAGTACCGGAATGAGTTACTTCCGGGTTTCGGCGGTGGTGCATGCGCAGAAGTGCTAAATTGCAACCCGCACGTGCGCAGATGCGCAGCTGTGGGTTGCGAACGTACATCCCACACAGATCACGTTCGCAACCCGAGTGTCCACTGTATATGGAGATCACCAGATTTTCTTTAGTAAAATCATACATTTCCAATTGAGGGACAGATGGCAGCTTTGGGAAGGGAATTTTAAAGGAAAGAGAGTATGGGAGGAAAGGATTGACCTCCTCTCTCAATGCTATGGTCCTGATCCCATTCAGGCCTCATGCGGCCTTCATTTTTTTTAATGAAGCAGATTATGTTCTGAGATGTTCTGCATCACACCTAGTTTGGACCTCAGTCTAAGATGGGTTTCTCTGCAAGCTCCAGTTGCCCATCATGTGTTTTTATTTGTCGGTTTGTTAACATTAATGATGCAAATATTTTGCAAGAACTTCATGAAAGGCGCTTGTGGTTTCAAGACAAATTCACAGCATTATTTGTGGTACTACTCCTGTCTAATGCTTCCTGTGGAAAGAGTTGCTGGGCTACAACCCAGAGAACTGTTCTCTATCTTTCACTTCCCTGAGACAGCTGCAGTTTCTCCTGCCCATTTCTCCTGTGGTTTTATTTAATCATATTAGATATACAGAAATACTATGCTCAAAGGAAGAATCTTTCTGAATTTCAGGTGCTGGGTACAACAATACAAGAGGTTGGTTGCCTTCAGTCCCTGTCTGTGCACTTTCCCAGAGGCACATCCAGGAACATTTTTAAAGAAATTATATTTATTCATTTGATTTGTTGTGAGCCATTCTGGGCACATAACAAATGGCAGAAAAATAAATGAATGAAAATGATGATGATCTTGTGAGCCTACATGGAGGCAAGCTGAGGGCAGACTGGTGGGGCAGTGCCCCATAGGCCCTAATTAGCCAACCTCCACTGGGGTTGTCCAAGGGAAAATGTAATCCTACACACACCGCCCCCCTAGTATAGACAATACACAGTCTGTGTGGGACTTAACCCCCCCCCCCAACTTATATCCAGTCCAGGAGAATGGCTCTTGACTGTCAGCTTCTTCTACTCTAGTTTCACTGTTGTCCTCAGCAGGGAGAAGGATGGGGACAAAATTAGTTGGCTCTACTTGTTATTGGCTTTGGCTCCCTGCCTTCCACCCCACCAGCCCCAATGGGCACCAGCTGATGGTGGGGCCAGAGGCAAGACAAATGGGTAACAAGTAACAAGTAACAACTGTGAATCTTAGCTTTATATAGTAGGCTACATGGAAAAGCAGAGGTTTCTACACACACACACACACTTCTCTCCCTCAAGGCAAGCAAGAGGCATTATGACAATTCAAAAACACATTCCAGTCAGGCAACGGCACTTGAGGATGGCATGGAGGGGTCTCCAGAGGAGGCATGGCCTGCAGAAGGTCCTGAAGACCAGATAATAGGCCTGGGAGGTACTTTTCGCACCTGGGCTATGGTTCCCCATCCCTGGTCTACATGCTTCACACTCTTAACTATCAGTATCCATTCCTTGCATTCCTGCTATCTTTAGCTTTCTATACTTGTCACAAGTCAACTCCTTATAGCTAAAGATAGCAGGACTTGCCGGTCCAGCCTACTTTCACAGGCAGAAGTATCATGGTCTATAACAGAGCTTTCCAAAATTTTCATGTTGGTGACACAATTTTTAGACCTGCATCATTTTTTGACCCAGTAATTCAGTTTTGCTAGCAAACTGGTTCTCAAATAACCCCTTATAAGAGATACAGACACATATTGCAGAGCACACCTGTACACTGCAGCCGACACACACAGTTTGGAAAGCTCTGGTCTAGAACATGGTCAGCATTGCTTTCTGAGGTTTATATGACACATGATGGACTGATGGGGGCAGGGAAAGGAGCAACTTCAGTCTTCTCCCCAATCTTCTCCCTACAAATTTGTCCCCCAAGTACGGTAACTTTTGGTGCTTTGCTCACATAAGACAATAATCATCTGGAGGATAGCTGATTTAGAGGTGGGATGCCAAAGGAGAAAAAAGAAGTTAAAAAGCACCCTCCCTCTTTCCAATCTCCTGCTGGAGACTGTAGCCTGTACCATTTCTTTACTGGGTGGGGAAGAAAATGGGGAGGGGAGGGCCTACATCTTAAGATTGTATCTTGAAAGAGAAATGCCTCTTCTTGTGTCTGAAAAATGTCATGAGAGGAGTGGCAGGTTTCAGATGCCCTTTCTGACCTATCCGGAATAAGTATGCAGAGTCAGCGAACCACGTGGTGTTCCAATTATGCACTGACACTCTCTAATTGACCCTCATGGGAGTTAAGGATCCTGAAGTAAAATGGTGGCAAGCGGCAGGTCATTAACCAAGGTCATGTAGGTCTGGCAACAGCAGGAAAGTAACCCTTTGATAAAGGCTTCATTCTGCAACGGGAAAGCATACACATGTTTTCATTATGTCGTCCAATTTCAAATTGGAAATTGGACTTGAGAATTTGCTTTTGTTTGCCTGTTAGTTTATTTTTAGCAGCCACTAGTGAACTGAGGCCTGTCTGCCCTCAACGACACAGTCTCCTCAGGTGGCAGGCAGGGGACAGCTGAGTGGGTGGCAGAACCAGGGCCCCAAGGAGTGTGCCACTCACCTCCTCCTGCACTTCTCACCTCTAGCCACTGCCTGGCCCTGGGAAGAATGGGGCCGCTGCTGCTGCCACTTGCTCCTCTGTCGCCTCCTTTCTTCTCCTCTGTCACCTTCCATGTGCCAGGGCTTCCCTCAGCTGCCTCTGGTCACCTTAGGTGGCGGCAGGGAGTCCCATTTTCTGTTTTGCCTCAAGTGACAAAATGCATTAGGCTAGCCTTGAGTGCATTGATTGTTGCTCCTTCAAACCTGGAGTCAGCCCTCATTGGGGCCACCCTTATAATTTCTCACAATGTCCCAGACGGACACTACATTAGCAGCATTGTAGGAAATACAGTTGGTGGCTCCAAACCACCTGGGACTGAGTGCAAGGTTGCTGTTGCTCACCTCATCCACCATAAGGGCTAGGTAGGCCTTTGCGTGAAAACTACTTCCATGTAAATATTGTTACCACATGGGTGAGAATGGTGATGTAAGTCTTTCCTACCCGGTCAACACATTCTCTCCCAGTGGATGTCAACTATTGACAGAGGGAGCTGACCCTTTAAATTTTTTACTTGTAGAAAGCTATCAGTTACTATGAATTGGCTCTTTACCCTGGCCTTTCACATCTGAAATGTATATTCCCATGACCCACCCTATTTCTGTGGCTGTAATTTGCTTGAAGGGGTGCATGGGGTGTTAGGGAAGGGGTAGTAACTTTGGTGGTGGACACGTCATGTTTATTCTGGGTAGCTTGTCCACCGTTGGTCCCCACCCTGCACTCAGCTCTTACGTGTGGCTCCTAAAAGCTGTCCGCAAGCAACAATGGCTACAGCATGGGAAATGGCCTCAGCTGGCTGGCTAAACCAGATGTGGGTAGCCAGTGGGTCTCAAACCCTTGGTGAATTAGGGACTTCCCCTCCATGTGAGGACAAGCTCCAATGGATTGACTAGACAAGACCCATAGTGGGTCCAACAGTTATGAAGGTGGTTTCTGCACATGCTGTAAAGGGAACTGAGGGGCAGGTGGGTCCCATCAACCTGGGAATGCAGCCCATCTAGGAGAAGGAAAACCCTGAACCTAAACCTCCACTGCCTTGTGGGATCTGTTTGGGAAAAGAAAAGACCAAGGAGTAAACCCTACACAAATCTGGAATGGAGTCCCTAAGACAGTCTGATGACACTAGCAATTCCTGCAGCCAAGCTGGTGCCAAACATATTGCTCTGCTTTCCTTTGCACCACGTCAACGAAGCTGAGGGAGGTGGGTCTTGTCGTCTGGGCAGCCCAGGACCTCCATACACACTGCTCAGACTTGCGCCCCAGGGAGGTCTCTTCAGTGCTGCTAACGCAATGGTTTGACTTCATCCCCAGAGGCTCATTCCATTGTCTCTTGAGACAGACAGGTGCCAACCATTTGTTTTAAACTTGAATTTTAAATTGTTGCAACCTGCCCTGCAACCTTACTGTGGGCTAGAAATTTAATAAGTGAGTGGATTGAAACTTTCAGTGCATTAGCTGGCGACTGCACTATTCATTCCCTTCACAGTGGGTGTGGCCCAGTGCACTTGCTTGAGTCATCTGGGTTTGTTTACTAAACATATCCATTGCCTACGCTGTAAGGTTGACAGGCTCTTCTGTCATGGGACACCTTTGTTATTCCTGGCTTCTGCCGGTAGCATAATCTGGACGAAGCATTCACCATGTTGGCCCCAAGAGAAGACATGATCCATTTAAAAATGGTTAAGACGGTGCTCTTTATGGTATAGATTGTGCTAGTGTATAACATACCATGCTTTTGAGCTCTGTGCATCTTGAAAACTGTGTGTGTCTCCAGTCACACCTCTTAGAGTAAATTAGATTAAAAGTCTCAAATGAGACATTTAAAACTGCACCATCATCGAAGTTGTTTGCTCTTACCACAGACTATGTAAGTATGCAATAATTAGAATTCTAAAGCAGAATTTAGTTTGGTAGAATCTACCGTAAATTGTGTTTCTTACCTCAACTGTCCTGCAGGCTTCTTCCAACTGAGTTACAATTCCTTGCACCCTGTCATTACTTCCCACTAATACAGCAATGCCATCGCTGAGTTCAGACTATAATGTAAAATAAACATAACTTAAGGAGAGCATAAAACTCTGTGGCCTTATTGCTTGCATTTTTGGAACGACATCTGCCCCTCCCTCCCACACAAATATTTTTTTGGGGAAATGTACATACTTTACTATAGGAACATACAATAAATTCTACTTTTGAAAACCCCAAAGTCAAGAAAATACTCCAAAATATACTTTTGCAGTAGATGAAGCTAATCTGCACCACAACTTATTTCATTAAAGGATCTTGTTTCTATAGGAATAGGATTAAAATTTGATTGGCAGGATTTTATTTTATCCTTCTGAAATTATTTCTAGACTGCTTCTTGAAAGGTTATTCCAGCCTATCTGAATTGCTCGGTTTTGCAGTGATTTTTGCTTTGAATACAAAGTATTTGAACCACCGCCTAAATTTTGCAATTTGGGAGGAGACACATATATAGGTTTTACATTATCTCTAGCAGATATATAATCATTGATATGCATATTCATGGATTTCACAGATATCTTTGTTAAACATCATTTCTTTCTAATTATCTCAGATAGGAGGAAGCCATGGACAGCTTCCAGTGTATTCAACTGGATGTCCCCACCCCCAAAGGCATCTACCCAGCCATAGTGTTCACAAATAAATATAATTATGGGTTCCATTCAAAGGCTGTACTTGTAAACTGGCTCTGTCTAGTGGCAGCCACACTAGGACTCTCAAGAAATTGAGCTGCATTTCTCCAGAGGATAGTCCAAATAAACAGCTGTTTAGTGAATGCCGGGTTAAAAATAAAGAGATATTGTACAGATGGCAGCAAAGGATTCTAGGAGCATAGCCCAGCCTTTCTGTTCCATACTCAAGAAATTACTTGCAAAAAAAATCATTTCCTTCTTAATTGAAAAGTATGCATAAATATACTGATTCATAAAAAGTAGTATGTTCTCTTTCTCGGCTCTAGGATATGTGTCTTTGGTCAAATATTGTGCACATTTGGTCACTATAATTTAAAGAAAATGACAAACTGGCAAGGTTTGAGAGGAGAACAACAACAATAATCATAAAGCTAATAATTGGGGCTGGTGTTAGCACACAACTTCGTCAGGCTGCTGCTAAGGTACTAAGACACCACTTTTTTGTTCCGGGGCATTTAAAATGATCCCTTTCCACAGTGGGAATCTGGAATCGATCAGTTAAATTTCCTCCAATGCACCAGAACAATGCTACATTCAGGGGCATTGTGGGAAATTAAAATGGCAGTTTCATTGGAACACTGCTATCTGCTATGACCATGAATAAAAGCCTATGTCACCAAGAAAAGGGTGCTCAGAGGTAGAAGGGGGCTTACAAAAGTACATTTTGCTGGGGAACCCCTAAAGCCTAGAGCTAGGTCTGAAAATAAGGAGTTTTGTTTGGCAGAACAAATGAGAAAAAGAAAGAAGGCATGTTTATTTCATACACTGTGGCAGCTCTGGGGGGAACGCTGATAAATTCTTCCACATAGCCACATGGCCATAGTGTATGAAAGCAGCCCAAGTCACCATTTGTACTGGTCAGCGCCTCACATTCCTGGTTGTGTTATCAATTTGCATTGGTAAGGAAGGTTTCCATGTCACAGGCTAATCAACATGTTGGTTGTAATGCATGTACCAGTATTAACAAAAGGCTGGGTAGATTTAGAAACGTCAAAAAGACCCTATCAGGGCACAGGACTTCAACAAGATGACCTTAGTAGGGCCCTTCCATTTTGAGTTTCACATCACACATAATCAATAGTATACAGTTCTGACTGGGTTTTTCAACTGGGACAATCAAACTGCAATCCCGCAACATTGGTGGAGGACCTCACCAGGGAAAGAATTTTATTATGGTTATTTGTTTTCAAAAACTACAAGAATTCTACTGATGAAAATGCATTAAGAGGAAGCCTTTTTAAAAAAATAAATAAATTACCTTCTGTCTTTGGTAAACATTCGTGAGGGGAGCAACCTCACAATCTTTATGAGCACCAAAAACTTTGCACATTGAGCATGTCGGCACTTCACAATTCAGGCAATAAATATTAATTTTCTCATCTTCATGTTCTTCACACATTGGCTGTTCAGTTTTTCTTTCAGGCCTGTGAATGGAATTCACCAAGAAGAATAAGAAAACCAAATCCCAATCTGCATCACTTTTTTAAAAAATTAAATGATTAAATAAAATAGGCAAAATGCCAGTTCATCTAGCCTGATACTGTCTCCTCTGACTTATGGTAGCTTTCCCTGATACCTGATCCTGGTCATGATGCCAAGTACTGAATCTGGGACTTTCTGTATGCAAGTAATACACTTTACTACAAACTATGGTCTTTCCCCAACAGAAGAATACGATACAAAATAGTGACACGGGGAACAGAGAAGGGAAATTTGAAAACATGCTGGGTTCACACTTCCATTTACAGTTTTCACTTACTGTTTTTCCAGTGCTGGGTTTGTAACCCATGTTTACACAACATTATTCAAAATTCATATCCAAAATTCCTGAACTTTCTTGGAGTTATTCCTAATTCATATCTAGCCAAGGTATGAACATCAGCATAATGCTGCTGGTCAACAAAAGAGGTTTAAAAACTCTCTCAAGGCAAATCTTAAAAAATGTAGTATTAACATTGACAATTGGGAAACACTGGCCTGTGAGCGCTCCAGTTGGAGAACAGCCTTTACCAAAGGTGTCATGGACTTTGAAGACACTCGAACTCAGGACGAAAGGGAGAAACGAGCTAAGAGGAAGGCACATTTGGCAAACCCTAACCATGATCAACTCCTGCCTAGAAACCTATGTCCTCACTGTGAAAGGACATGTGGAGCCAGAATTGGCCTATGGACACACCACTAAGACCATATCCATGGAAGAGGAATACCTTTGCACAGGGCAGAAACATCTCTACCCCGCCAGTGCCCCTTGGTGTTGCACTAATCTCATGCCTGTCAACTGCCCCGAAAAAATGGCTGCTGGAATCTTGCGTAATTTTGGGCTGTACTTTTTTGGGGCATGCTGCTAAAAAAATATGCATTTTGGGGTGCCATGTCCCAAAAAGGCACTTTTGAGAGGCTGCAATCTGTGTCCCAGTTTTGGGCAGCTTCATGTTGGAAGGGATGCAATCTGACACTGGTGAAGCCATACAGATGTGAACAGCTGGGTGGGGGGAAGGAGCTGTGAAATACGCACACAAAAAACCTTCCTTGCACTCTTAGATGGTAATATAAACACCCCCAAAGAATTCCTGTCTGTTTCCTTGCACAAGTGATGATGAATTTATTATTTCAGTCACAGACCAGTTCCAGCCCACATACAATATCAAGGAAGTCATAAAACACGATAAGGATACATTTGAATTTGCAATTAGGTATAACAGGGACAATACAGATATAGCAACAGTTAAAAAATATATAAATTAAAACTTAGTCCTTGCACAAGTTTACAGATGCTGTTTTTCAGAGATCCAGTATGTATAATCCTCTCACAATATGCCCATTTTTACTCTATATTGGTCTTCAACCCATGTACACAATAATAGGTTCCCCCTAGACTACACTGATTCTGCACTCAGAGAGAGAAGTTCCCATGTTCTGGTTTCTAGCACTTAAAGGTGAAATGGAACTAAAGGAAATGAATGAGACCCGCACAGTAAGATAGGCTCCATATATGTACTGTAATCAAATTAGGTATGAAAAATTTAAGGGGGCAATTTAAGAGTTCTAAACGTAAACTTGATAATTGTTCTAAATTACCAAGCAAAATAGCAGGGTGTGTTGCAAGGGGGAGGGGGAGATGCAGAGCAGAGAAATGGCAGAGGGAGCCGATAGGTGCTTAACCCTTTCCATGGCTTCTCAGTTCCAAATTGACTTCGAAGCCAAATATCAGTGTTGAAGAGTATTGAACTTATGGATTCTCTTAGATTATAATAGCCCAGCTGCCAAGATGGAGAAGGAACCAGGAAGACCAAACAAAGGGGGGGAAGAAAAAGTTCCTTCCTGCACTTTTAATAGTTGTGTAGAAGTCAGAAATTTCCTTTTCTACACAACTGTTAAAGGTTCAAGAAACCTGTTCTCTCTCCATCTCTCTCTCTCTCTCTCTCTCTCTCTCTCTCTCTCTCTCTCTCATCTTGCCATCTTAGAAGGAACGGGCTCAATTATATGAAATAACATAGCTCTTCAGTTTCTGGCATACAGCCTTTTCCCAAGGGAAGACTTTTGCACAATAATATCTGGGAACCTATTCAGATTTCAATTACAGTGCTACAGAGCCAGAGAAACGTCACTGAAGAGATGCTCTCTATTCTTCAAAACAGCATCCCTTCTTCTGCAACGCTCCATGAAGAGGCAGCCAGAAAATATCCGCGTCATTAAAGCTACAGTCCTGTGCACAGTTAGCAGGGACTAGCTTACTTCCAAGTAGACACGTATAAAATTGTGCTGCTAGGTTTGGTCTGACATCGTTTTGGTATTGGCATAATATGCACATAATATGTCAATGAAAGAAATTATGAAAACACACAGAGAGAGAGAGTAATAGGATTTGGCAAGGCCAGCATCTAGAGCAGGGGTCAGCAAACTTTTTCAGCAGGGTCCACTGTCCCTCAGACTTTGTGGGGGGCCAGACCATATTTTGAAAAGAAGAAGAAGAACGAATTCCTATGCCCCACAAATAACCCAGAGATGCATTTTAAATAAAAGGACACATTCTACTGATTAAAAAACACACTGATTTCCAGACCGTCCACGGGCCGGATTTAGAAGGCAATTGGGCTGGATCTGGCCCCCCACAAAGGCCTTAGTTTGCCTACCCATGATCTAGAGCTTAGAGAAAGATGCTGTGGAAGCAGGTGGACAAGTGGTTTAAGTTTTCTAAATTTTAGATGAAAATTAGTGAGTTTTAAAGTTTTTAAAAAGTATTTTAGAGTCAAATGATCAACATTAGAACCCCGAAAACTCGACTCTCTATAACTCCACACTCCGGGAAACTTGACAAGCCTGAAACACTTTTTGGCTTTGAAAAAAGAAACAAAACATAAACACGCACGGTATTTTCGTAAAAAGCTAATTTAATTTACAGTAACAATTATGCTTATAGACTATTACAGAGCAGTGAATATATAGCTCTGAAAAGACTGAAATGATATTTAAATAAATCCCAAAGTATCATTAAAAGAATAAAACATAAAATATTGCTGTCGCACAGTAATAGCACTTTGATTAATAAGTGAAATAGCTAATTTAAGCTTACTTTGAATAAGGCTGAGGGTTCATTAAATAAAAATAATATCTCAAAGTTAATGCTTTAATACAGTTAATAAAGTTAATACAGTATGCCTAATACTGTATGTAAATACTGTAATACTGTATGTAAATAACGGGCTTTAATTGGGTCTTACACCCTAAAAATATTTAAGTATTTGAAAATAACTAATACAGTACTATAGTAATATAGAAATACAGTACTAAACTAGTACTAATATTTGGAAACTGAAAATTTAACATTCTGTATGTATTTAATTCTCTATTTTATAAAGATTTTTAATATCTGACAGTGAGTTTGGAGTAGCCCAATGCAAAAATCCTGAGGATCCATGTGGATCCATGCTTTGTAACCACGTTTTTGCACCACTGTGACCCTAGGCAACAGTGGGTGCGTGATTTTTTTGGTGCAAGATGTAGCCATGGACATGCTATGTGATCTGATGGTGAATTTGGGGTGACCCAGTGCAAAGATCCTGTGGATCCATGCTTTGTAACCACGTTTTTGCACCATTGCAGCCCCAGGCAACAGTGGGTGCGTGATTTTTTTGGTACAGACTGTAGCCATGGACATGCTATGTGATCTGATGGTGAATTTGGGGTGACCCAATGCAAAAATCCTGAGGATCCATGTGGATCCGTGCTTTGTAACCACGTTTTTGCACCACTGTGACCCTAGGCAACAGTGGGTGCGTGATTTTTTTGGTGCAAGATGTAGCCATGAACATGCTATGTGATCTGATGGTGAATTTGGGGTGACCCAATGCAAAAATCCTGAGGATCCATGTGGATCCGTGCTTTGTCACCACGTTTTAAATGGGGAGGGAAGGAAAAACACAGAAGGGACAAGAAGCACAAGAGGGGTGTGCGGAGAAGCAGCTGGCTAAGAATGCAGGGGAGGAGTTTAACGGGGTGGGGGGGGGAAGAAAGGAAGGCAAAAGTCCCCCCCCAAGCCAGCCCTCTCTCTCTCTCTCCCACCTGCATGTTTTACGGCTGCCTGCGAGTCCCTAGAGCACGGAGAGGAGGAGGTGGTGGGCTGGAGCCTGCACGCAGTGTGACTAGGAAAGAATTAGAAGGAAGGACTCGATCCTTTCCTTAACCCTCTGCTTGCCAGGAGGGCAGGGGATTCCCTGCTCTTTGTTGAGTTTGAGCAAACGCAGCAACAGAAGCGGGTGGGCAGTAAGACCCTGAGGCAGAATGCAGGAAAGCAGCAGCTTCTGCCTTCCCTCCGCCTGACCGACCGATCTTATTTTTGCCTGATTTTTGCCTATTTTTGCCCCTGCGCTCCGGCTCCAGGGACCACACATTCGCTCAATAACACGCACAGACATTTCCCCTTACTTTTTAGGAGAAAAAATCTGCGTGTTATAGAGCGAAATTTACGGTAATAATTTTCTTAAATTATTTTTGAGGGGGCTCGGGCCCCCTCAGGCCCCATGGAGTCGGCGCCTATGGTCACATGGATCTTGTTTTATATTGGTTTTGATGATAATGATATTACATTGCTTTTATATGGTGTGTTTTTCTTTTCTATTTCTCTACTCTGCTTTGCTCTTTTCATGTTGAATGGTATTTTTTAAAAAAGCTAAATAAACAAACAAACCATTTCTTCCAGCTATGGGTGCATTTATGCATCCCACTATGATGACTACTTGGTTGCCCAAGTCCTTTCAGAGCTCTTGTAGAGCTCTTGTAGACTCACCCAGAGAGGAGCTGTTAAGCTCTTCTCTCCCCTGCATCTAAGGTGGCCTGGTGAAAAAACAGTGCAGGGCTTCCACACTTTCAGTGGCTGCATAAGTAGAAGAGCAAAATCAGCAAGTATAGCTTGTCAAGCAAGCGGTACTTGTTCAAATGCCTTCAGTATAAAAGGGCATTTCACCTCTTTTTCACCTGGAGAGGAGAAGCAGCTGAGCTGCTCTCTGGGCCAGTCTACAGAAGGACTCAGGCAACTAAGTAGTCATGTGGAAAAACACACATAACCGGGGAAAATATTTAAGGATTTTATTCAGCAATTCATTGCAGTAGATTTTGATGTTTTATTTTTAAAAGTGCTGGAATGTTGTAACGTATGGTGGATATATGGAATAAACTGAAATGGACGCAGGAATTTGGTGGGATTTGCAAGGGTGATCCATAGCATGCATCATCGTTTGGTTCTGTGGCTACACACCGACAGACTTTCTTGAGTGTGTACATGAGCAAAGACCGCTGACATGATGAATTATTTGTAGGCTCATTTCTCAAATGCAAGGAGTAAACACCTTTCTACATATTGCTTCATGGCAAGAAATCCCATAAAGCAACAGATTAGAGCTGCTAGCATTATACAATAAGAATAGACTCTTGTGTGGCATCCAATACTGTAAAATGAAGCTCCCAATCAAAGGGTAAAGTGAGCAAACCTTTCTCCTTATACAAAGCAAATCCTAACCAGTATCAGCAGCTGAGCAACCACCAGAGATGTAGGGGCCTCACTACCTTTAGCAGATGCTGATGGTGCTCATTGCCAGTGCTTTTTTTTACTAAACGTGGGTGGTGCTGTGGTCTAAACCACTGAACCTAGGGCTTGCCGATCAGAAGGTCGGTGGTTCGAATCCCCAGACAGGGTGAGCTCCCGTTGATCAGTCCCTGCTCCTGCCAACCTAGCAGTTCAAAAGCACACAGTGCAAGTAGATAAATAGGTACCACTCCAGCAGGAAGGTAAACGGCGTTTCTGTGCACTGCTCTGGTTCGCCAGAAGCAGCTTAGTCATGCTGGCCACATGACCCGGAGGCTGTACGCCGCCTCCATCGGCCAATAAAGCAAGATGAGCACCGCAACCCCAGAGTCGTCCGCGACTGGACCTAACGGTCAGGGATCCCTTTACCTTTTTACCATGAAGTTGTTACAGTAAGTGCCACACTTTTTAATAACAACAACAAAAAAGTGCCTTACTGCATACCTTTGAGTACCCCCTGAAAAAAAGCACTGCTCATTTATATTGCTTTCTCTTTCTATAGCTATCTGGAGATAAAGGCTCCAGGTTGACTTGAGGAATTAAAATAAGAATGGGGTAGAGGAAAGAAGTTCTAACAGGGAATGGGCAGCAATAGCTCAGTTTTATAATAGAAGTCTCGATTTGGGGTTTGGGAATCCAATCCATGCGTTACTGTGGCAAACACAACCAAGTCAGGAACCTGCATCCATGGGCAATCCTTCAAGGACAGAAATCGGTCCATTACCTGGTAGATTCCTGCTTGTAAATATCAATTATATTTTCCACCAACAGGTTCCTTTGAAGACCATACACTCCATGCCTGTCCAGAACTACTTCATGTCTACAAGATGGACAGCGGAATCGACCTCCTGATGCCACAGTTGTGCCTCCTCTGGTTGGCAGGTAAGGGTTCGAGGCCTGTTCTTGTCAAACAATAAACAAAGTTGTAAAGCTAAGCATGCAATATTTCACAGTTATTTCTGACAACTGCTCTCACTTCCACATCACAAGGTCCATCTCACACTATCTGCTTAAGATATGATCTAATACCTGGATGCAGTCACTCTGATGACTTCAGGGGACCTGGATCAGGTCATCAAAGCCAAACTACCAGGAAAAATACTGCCCAAAAAGTACACAGAAAGAGAAATAGCTGCAAATATAATGTTGCTCAAGCCTGGAAGCTAATAATATAATGACAACTTATGCTAGAGAGAAATTTGCCATTTTTAGAGGTGTTGTGGAACAACAGGAATGGGTATGTGTGTTAATATCTCTAAATACTTGAAATAACATTTCAGCCTATATAAATAAAAGGGACATTTACAAATGTAACAGATTCAAAATCACACTTAAGATAAATAACAAAGAACCCATGTGCCTAATTAATTCTCGCTCTCTTTTATTGCTTTTAAAGAGAATCCTGTTTATTAAATGATACCCCTCCCCCCTTTGTAACATGAAAGTATTATAAACATTTATTGGAATTTTAAAAAGTTTAATAGATCTACCTGGAAGATATCGTTGGCACACTTTCTGCAGAGGTTGTGCTGACAGGGGAGGATAACCACTGGCTTAGTAAACATCTCTAAACATATGGGACAAATAAGCTGCTTCTCCAAGTTATCCATAGTTTGCTGCTCTTTGGAAAAAGACTTGTAATTAAGAGAGGTGCTCATCTCCTAGCGATTCCAAGGAGCATAGGCTCAGAGTTAGGGTGCTGCCGAGCGGTTTCCGGGTTAGGTCCCTTAAAAGAATTCCAAAGCTTGTGAGATCAAATGTCCTTTGAGGATCTTTCCCTGGAGGACATTGTTTTAACTGAGTGAAGAGAGCTGGGTCTATTTTAGAAGCAGAACGTCATTGGTTGCCATACTCAGTTTCTCCATATATGCATCTGACACAAGGACAGATTTAGACAGGTGACAGCTCACAGGGGTGAGAGATCAACATTCTTGCGTTTAAGAAGGAAGGGGGAGAAACGGACAGTTGCCACCAACACATGCAGCACTTACCCTTCTGGAAAAAACTAAAATGTTAAGCTGACTGGAGAATGCAGCTTGGTTCTTCAAGGCTTCACTGCAGCAGCGGAAAGCAAGGTGACAGAAGAAAAGAAAGTGATAGGAAACTTTTGGCGTGGTAAAAAGAATTGCCACCATCACACTTTTGATGCATAGGATAATATCCTCAAAATCCTCAATCAAGTGGCATTAGCACAATAAATAATATGTGTGTGTATGTTTGTACATATGGAGATGGCCATCTCTACAACAACAGAAATGCAACATCCAAGAAAGAGACCCAGGCAATGGAAGCAACTCATAAACAATGTGCAATTATTATATAGTGCTGTGAGCACATTTCAAGAGAAAATGAAGGCATAACTAGGATTCCTGGATTTTCAAATAAAAAGGGCTTCAGTGGGTTTCTTGGTTATTCCGTGGGCACACAGCCAATAAAGTCTGTCCCGTCAAGTGAACTAAAAAAAAAGGCAGAGTACTCAGGTAATACAGCTGTACCATCATCATCAGGTCTACATTTGACCCAGATCAACTCCCTCCCACCATTTTGGGCCTAAAACAGTATTTAGCTGTCTCGCAGATTGAATTTACCATCACCTTCTTATTCTTTTCTCATTGTTTCTTATAAATTAAGATACCTAACAAAATGATCCATCATTAACAAAAACAAATTCCTATCAAGCCTTACATTTCCACAACTTACATTACGGTATGTGCTCTTTGCCTCCCGAAATCATAGGCCATCTGACACTTCCACCACATGGTTCGTTTCAACACCTCGCTGACAGTTTAATTTGCTTGATATTTTGCACATTATATATGCACATGTCATTCTAAAGCAACCATGCCCTTACCTGTACATGTGAGCAGAGGCAGATTTAGGGCAGGGCATCCTGTTCCGCCCCACTGGGTGTTGCCGCAGGGGAATCACAACTTTGATGTAGTGAGCTGAGTAGAACAAAAGGCAAGAGGCAGGGGGCAGGCACAGAATTCGGTCCTCACATGAGGTGCCACTGAAATTTGAAAGACCAAAGTCACTCCTGGTTTGAGACTCTTTCAAGTGGCAGGGAATGGTCGGAACAGGAAGATTGGGAAGTGCGCACTCAGTCTGATCAGATTCCCTCTGAAGAGGAGGAGGAGGGGGAAGCTTCGGGGGGGGGGCTTGTCTACAGCAGTTTCAGGAGAGAGAGATGCTATACCATTCGAGGAAGAATTGCCTAGTTATGAGATAATGGAGGAGGCAGGGGAGGGGAGGATGCAGCTGGCAGAGACCTCCCTGGAGAGTACAGGGAATCCTCCATCTCCATGGGCCTGTCGGTCCCTCTGCATTCTAGAATAAAAATGGCAGAGGGTTGGGACTCCTGTGACTTCCCGTTGGCACTCAGATTGTTGTTGGGGACAGAAGAGGTGGAGCTCAGAGTAGCCAACGTCTCTCTTTGTGTGGAGACATGGATTCTTGTCTTGCAACCAGATGACTGAATTAAAAGGACTATAAAATATGAACTGCTTGTTATTCTTGCCTTTGAGGCCACTGGAGGGGCTCCTCAGTACTACTGTGCCACCTCACCCATTACTTGGGGTGGGGGTGGAGAGACGTAATTTGTAATATTCTGTGTAGGCAAGCTCTGACTGTGGCTATTTTGGAAGAGGATTTTTTTAAGTACTTAATTTTTTTTTACAACCTAAACCCATCCCCCCGTTTAGTACTCAGGAAAATAGTGAATGTGCATGCCATTTTTATTGGCTGAGCCGAGGTGATAATTCTTGCTGGGTTCCATGGCCATAGGATAATCCCAATAACTAAGTTCCAGCACTGGGCCATGCTGCGTTTCTATCTGTTTATTAGACACATGGATCTCTCAAATCTTGGCACTCGCTCTGAAGTTATTTTTAAAATGACAATTTCCCAGATCACGTCTGGCATGTGGGGCCTAATCTTAGGGCAAAGCCATCTGTGCTGCTATTTGCCAGTACTTCATCACACAACTGTACAAGCAGTACGTATCATGTCTACAAGTTTAAGCCAAATATCCATCACACTTACTGTAGCAAACTGTAGTGCCTGCCTTCATACTGCGCATGCTGCTAGTAGGTTATGTTATTGACAGATAAAATGGAACTAATCAAAACTCTTCAGATAACTCTGCTGGTAAAGTACGTTTTGCAAGAATCTCATGTTTATAGTGCTCAGCCTATATAAAGCATGCTGAAAAGGAAATCTCTTTGCAGTACATACAGATGTCTGTTATTGCTGGCATCCGTCTGCCATTGGGGGACATTGGAGGTGTGTGCCTTTGTGGGTTGGGTCAACCTATATGCAGATGTAATCAGTGCTTTTTTTCTGGGGGCACGCAGGGGTACACATACCCCTAAACATTTTGTGAATCTTTGTACTTTTATCCTGCATTTATTTTCCCAGATTTGAACTATAAAACGATGATTTTATTGAGTCAAAATGAGAGTACCCCCAAAACATTTTTTTTAGAAAAAAAAGCACTGGGTGTAATATATTACTATCTGCATACTCAAGAGACAAAGTGGATGTAGACTACAATTCTATATATACTGGGACAAGAAAGGAGATTCCGACTCAACATCAGGAATAACTTTCTAACAGTAAGAGCTTTTCGGCAGTGGAACGGTTTCCTTCCTTGGAGGTTTTTAAGTAGAGGCTGCATGGCCATCTGTCTTGGATGCTTTAGTTGAGATTCCTGCATTATAAGGGATTGGACTAGATGGCCCTTGTGTCCCTTCCAACCCTACAGTTCTATGATTCTATGAAAGTCACACTGAACACAGTGGGGCCTTCTCCTGTGTAGATGTGCATAGAAATGTGCTATTGATGACAAGATACAGTCATACCTCTTCTTGCGAACGCTTCATGTTGTGTTTTTTCGGGTTAAGAATGCGGCAAACCCGGAAGTGTTTACTTCCAGGTTTTGCCACGCGCACACATGTTCTGCATGGTTCACACATGCGCAGAAGCGCTCTAATGTGCTTTGCACATGCGCAGAAGCGCCACTCTGGTTATGGACTTTTTAGGGTGCAAACGGCACCCCGGAAGATGATGTCTGCAACCAGAGGTACCACTGTTCTAGGTTTATTGCATGCCAATTTGGGAATTCAAAAGTAAATATTTTGGGTGGCTAAATTCTGCAGGGGGTGGAATTTTCCTTTTATCCATCATCCATTAATCATAGATTTCTTTCTCACACACAGACTAGGTCATCCATCTGAGAGAGGAACAGCCTGCGCCAGGCCAACCATTAAGCAAAATAAGCTTAGGGCATCATGGGAAGGAGAGGGCATGACAGAAATTTTCCATTGCCAGATTTTGAACATTAATGGTCACAAATTGCTCAGCTGAGCACTCCTTTTCTCAGATGAAGTATAATAAAAATCCCAACTGAACAACCATGCAACAAAGCAAGCTGGGTGCTTTATCTCTACTAGATATAGAAGCAGATGTGTCACCTAAGATTAGTTTTGACGATCTGATCAAAGACTTTGCATTTAGAAAAAGGAGGGAATTTTTTTTCCAATTAGAAATAAAGTGGAAGTATAGAAAATAAACATTATTTCCCATCTTACTGTAGGTTTAGTTTCATTTCAAAAAATATAAATTTATTTTAAGGTGTGTTATTGTTTCTATTTTGAATTAGCTATATTTGGGGTCACCAAAATCTTTTAAGTGCTTAGGGCTTCTTAAGGTCTTACTCCAGCCCTGGGAACAGTAACAGGACCTCAAACCCACACAAAGAAATCACAAAGACAATGCTTCAAAAAGCAAACTTTTATTCCCCTGGGAAACCTCAACCTGTCCCCTGTCCAGGGACTTTCTGCCTCATCTGGGACCCCATTCCACTAGGTCACTCCACTTCGGCCTTGCAAGGTTTTGCCCCCTGTGCTCTCCATCGAGACTGATTTGTATGAATAACCAAACCATATACGGTTTTAATGGATTACTTGTACAATGATACGCATGTTTACTCAGAAATAAGGTTTATTTGGCGTCATCCCTAGTAAACATGCTCCTAACAAACTAACCAATTAATGAAATTAATAAAACATGCTTGGGATGTGGATAAGAAGGAGCTGGAAAGGCGAGAAGAATCCTTTGCTTGGAAAGCCTGAACGGGTACCACAAAAAGATTCCAGAGTGTCACCCATGAAAAATTGATGGTGTGGTAAAAACAGCTGCTTAAAGGGCTGGTTCTATATTCAGAAGCAAAGCAACAATTCTATTTTATTAGCCTGGCAGTACAGTAGTCTCCAATCCATCTTTCTCCCCCTCCTTCATCTTTTTTTAAAAAAGCAGAATAATGATGTTCTTTCCAAAGGAACAATAGCAGCACATTTATTCTGCAATATGAAAATATGGTATTATATGCTTCAGAATGACCATTGCCAAGTGTAAGATATTACATATAACAATCAGACACATTATTTCTCCATCCTTTTGCGGGGGAGGTGGATGGACCACGTCTTCCTGATAACACACCACACTCCTGAATTATAAATGGCGGATAGCCAGGTCAATCACAAAAAACACATCTCCTTCGAGCCGGAATCGAACCAGCGACCTAAGGATTCCTTTAGAAGCAGTTCCTCTACAGTCCTCCGCTCTACCAGCTGAGCTATCGAAGGGACATACACACGCCTTTCCCGAGAGATACACAACCGCCAGTAGCATGAAGGCACTTTGCATTCGAGCATGCGCAGAATGCATCACGAGCTCCACACACATGCACGGAAGCTATCCCAGTCCCGAGCTTTCCAAGACAACCTGATAATCCAGCCAAATGCAGGCTGGAGACGAGTGCATTTTTGAACAATGGTAATAACAAAATGTAACGTGGCATTTTGCAAACAGCTGCACAGAGTAATTGTAGAGGAGCTGTGCTTTGCGAATTCCTTCTCGTGCACTGATCTCTCGTTCTCCCTGCAGAGAAATGCAAGGAGTACAGTCTCATCCTCATATCCAATTTTCTTATTTGCTTGTCCTAAACGAGCTTTAGCTAAACAGAGCGCTGTCCGCACCACCATACTGATCACATTTTGTTTTGTGTGGCATATCGCCTGCTCCTGAAGTTGTTGTACTTGTCAGAATGAGTAAGTGCATATGCATTGCAAAATAAAGAATAACACCCTTGCTTGTTCATGGTTTCCAAAACGCTGTTATCCAGCTAACATTCTCTAAATTCTGGTTTATGTTTTTGCAAACAGCCCACCCAAGTAAGGGGCCAGTGGCGCAATGGATAACGCGTCTGACTACGGATCAGAAGATTGTAGGTTCGACTCCTGCCTGGCTCGCTGTGGTCCATTTTAATGTTGTTTTCTAAATTCAACATTGAAATGTTTAAACCTTGTTAAATACTCTTAGGTTGCAGATTTATTGAGTTTAATCGGGGTTGCTTCAGAAATCCCGGATCTTTATCATAGATGTGATCTGCTCTTTTACAGATATGTGCGAATTTAGACAGCGGAAGACTGAATATCACGTTTTAGGCTTCTTAGGCTCCAATCTTAAACACGTTTATCTGGGAATAAAATGCACTGAATTCAACGGGCCATACTTCTCATTAGATTGCTCTGTTAGTCCTTAAACAGAATTTACTGTTCAGGTTCTGTTATAAACAATTGCCTACATTTTGATGTGCTATGTGTACTAAAATATACCCATTGTTCCCGTACACCTTACGTTTCTGGAATCCCCTGGCTTTTCTTGTATGAATGAAGTCAGGGTTGAAGCTGTTTGTTAATATGCACTTTTTGCAACCATGTCGCCCTTATAGTAATTTCGAAATGGTATTAGCGGACATTTTATTATAATTCATTATTTACATCTTCTTTGGCTTCTTAAAGAGCCTCATGTACTGAGTTACCATCTTGTGGTATTCTCGCTTCAGATCCACGTTTATCTAGAGGAGAAGATGGTGCAGGGGATGGAGAACAGGTTTGGGCAAGTCAGTCTACCAAACTCTGGCTTTTCCCTTCCATAGTATACTGTATTTTATAACATCTTAAAATACATTCAGTGTTGCCACAAAAGTAAACCACCACCGAGCCAGGCAGGAGTCGAACCTACAATCTTCTGATCCGTAGTCAGACGCGTTATCCATTGCGCCACTGGCCCAGCTCGCAAAAGGGGCTTTGTAAACAACGCCAAGCATATAAACTTAAACATGATAAATCCTCTATTTTGCATCCACAGTCTGGTTCTCAGCACATTCCGGTCCACGTTTCACCCCTAGTTTGTTAACTCCCTGTGTGCACCCAGGGTAATAATAGGCTATTTCTTCTTTCCCTATCCGCAGAAGGATCCACCCCTCTCCACCCCAATAGGTAGCACTCAGGAGTTTTAAGTGCACGATGCCAGGGAACGCATTCAAAGCCCGCGAGCAACGCCAGCCTTTGCAACTCGTGCACGCCTGCGACTTCCAGCGCCACCTTGCGCTTCCTACATGCAGTCCTAACTTCGGCTTACAGCGAGCCACTTTAGCATGCATTCTTTAGCTTCCCCGACAAGTTGCTCGCCAAGTCCCTTCGATAGCTCAGCTGGTAGAGCGGAGGACTGTAGGAGTGCTCGGCTACTGAAATCCTTAGGTCGCTGGTTCGATTCCGGCTCGAAGGAGGCGCGTTTTTTTCCCCTCCTCGCACAGATTAACTGTTTTATAACAAAATGCAATGGCTTCTCCATTTCGGAAGAGGTCATTCACGGAACCGGATTTACGGGTAAGTTTTGGGGAAAGAAAATAGCGTTAGCGGCAGATATGGTCGCCGTGTTGTTTCAGTGCGTTGGATCTTAAATTGATCTCGCTTGCCAACGACGTTTAAGTTGAAGCAGAGCTAGGCCCCGGAATAGTGAGCAATGGTGCCTCTGAGCCTGTGCAGAGAGCAGATTTCCTCAGCGCTGAGCTTACAGGTGACAGCAAAAATTTCCACCTATGGTTCGTCCCAGCACGCACGCACTCTCTCCCAGTTAACCACGTGGTATAAATGAAAACATCAATCCAAAACTATTTATTTAAATCAATTAAGAGCTCAAGTAAGTGGCTTGTAGAATTTTATTTTATTTATCGCTAAGGTTCATTGTTTGGTTTTTCACTTTTTTTGCTCTGGAGGTACTGGGCTGATCTCCACTTGCCCTGCCTATGATTAATACCTATATGATCTGAGCTTCAGCTGCAGAGGCTCAAATTTCTGGTCAAGCTGGTTTATCTTTAGGACAGAGTTATAAAACAAGCACAAGGGGGTTTGGGAGCAGTAATGTTTTTATTTTGCCAAATAAAGTTGGATCGGGTTTTTTAGTTGCAAACTTTTACAGGTACTGGAAAAAAATGTGGTGTTTTGCTGCTTCCTTAAAAATGATTTTAAAAGGACATTTTTCATTTCATATGGTTCATGAGTCTTTTCATGAACTTCATGTGACCATGTATGTGGGTGGAAAGGAAATGGAGGAGAGGTTTGCCCCAATTGCTTGCACTGGTGATGGCAGAATTATAAAGCTCTTCTGAGTTTCAGGCCATGGGTCAGCCTTTCCTAACCTGGTGTCCTCCACAGATTTTGGACTACAGCTCTCATCATCCTTGACAATGTTGGCTGGGGCTGAATAGCAGGTGTGGTGTGTGCGCCCAGTTCCAACTAGGACTGTGTCAGGGCAAAGGGTTCCCATCTGGTCTGATCTTCACGCACACTAGCCATTTATTTTAAAAACCAGCTATGTAAAGGGAACTACTTGTCTAGTTTGGCCCTTGGGAGAAAGCAGCTAAGGTGCACCGTAAACAAAAGTTCCTTAGGAGAGAATACAGTTTAAGCCAGATGTGAAACCCCTGGGGCTCAGCTAAGCTCTGAAGTTGTCCATTGCTTTTCCCAATAATACAGAAGTTAATTGTTATAGATGAGTGATTTTTAGCTGCCCCTTAATCAACAACACTAGTCCACTGTCCACTCACCAGCCATAATTTGCACAGGGTTGAGCCTGTTTGTAAACTGGGAGCTATTTTGAGCAATTCATTGCTGCACATGGTTACCTCATTTTACAAGTTGCTCTGGCAACTACCTTCTAAAAATTGGCAGTTTGGATATTTTAGGCAGTTATTCCTCCTTTCAAATCGGTATCTTATGTAAAGCACCTAATATATGCTTGGTTCTATAGTGTTGGGGAGAGGACACCCCCTCATGCATCCTTGCCTGCAAATTTAAAATTGACTTAAATTTAAAATAAGATTTGCACCAGAGGTCTTGACTGGCTCCAACATAGGAACAAAAATAATATAAGGAAGAAGACAACCAAGGCTGAGAAGCAGCAAAACAAAGAATATGAAATCAAATGAGGCCATATGAGTCTAAATGAGAAAGGGCATAACAAGAGGCAGCAGTAGACATCATAGATTGTGAGAGAAGGGATGCAAAAGGCAGCAGAGAACTGAACAGTCGAAAGCACGAAAAACTCAAAAATGCTTTGAAACTCAAGGAGAAATAGTGTCATTAACATAAACAAGATAATGTTCTGAAACAGGTAGAGGAAGAGACTCACGTTTATAAGTATATTTAATATGTTTCACAGCAGGGGGAAAGAACAGTTGGTACATGTACAACTCTTGCAATCTTTATTGTTCATGTTATATATTGGACAGCAAAAGTCAACATCAGTTTACACAGTACATTCTGAAATGAGTACAGCAACAAATTCAGAAGTATAGAGTGATGTAATGGAGACAACTTGTTTTATATTTCCAGTTATGCAAGGTTCATTTGTTACCAGTCACTTGATGTGCTTCTGAAATAGTGAACACATCAACACAGATGATTAACAAACAAGCCAAGCTATGTGATGAATGATAAATGATGTTGCCAAATAACTAACATATCAAATACTGAGTTTAGAATATCGAAAATGCATCCTATTCTTGACCTCTTACAAACGGTAAGACTGCAACTGTAACAACTGATTGGTTCCACGCATATCACGACATTTGTTCTCAAAGTAGTATTCTGGCTTTTTTCCTGCTCTGGATTCCTTCCATTCTTCAAATGAATAACAAGTTTCCAGCCTAATCCTGTGCACATTTTACTTGGATGCCAGTCTCACCAAATTCACATGTAAATTCTCAGGTAAGTGTGCACGAGGTTGCAGCCATGATTGTGTCTGAATTCATCAACTGAAACACTTGCTTCTATGCTCTTCTTCCATGCGTGCACAGTCCAGCTCAACTGAAACATCTGTATGTACACTGAACTACATATTCTTCTATTGCAAAATAAATCTCAGCTATCAGTTCACAGTTAATCAGTGCTTGTTTGCATTCTTACATATAGGTCATAGAAGCAGGGCTGGTTCAACCCCACTCCCTAAGGAGTAGGATGCTACAGGAATGGCCTCTTTATCAGGTTTCTCACTATCTCTGGGCAACTTGGGTTTTGTTTTTTGTTTGTTATGTTTTTCCTTTTCGCTATCTGAAATTTATGATATTCTAATGGCTAGAGATTTTCTTTAAGGAACATGAAGCCCTTAATTAAGTCCTAGGGTAAAACAAAACCACTGATGACATGGACTGCTCACATACATCAGATAAATTGAAATTGATAGATTATGCACAATAGGAGGATCGGGCTGTGTACTTATGAGCACTTATCTGGGAGTAAATACCATTCAACTTCTAAGTAAACACACTTCAGATTGGGCTGTATGGATGTTTCTGTGAGCACAGCTGTGTATGTGTAAATTCTGTTACTTCCCATTTGCCATGCATACATCAAGTGTGAATACAGGGTTGAAAACTATGGATTGCTAGTTGCAATTTATTTTGCAGTAAAGATGGCTTGTGCTCAAAGGTAGCCTGCTGATCCATCAATGGACCATGCATGCCCAGAACATGGATATAGAGCAGGCTTTTCATCTGGTGAAGAGAAATAAGACAATCTTTGAACTATTTACAGTTGCCAGTGTCTACTGGGAGTCTCTAACTGGACACTAAATAAAGTCAATTGTTGCTTGGAACTGAACCCCAGCAGACCTGAAAGCAGTTTTATGTATTACTTGAATTGGTGCCTAGTCCTTCTAAGGAGCTGAATCATACAATGATCCTCCATGGATGAGAAGATCATTTAAGTGTTACATCTCACTTTACACATACATATATTCACCAAATGGAACAATGGTTCCTCTTTCCAGTAACTAAAAGGATGGGGGAAATGTACATTGGCTCTGAAAAGATTTTAGGGTTGGGGGAGAGTACACTAAGGCTCATATGGTTTAAGTCCTGTACTACAGAAAGAATCTGACAGGTCTACCAAGGGCTCGTCCACACTTGTTTGTTTGTTTGTTTGTTTGTTTGTTTGTTTGTTTTCCCAGGGGAAGCAGCAGGGCAAATGGAAGTGTGGACCAGCCGTAGGTTCTAACACTCCTAGGATTAAAGAAGAAACTATGTCCAACTCACCTCTGTCTAAAGCACAAATCAAGTGCAATTATGCAGAAGACATGGGACATTTTCACACATGACACTAGAACAGCTTTCTATATCTCTGATATCTCTAGCACGCATATTCATTTTAAAAAATGGTTCTTTCCCACTTTATATTCCTTGCATACATGTACAGAAACACACCTGATTTGCTCAGATAAGCTCTTACTGTGTTATCCTATGAGTGTTCTCTCAGAAGCTGGTCTCAACTGACTTCAGTGGGATTTGTTTCCACCTAAGTGTGCACAGGAGTGCAGCAGTCCTAGTGCCATATATGAAAATGTTGTAACAGTACTTTACAATCCGTAACTTCTTTGGTGACCGTCAGACTCCAATGGCTTCTAGTTTATGAATCGGTGCGGTAGCTGCGACGACTGTCTCCAATAAGCTGGGTTTTCTCAGTTGCATTTGTCGGCTGAAGCAGAATTGGAGTTTCCCCATCTAAAACAAAGGAGAAATCAAGCATTAGCAGTCTCTCTGATCTGTTGTCCAAGGTATGGAAAATTGACCTTCAGCCAGGAATGGCTACTTGCCCACCTATGACAGCTATCATATATAGGCACAAGTCAACCAAGGTTAGTCGTTTTAAAGTCCCATTAGGAGAGAAGTAAGCAGTTGCTTAAATTCTTACATTAAGTGAGAGGACAACAATGAAGTCCATTTCAGAAAGGCTGGAGTTTAGTTGAATGAAGCCACTGAGCCTGGAAACTTATTTAGGAGCTGAAAGATCCACTCCTTCCCGGCCCTCAGTTAACCCCTAATCTCTGCTGATGTTTCCATGTACTCCCCCTTCTCCCAGATAGTCCCACAGACAGCTAGCCAGCATGTAACTTACAGCAATTATTTAGTAGCATGAAGAGCCCTATGTCTGGAAGCACCCCAAGAACAATTGTCCAGATTCAGTTTCCATTTATTTACCCACAAGCAATCTGCATCACTGCTTTCAAGCAACAATTCAGAACCTCCACAGCTTTCCCCAACCAAGACAGTAAGGAGATGGTACTATATTCCATCTGAATATCAGTGACAGGCATGACCCAGATGATTCCTCCCTGAATTTTAATGTAAATGATAATTAGCACAGAGGACAAAATGAAACCTTGAGGGACACCATAGTGCCAGACAGGTGTCCACCAGCACTACTCTCCATGAAGGACCAACCATACTATAAAATCTTGTACCAAGTAAGATGAGCTAGGAGGATACCATGGTTGATAGTATCAAAAGTTACTTAGAGGTTCACGAGAACCATCAGGAATCCAGTCATCATCTCTAGGGGCCCCTGCAGACATCCTTTTAATTGTACATCCATGATGCTTTATGCTCATGATGTTATTGGGGTGGTCACACACGATCTCATTTTCAAGGCTATTTGCACCTGCAAAAGTTTTGGCGCAATCACACTGCTTCATTTTCAATCAGTGCATGTCCCACAACTTCCTGCTGAAATCCTGTCATTTTTAATATTACAAATGTTCTGGTTTTTTTTTTTTTTTTAAAAAAATTATTAAAGATTTTATAAATACAATAGAAAAGATAACAGAAAAAACAGAAAACAGAACAAGAAAAAAGAAAATAGAATTAACGTCTTTTAGAAACCATATTTTCTTCGCTTTTTGGACTTCCTCACATCTCTCGCTCCTGCGTTCCAAATTTATACAGTTTTAACCAGCAATTTATCACCTTGTTTCAATTCTTATTCTATAAATTTCCAATATTGTGTCCCTAACTTTGAATACTTTTATCTAAGTCTTAAATCCCTGATTTAAGCATGATATTTATTCAAAATTTATCTTTCTCTTAAAATTCACTCATTCTCATATTCTTTTCAACTAGCTTAATGGTGCCATGATATTTTCAATCTCGCATCCTTCTTAGCACTCATACAATTTGCAATGTTTTTGTAAATAGTCCTTAAATTTCTTCCAATCCTCTTCCACTGCTTCCTCTCTCAGGTCTCGAATTCTGCCAGTCATTTCTGCTAACTCCATGTAGTCCATCAGTTGCATCTGCCATTCTTCCAGCGTGGGCAAATCTTGGGTTTTCCAGTATTTGGCGACAAAGTATCCTTGCTGCTGTTGTTGCATACATAAAAAATGTTCGGTCCTTCTTTAACACCCTCTGGCCAACGATGCCCAAAAGAAAGGCCTCTGGTTTCTTAGGGAAGGTATACTTAAATACCTTTTTCAGCTCATTATATATCATTTCCCAGAAAGCCTTAACCCTAGGGCATGTCCACCAGAGGTGAAAGAACGTTCCTTCAGTTTCCTTACATTTCCAACACTTATTATCAGACTGGTGATATATTTTTGCAAGCTTGACTGGGGTCATGTACCACCTATATATCATTTTCATAATGTTCTCTTTCAAGGCACTACATGCCGTAAATTTCATTCCGGTGTTCCATAACCTTTCCCAGTCTTCAAACATAATGTTATGCCCCAAATCCTGCGCCCACTTTATCATGGTGGATTTGACTGTCTCATCCTGAGTATTCCATTTAAGCAGCAGGTTATACATTCTCGAAAGTAGTTTACTTTTTGGTTCTAACAGTTCTGTCTCTAGTTTCGATTTTTCCACCTGGAATCCAACCTTCTTGTCTACTTTAAAGACCTCTTGAATTTGTGCATAATGCAACCAATCTCGCACCTTGTTTTTTAGTTTTTCCAAGCTCTGCAACCTCCAATTATCTCCATCCTTTTCTAGTATTTCCCAATACTTCGGCCATTTGGCCTCCATATTGGGTCTTTTCAGAGCCTTAGCTTCCATAGGTGACAACCACCTTGGGGTCTTGTTTTCTAATAAGTCTTTATATTTTATCCAGACATTAAACACTGCTTTCCTAACAATATGGTTCTTGAAAGTCTTATGAATTTTAACCTTGTCATACCACAGATATGCATGCCATCCAAAAGCGTTATTAAATCCTTCCAAATCTAAAACATCAGTGTTTTCAAGAAGCAGCCAATCTTTCAACCAGCAGAAAGCTGCTGATTCATAATACAACCTTAAGTCCGGCAGGGCAAACCCCCCTCTTTCTTTTGCATCAGTTAATATTTTAAACTTAATTCTGGGCTTTTTGCCCTGCCAGACAAATTTAGAGATATCTCTTTGCCACCTCCCGAAACACTCCATTTTATCCACAATCTGTAAAGTTTGAAACAAAAACAGCATCTTTGGCAATACATTCATCTTTATAACAGCAATTCGGCCCAACAAAGAAAGTTTCAATCTTGACCAACTTTCTAAATCCCTCTTAATTTCTGACCAACACTTTTCATAATTATCCTTAAATAAATTCAGATTCCTGGCTGTTATATTTACCCCTAGGTATTTTACTTTTTTAACCACTTTTAACTCTGTCTCTTTCTGAAACCTTTCTGATTCTGAAGATGTCAAGTTTTTTCCCAATACCTTAGTTTTTTGTTTGTTTAATTTAAATCCCGCCACCCAACCAAACTCATGAATCAGTTGTAATGCCCTTTTCGTACTAGATTCTGGCTCTTGTAAGGTCAAAACTAGGTCATCTGCAAAAGCTTTGAGTTTATACTGTTTCGCTCCAACCTGTTCTGGTTTGTTTTTGTCCTGCTTTTCTTGAGCTATGGCCCCTCTGGACAGCAATAATGCCATAGCATTGGGGCAGCATTGTAGAACAAACTGAAGCAGAATAAACTCATTGCTAATGCACTAATGTGTCAAAAACATACTGTATTACAGAATACATTTGCAATAAAACACCAGTTTGGAAGGGCCCTACTTCGTAACATAGATTGAATATCCACTAGGTAAATCAAGATTATTCCACTGTCAAAACCAGGACAGAAGCTAGACTGAAATGGTTCAAGATTATCATTTTTATGCAGGAAATCTTGGAGTTGTGCCACCACAACGCACATTCAAGCGCATTTTCTCCAAACTGGAAAATTGAATACTGACTGGTAATTGTACAATACAGTAAGACCTCGAGGAGGCTTCTTCAGCTGAAGATGAAGGACTGCAGTTTTCAAACTAGAGTGTACAGTTCCCATTCTCAAGGAAGCATTAATCAGCTTCTCTGCCCATTTGGCCAGTCCCCTTCTGGCTGTCTTGCCAGGATGGGCAAGGTTTGACCACACATATGTCATAGCTGTCTTCTCAATCTCATGGCAGAGAACATTCCTACCCTAAAGGAATTCATCCTTGAGATTTCAGAAAGATTTGAACTTGAATTCTGAGGACATTCAAATTTGAATTTCTCACAAATTAAAATTGCCACCTGGTCTACATTTGTTTTATCTCAGCTTCTTTGTTAGGCAATTGAAATTATGCATAAATGAATAAAACATAGATGCAAATTGGCAATGGCCAGTCCTCACACCCAGGAATAAATCCCATGGTAAAGAGATAGGTCTCTTAGCATCCTGCAAAGGGTTCACCATTTTCAATCAACTACATTGTTTCTGCCATCATCAGCCTGTATTGGTTAAAATTCATTTTCTTTCAACTCCCGTTTCAGTTGAAATGACACCTCCTTCCTTACAGCAGAATCATTTGCTATTACATGTTCAGATGTAGACAAGAGTGGACAAATCTGATTTCCTGGAATAAGAAACACTGTAATTTCCATCATGTTTATGTAAATAGCCTGAGATCTGAATATGTTTGTGTTTGATCTTCCCCCTCCTCTCCAAATTTATTATCTCAGAATCAATGCTGTGAAAGTTCTGATGGTCATTTAATTCATCCTTCTGTTAATGTTTCCACTTCCTTTTTTCTTGAAAACGTCTCTGTGCATTTAACTGCTACTTGAAATGCAGAAAGGGCAGCCCCAAAATAGTTGTGAAGCTGCAGCAAATACATTTCAATATTATCAGAAGAAATGAAAGGCTCAGAGTCTCCTTGGGAATCTTTGTCACACAGCCCCATTCTTTCTTTTTTACTATGCCGGGTTCTTTCAGCCTGTTCTTCCTGTAATATGAAATATCCCAGGCAGGTGCTAGATTTTAAGTTGTTGTGCATGTTTTCAGTTCAAAAGAGACAGCTTTAGGATAGCTATGTAGAAGAGCTCTCACTCCCCTCAGCAACATGACTGCTGAGTCACAATGGAATAATGGTGAAAACAGAAACAAGACGCTGACTTAGTGAAAATGTAGTCCTAACATGTTTGTTGAAATAATGGGGAACCCAGGAGGCATGTACGGCAGGGGACAGGCAGCAGTGTTGTGTAACATTTTCTGCAAGCTCTCCTGCAAATGGCCTCCTCTGCCCTAGCCAGGTTCATGTCTGTTTTTAGAGCCTGACCGGTGGGGGGGGGGGCGGGCGAGAACAGTTTTTAAAACTGCACAAGAGACACCTGCGGGGGAAGCATGCGGTCAATATCCAACATTTGCAGTTCCACTGGCACAACAGTTTCTTCCTCTCCTGTTCACTTCAGCACCTCCAGCGTAACGCCAAAATCAGCTCCAGGGGGTTGGGGGACCCTCCAGCACAGTTTTGAGGGCACATAGGGGGAAGAGAGGAAACAGAAGTCCCGTTCCATCAGCAGAACTATGTGTGTACAACATTCAATACAATAATATAGGTCCTACCTGTGGAGTTTCCCTCACACTTGACCTTTCCTCAGCATGCATATTAGTATTATAAGGGAAATAATGGTTTGAGAACTCAACCCCCCCCCACCACATTTACCCCTTATAATATCCAATTTGCCTCTTAGCTAGCAAAAGCAATTCTTACAAAAAACACTCCATGGTCTTTAGAAACTAACAGGTTCTATGGCATTCATTTTATAGCACTCTTGTTGGTAAGACAAAAACACTGAAAATGAGCACAGTGTTAAATGTCATCTCAAACTGGGGTGGGTGAGTGTTTCCCCTCTAATTCAGGAGCCTCCCCACAGCAATACATTACAGCAAAGCTCCTTGCTTCCAAACATTGAGAAAATCAGAATCTGTATTCAGCTTTTTGCCTGTCAGAAACATGTGTTTTGTAAGTGCATAAATTCCACAGGTACAGCTTTTCTCTGGTTTCTCTTCAGATCGTATAAATCTTTCGCCTTTCACAGGTACAGCTTTTCAAGCATGAGTAGGGGAGCTGCACCTGCTGAACTTTTGCTTCTTATCAACCAAGGCACAGTAACTCTCTTAAGAAAAAAGGTTATACCAGGTTGCAGCGAAAAAGTCACAAAGGCAGTGCTGCAACCTGTGCCTGAAGAAATTAACATCCTAAAGATGTTTAGTTTGAAAAGAGGGACAAACACCCACAGAGATTAACAGTGACATTAACAAGCAGCCACACACCACTGGGCACTTAAAGTAACCTGTACAGCAGGTTGAGAGGAATTCAATTAACACTTCCTTCAAGTTAGTATCCTTTCTCAAATTAACACCACCAAAGCTAAACAGCTGGAGTGAAACCCCAGGGAGTGAAACCGCAGGGTATGTATTTGAGAAAATAACAGTGTTTTTGTTGTTAAATAGTATATCTACATCCCCATAATAATAAGCACCTCTTTCCATGTCTGTCTTAATTTGCTCTTCCAGATCCTCTGGAGACAAGCAGAATTCTTGATCTTCTTCTGGTGCCTTAGGCTTGCACTTTCCACAGCAGCAGTTGAAACAGCAGCACAAGCAACAGCAAAAGTAACAGCCAGTCAACAGGCCACAGATTGCAAACAGGCCCTTAGAGGAAGCGGAAAAGAGGAAGGGAAATGTGTTCAGATATAGGAATGGGAACCCAATGCCCACAACTGTGTTTCACATGGTTGTTCACCTGTCTTGTGCAAATGCCCGGTGTTTGGTCTAGAGTAGCCTTGTAAATAAGTTCACAGACGGTACTAATGACTAGGCCCTAGGCTGATGAAGCCCTTGACCATACCCTCCACCCATGTTTATGTGAGTAATTTGTGACATATTTGAATATAGAGTTAGTAGGTCATTAAAAAAAAAGATTTTGGCCAATTGAATTGATTTTGGCCAATTCACTAAGACAAGCGCATGTCCCAAACGAGGATAAAACAAGACAAGATACACTGGACTAGGCATGTAAACTGATGACTTGCTTGGATACTTATGTTATTTGAAAGCTTCTTTTTATGCTTCTTTTTGGCTAAACACCTGTCTTTACTGTGGAAAACAAAATGCTAGACTAGATGAAATTTTAGCCCCTTGTGGCAGGATCTCATGGAGCTATGGAGAAAACAACCACAATGGTTTATTATTGCATTATTATTTATCTACAAGTTTTTTTATTTATAAAAGAACACATTTTGAACAAAGATACAAGGTGGAATTCAAGATAGTGTAAGGAGATTGTTCTATCAGTGCAAGCATTTCTGGTTGCTTGATGGAACAATCTCTCTTCTCCTCCCATGTGCTGTTCTGCAGATTTTCCCAATACTCCAGAATGGATTGGGGCAGGGGGAGGGGGAGCCATGTTGTGCTAGCAGACCTGGGTATGTGAATCTGGCCCATTAAGGTATTATTCAACTTAGGTTTACTCAGAGAAGACCCACTGAAATTAATGAACATGACTAAGTTCTGTCCATTAATTTCAATGGGTCTACTTTCCTTAGCTGAATACTACCCATATTAAACAACAAATACCCAGAATGGAAACAGGGAGAAGTGAATCCTTTTGTGCTAATAGAAAGAAGTGTCAGCTGTGACAGTTCTGGAACTGATTATATTTAGAACTGATGCCTTTTAAAGACTTTATATTTTTAATAACTGAATAGTAGGCAGAAATTCAGCAACTCTCCCTATGACCACTTCTCAATGGTGGGGAAAGTTGCATATGCAAATAGCTAACAATCATGTGGCTATAAAAGATTGGGAGACCCATAAGGTGGAATCCCCTCATGAGAGTAATCTGGTAAAACCAAAGTGTGAGGATAGCTCATGGAAGTAAAAATAAATGTATGACATAATATTCATTTGGAAACTCATTCTTCTGCAAAATGGCAAGTCTCATGTGTCTTATGTTCTATTTAAATTAACAATTTATTCTGGCCCAAAGACTTTGTAACTAGAAATAGCTGCAAGAATAACACATTAGGTGTGAGATCTGGCACATTTTTTAATGCCTTAGGCCTAATGTGTTTGGTCATGCCCTAATTCAAATGCTAATGTTTGTGATATGTACACCCACAAATGCCAAATTCTTACAATTACATAACAAACCAAATGAGTAAGGCCTTTGATGTCATTCAAGACGCAAGATTCATTTCCCTCAGTTCAGTTTGTACCGTTCCGTTCCCCTTGCTCCACACATCTTCAACTTCCTATTTCCAGGTCCTTCACAAGGCACCCAAGGTGTGCCATAATCGTACATGGTGTTATGTATTACTATTGCTTCCACATAATCTATGCCATATATAGCCCAGAATAGGGCTAAGTTTGTACTGCAATAACTTATTAGCTGGTTGTCACACCAAGAGGACTTTTCACTTTGAGCTATGAGTCATTTTCATTTAGTCATTACTGAAAAGAAAGTCAAAATTAACCTGGAGCTCCAGCTTCAGATATAATTAATGTCTTGAGGCGATAAAAGTGGCATGTAGCATATTTAATTAGTAAATGAAAGGGACAAGGAAACATCCTTTAATAAGCACTTTCCTGAAAGCGTCCTTCATTATACTTTTTATAATACTTGTTGAAACAGTTGAGATGCACCAGCCATTTCAACAAAGCCCGATACTGAAACCTGTTTTAGATTGACTTACCTACTAGAACTCTGCAAAGCTTGTCAGGTTCTGTGAAAGCTGCAAAAGGAAGAATAGACCAAACAAAACCAAATGTTCTGTGTCTCTGAGTCAATACTCTGAGCTAAGATGAACCACCTTTGCATTCAAGTACTAACCTTTGCCCACCAACTCGAAAGCATGAAGTATGTATTGACGTTTTCTTCACCAAATTGTTCAGCGATGTAAAGCCCTAACGATCCATATTGATCATATATGTTTCTTTTGGAGCCGTCAGTTAGTATAGCATGAGCATTATTGATTTCTTTAAACTTCTCTGCAGCCTCTGGGTTATCAGGGTTCTTGTCAGGATGATATTTCAGGGCCAACTTTCTTAAATAGGCAAGAAAAGATAAAGAAAACTTTGATGAACAGCAAGAATAGATGAAGATAAAAAGATTACATTAGAAACTTGGAAGCAAATTTCTTTCCTGAGCTACATATTCTAGATTAAGGGCTCGTCCACACTTCTGCTTCTCCGGTGCTAGAAAGCATGGGTCTGAGCACTTTGCCACTTGACCCACACTTTTCAGGCACGGATCCAAGCAGCTCGACTATGTCAAAACTGTTATTCACATACAAACAGATAATGGTAGATTGTTCGTCTAAATGAAGTCTAAAAATCCTTCTAGGATAAGTGGCACATGTTAGGAAAGAGATTTCAGTAATATGAGTGAAGAACTGACCAGAAGACATAGTGAATATCTGCAAAATGCATGTATTTGTAATGTTGGAATACATGCATGCATTTGACTGTTCCAAAGGCATTTGGACATTTCTGACAACTCGTGCCAGAATTCAATGGGATAGAAAGATCCTGCATGTGGCACCAGGATATAGAGATCATTGGAGCCCACTATGAACAAACAAAAAAGGCTTCTTATATAAGATTTGTTGTACTGTTGACATTTTAAAAAAAGATTTTGGAAGGCTAATCTACCTTTTGACTTCTTGTAAACAAGTAATTAGAAGGTGCCCTCTGGTGGCAGTAGAAGTGATTGACTTCTCAGATCCTTGTTCTTGTGTGACACCCACACCCCAACTCACCCAAAATCCAGAATGTAGTTTGCTTTTAAGCATGAAGTACACAAAGACCTGCCAGGAAACCAGACAGATCAGCCACATACACCCTTTCAGGAACTTTATCTTCTCAGAACATACCTGCCAAGTAAGCCCTTGGATGGAAGAAAATATGAGTGGGACTTATATGTTCAGGCACCCGCAGCCCTGCAGAGGGTCCAGAACTGACCTAAGACACTGGCCTGATCTCTCCCCCCTCCCCAATAGCAGAAATCAAGTTCCTAGTGGTTGTGGAACACAAGCTATCTCAGGCTCCACTTCTTATGTCAGCAAGCAGGGGGAGAGAGGAATGGTTTCATGATTAAAGCGGCCCATGGATACTCTGGTCCCACAAAAAATTACAACTAGCCTTAAATATGTAAAAATGATTCAGCCATTCAGTGAGGATGTGTTGACCAGAAGGCAGCTGAGCAATTGTGTTGGTGATTGATCGTACCTCTCTAAGAACCAACTCAGTATCCTAGATTTGGAGAAGTGGTTAAATCTAAGGACTCCACTCCACTGAGCTACATATGATTCCATAAAACATATGGCCTTTATTCCAGATAGTGCCCCTTGTTTTAATTCATTAACCCTGGTGAAGAGTCCGAGGACCATAAAGATGATATGGGACAGAGTGAACTTCCAGATTTGCAAGACACCTTTTTTCCAGGGTGTGTACACTATACTTTTCCTCCCTGGAGTTATTCTGTGATTATGGTTATGAATATGGATAACCATTAATATCAGTGGTGTTTAGTCTACAGTCCTAAACACCAGTTAGTTGAATGTACATTTGTCAGAATTCAGCAAAGTCATTTTGCACAAGTGGAGCAACTTCTGTTCATGCAACGGAATTTTTTCTTCCTCTTTCCCCCGGCTTTCTGAAGGGTTGAAAGAACTCCTATAACATATTTGGGGGAGGGAGGCGCATGGGCATAGCCGGGGGGGGCAGGTGCCCCCCTAAATCAATACAAATATGAGGTTCTCCCCCCAACAAAAGACTGCCCCCCTAACAAAAATCCTGGCTACGCCCATGGGGAGGAGAAGGAAGGGGAAGTTCCACTGAAGGAGTGGAAACCGTTCTGTGGGTACAATAGCTTCATTGGCTCCAACCCATTAGGATTTACCGTACTTCCAAGTACACCTATTTAGAATTAAAATGTGAGAGCTGAATTCAGATATTACTTTAGGTCACTTTTTCTGCACACAACAATATTAAAAATGCAATAAAAAGCAAAATGAAAATGTGTTCTTTCTGACAGAAAAGGTACTAAACAGTTAATAGCACAGATATAGAATCAAACATAAATCATAAAATGAGGTTATATTTTAAAAAAGATAAATGGCTTTAAAAGGCTTTGATGAATAATTTTTTCCTCTCTGCAGTAATGGGTGTAGTGGCAAATTCTGCTGCTCAGGGACTCTTCATGAAAGCCTCCTTAGCCATGCCCTTTCTTAGACTATACAACAAATTTATTTTTTGACCAATACATATCTTCAGTCCCAAGCCAGTTTGTTTTCTTACTCCCTGCTTCCACTTTGCTTAACATCCAGACTGATGAAATCGTTTTGGAAACTCAAAAGTTTCCTCACTGTTTTGCAACATTTTGATCATAAAAGGATTTCAAAATTTTTCACAATGAAAGTGGCAGCATGCGGTACTTTAACCTCTTTCTTCTTTATTTATCTTTGAGAAAAGCTTATTTATTTGGCATGTAGAAGACTGGCAAATAGTCCCAAAAAAGATGACATCATTATCTCTGCTGTGAAATAAGTGATGCAGAAAAGACCATAAATATGGTGCCAAGTGAACCTCTCTGAAGAGACTGTCCCATAATCAGGGCACCAACACCTAGAAAGCCCTTCCCTAGCTGTCACCCTCTTCACATGATTGGAGAAGTATATATAGGAGAAGATGATCTTGCAGATATATCAATGTGCCCCAGCAATCTACAGTAACCTATTAAACAAAGTTTGTCGCTGAAAAATAATGCTAACTCTTCCTTTGGAAGAGCACCACGGTTTTGACATTTAAATAACATAGGTGGCTTTGTTCTGGCAAGAACCAAGCTAACTAATAACAATAGGAAATTTGAAGTCAGGTATTATAGAATTATTATAGTGCATTGCCAACTGGTTAGTTCAGCAGCAGGTTTTTAGATTCATGAATCAAATTAGCATAAGTTAAAGGATCAATTAAATGAAATCCAAGTGTCTGACTCATCATTTTGTCTTGCAAGTATTTACAACTATTCCATTAAGTGTGAATCCCTTTGATATTTCCACTTTATTCAGAGGCAGTCTTTGTTTTTACCTGTAATTGCTAATAAAGATGGATAAAACACCACTGTCAGTTTTACCATAGATTGCTATGTAAATCATCACTATTCATGTACAACACAAAATAAAATTCAATTCACTTTGCATTCTTCCATGACAACTCTCTCCTTTAGGGATTAGAGAAGCTTTGTGCCCCTCCAATGTGAAAACAACATCAAGACTAAAAAGTAGGAGTCCACAAATATGGTTACCTGTATGGTTACCTATATATGTAACTGTAGAGACCAGCAAGGAAAGCCTTCAGGATATTTTACTTTTGGAGAACAAAGTTTTTACAAATCTGCTCAAGGAACAAGAGAGTGCAGCAATTCACAGAAGAAGCAGAAAGAAAACACACCTCCTGCTGTTTTATTTAAAAAGGTCAGCCATAGTGACAGGCTATGTCTTATGTAAGTATCAAAGGTTGGAAGGGTTGCAATGCTGTACACCAGGAGTAGCCAACATGCAGATTAATTCTGTGTCCAGGGCAGAGTTCTACCAGCTCCATCTGGTACGCTGGCTGAGACCCTACTTGCCTGCAGACTGTCTCACCAGAGTGGTACATGCTCTGGTTATCTCCTGCTTGGACTACTGCAATGCGCTCTACGTGGGGCTACCTTTGAAGATGACCTGGAAACTGCAACTAATCCAGAATACGGCAGCTAGATTAGTGACTGGGAGTGGCCACTGAGACCATATAACACCAGTCCTGAAAGACCTACATCGGCTCCCAGTACATTTCTGAGCACAATTCAAAGTGTTGGTGCTGACCTTTAAAGCCCTAAACGGCCTCGGCCCAATATACCTGAAGGAGAGTGTCTCCACCCCCATCGTCTGGCCCAGACACCGAGGTCCAGTTCTGATGGCCTTCTGGCGGTTGCCTCACTGCGAGAAGTGAAGCTACAGGGAACCTGTGGAACACCCTCCCTTCAGGTATCAAAGAAATAAACAACTATCTGACTTTTAGAAGACATCTGAAGGGAAGTTTTTATGTTTGAAGTTGTTGCTTTTTTATTATTGTTATTGGTGTTCAATTAGGAGCTAACCAGAGTGGCTAGGGAAACCCAGCCAGATAGGCGGGGTATAAATAAATTATTATTATTATTAACAACAACAACAACAACACAATGCCCTCCAGATGTTTTTGACTACAACTCCCATCTGCCTTGACCAACAATAACTGAAGGGCACATTAGCTACACTGCCCAATTGCTTTTGCTTCACTTCTCCCTTGTCGTGAGTGGAAGCAACAAATCCTGAAGCTGCAATTAAGCTTGGCTTATATATGTGTTAGGAAACTATTATTATTAAGCACTTGTGTTGATGCTGTGCCTTTATTTCATTTATATGTTTTATTGCAGTGGTGCCATTAAGCAACCTAGAAAATGTTATCAATAATCACCCTTCTCTTAACAGTGGTAAGTTAATTGTTCACATTGTATGCAAGATTTGTGGGTGTGTGAAAGAGCTGTAGAGGTCACAGTGAATATCTGTTGTGGGTGGGGGCTGGAAAATGCTCAGCTGTTTTTACAGTGTAGAAGTTGCATCAGAGATAGAAAAAAAAAAAACTAATTTAAGCATGTGCGGGCTTCAAAGCTGAACATCCCAAGATTCCACAAAACTATAGACAGAATAGTTTGAAAACTTGGTGTCCATGAAAGGGTTCAAAAGGAAGCTATTTATGGAAATTAATTGTGATATTAAAGATGGTTGATAATAATGTATGTGAATATGTGTGTGTTGAGAGGGGAAGGTGGTGAAATGACTATCAGATTATGCGAAAAGTTTTATAAATACCTGTAACATTTCTTGATTTCTTCATGGGATGCCCCCTTCTCAAGACCCAGAAGTTCGTAGAGTGCTTGTCCCGATGTAGATAAAGCACGCTGCCTTTGTTCAGCCATCTTATTAAAGCATTTCCAAGAAATCTAATGTGCAAGAAAGAATGCCCACAGGGATAGTGTTTCTCAAGAAAAATATGAAAATTAAAAATGCACCAATACCCTGCATATGCTTTTTCACACTCCACAGTGAATGAATATAGCCAACCAATTTGCCATGTGGGGAGCTGCCCATTTTCTAAATGTGTACTCTGCTTTAATACAGAGAATTTTGCCTGGTACTGAACTATTATGTGGTTGCTGCTCCTCCACACCCAGTTTGTGACTATTTCTGTTGCTGTGCAATGAAGATGCTAGTCCTGCCTATCCCTCCATGCATTACTTCAGTGTTTTAGCACTACTTCCTGGTTCCTTGTTTAGGGAAGTGGATTGTTATTCTGTTCTCACGTCTAGTGTTTTTATTAACTGTTGAATACAAGCCAGCAAAGTCCCCTAATGATTTTGAGATGTAAAGTCAACATTTTTATTTTGTTTTATTGCTTTAGTTACCTACATTGTGATTGTGATCTATGTAATTATCACATTACACTTTAAAGTAAAGATTGACAATTTATACACATGCTCGGCCCAAGCCACCTTATCGCACAAGGCACACAGGAAAGTACTTCAAAGAAACGTCTGTTGTTTCTCACTAAGAGACACACCAACAAGCACACTAAAATTTCAACTAATATTTTAAAATACCTCATAAAAGCTTCAGATATTTGAATGTTTCAAAATGCACAAACAAAACTTGAACGTGAACTCTGAAGATCAGAAAACCATGGTGGAAAAAAAGGGAAGAGAAGCCATTTCTTAAAAGGCCACTCTAGCCATGAAACTCTGTAGCTTGGGTGGGGGGAATACCTTCCCCACTCAATAACACATTCCACAGATTACTATTAATTACAGGCAACAAATTTATCAGTTAGTAGCATGACCAAACCTTTACCACACTGGTCACGTGAGGGAACTTGTGACAGAAAACGTACTCACCATGTTTGCATTAATACTGATTAGCAAGCAACCATGTGGTATAAAGCTTTATCATGTGCACGGGCATCCACAGAATTGTTTTCTGGGAGGGCAAAGCAATGCACTCTAAGGAGGGAGCAGCTTTGTTTCTCACCAGAATTTTGAAGAACGATACCTGTGTATTTAATTTCATGTTGCACAAATGCTAGAAGCTGGGAGGGGTGCCAGATCAACCTACCTCCTTCTGCTGAGGAGCACACTGCTTGCTGCCTCCTGTGCTTGTTGCTTGCCACTGCCTCCTCCTTCCCTGCCTCTTCCTCCTTCGCTGACCCTGCCACCCACTGTGGCTTCCCCAGGCTGCCTCCAGTCACCTCAAGGCAGTGGGGGTGCCATTTTCTATGTTGCCTCAAGTGGCAAAATGGTTCTAGGCTGGCCCTGGTTGGGGGATATGGGCACGAGAGAGCAGGTCCTTCTCTCACCTGAACCTCCAAACTGTTAAAATGTACCTCAGGGTCAACCCATACTGAACCAGCTATGCACAGCGGTGGGAACAGGGCCTCACTCTGCTACTGCTAAATTAGCATTCTGTAAGGGAGGCAGATGTATGTGATTTTCCCTGTCTGAAAGGGAAGCCTCATTAGAAGACTTTCTGCTACCTGACAGGGCCAGTGTCAAGACTCAACCTGCCAGCACTGCCTCCATACCACCCACCTCCACTGGTAGAGAAGTGGTGCCCACATTGGCACCGATTTTTGGTGAGATCTTGTTGGAAACCGGCACAGATGCCCGCACAACTTCTCTACCAGCAGTGGAGGAGATGGGGGCACCTACAGGGGCACTTCCTTGGGGGCTTCTGTCACCTGAGGTAGCTGCTTCAACCCATTTCATGGGTGGGTTTGTCTTGTTGTTGAAAGCTAAAACCCAGCAGGAAGCCCACTAACAAGAGACCCCTAGAGCTGCCTCTCTTCTTCAACATTGTGGCCTGTTTCTTTGCTTGTCGCTCACTCTGACCCAGAGGGGATGAGCAAGCAAGAAGCATCTATGGTGAGAAGCAGGAGAGGACATTGTGGCCGAAGGCTGCCAAAAGCTGGAGGCGGTACTGACCGTCAATTCAGATGCAGTTGTGCCAGCCTCCTCACAGAGTAAGAGCGGACCATACCCTTTTCCTGCATCTCAACGCCTACCAGTGTAGCATAAAGGCTCTTATGCAGTATAGTTGTACCACACTGGGTGTTGAGGGCAAAAGCTAGCACAGCAGTGGTGGATACTGCAACCTGCTTATGGCGCCAGTGCAAGGCCATTCATTGTAGCATCACACTGGTTTGGAATCCTAGGATGAAATCCTAAGAAAAACTGCTACAGAGCCTGGGATTGACTCATTAGTTTCATTTGATTCTGTTTGGACTAGCACAATAAATTACCGGTAGCATATTCTACTTTCTTTTCCACATGGAAATCAACCTGTGCTAAGCACTGTACTCCATTTCAAATAAAACTGGTGCTTAGCCTTTTTCTTCTTCTTAACTGCTCATCTAGAAATAGTATCCTGCACCAATTCATACATTATTTACTTGGCCCTGTTTTGCTAGAGATTCAGATTGTAATGATGACATTTCCTTATTGCATACAGATAATAAAGCATGGTCATATGCGATCTGCTTTCTCCACAAACCAACAAATTTTACATAAGGATCACAGTAAACTAATAATTTTAAGAACAACAATTTCATTTCTACTAGGAAATAAAATGTTATTTTATAATTCATCACATCTTTCTGCATTATTGAAATAAACATATTAATGGATAACACTTGTGGCTTATTGATATATTACTTACCCAAAGGAAATAACTTTCACAAGAGATCATGCCTATTAAATTAAAATAATGTCAGTAGCATTTTCCTGTAGGGCCTGAGGGGGTCATTTCAGGTCTCTTAATAATTAAGTTGCTGGGTGCATTGCATGTTATTAAGTAAGAATTATATGTCTGCAACTTGTTTAACATGATAGTTTCAAGGGGACTAGTGTTGCACCCAACAAAACAGATGAGAACAGCATCTGCAATAAGACGAGACCAATAAAAAGTGACACAGAACAGCTTTTGTGAACTTCACAATGCCGTCTGCATGAAACTCCCCATATTTGTATTTAAAATGCAATTCTATAGTTTATGCTCTTACATAATGCTAATTTTACTATCTTTAAAGTAGAATTCAAATTTCTGAAGCTAGTAGGAAATGACATGCTACGATAAGCATGAGAGACAGGTAATAACAGCTGCAATCCTAAACACAACTACCAGGGATACAATAGGATTTGCTTCTGAGTATAAACAGGCAGAGGATTGTGTTGCATGGCACTAAAGCTACAATCCTATACACACTTTTTGTCAAGCACCAGGTACACAATAATTAAAAGTTGCTGGGCTCCACTTTCCTTGGTAAGTCACCCATTTTGCAGATTTGCTGTATGTTCTCCTGAAGGCTGCACCATCTACAGTACAATTCTGCATCAGACCTAAATTGTATTTTAGCTATTTAGGCTTATTCCCAGATAAGTGTGCAATGAATTGCTTGCTTTAGAGAAAGCATCATTAAACTCAGTGATATTTATATTTGAGTAAGCATGCATAGGTTCAAGCTGTAATGCTGCACACTAATGTGGTTAAAGGTTTATTGAATACAGTGGAACTTATAAAAAATTCCTTCCAGTAGCACCTTAAAGACCAACTAAGTCAGTTCTTGGTATGAGCTTTCGTGTGCATGCACTTCTTCTTCAGATGTAAGTGGAACTTATGTATGATCAAATTTATATAGGGTTGAGCTTCACAGCACCAACCTTGCACAATTTTATTTTGGTTTAAGCAACCTATGTGCAGGATTGGTTAACCCATTAACCTACTTACAGAAAGATTGTTTAGCTATCTACACTAATGCAAATTATTCAGAGGAGTAAAAGCAATAATTTGAGGTCACAATCCAGCCAAAATAAACATTGAAATCTCAAGTTCAAATTTCAGCAGGAACTAAACATATAGTTAAAGGTTCTTGGCTTTAGGTTGACTAGATCCAGTGTTATATACTCACGTAGTCTGATCCTTTGCACATTTTCTCAGAAGCAAGTCACACTAAGTTCAATGACGTTTATCTCCAAGTAAATGTACATTGGAACTCAGCTTTAAAACAGTTGCAAGAGAAATGCCCAGCACTGTAAATGGTCACATCCATTATTCTACATTTTAATACAGAAAAGGATCAAATCTAAATAATGTTAGGCCCTACTCGCACAGATTAAAAACATAAGCATCCTATTCTGATCATTTTTATTGAGTATACTCTGCACAAATAATTTAAGAAACACAAAGATAACATCTACATGACCAGCTACACACATCACTGTCACTTTAGTCCAAATTTATTACATTTTTAATTAAGGGCTAGAAGTACCAAAAACATACCTGTTTCTAAAATAGAGTCCAGTATACGTATGGGTGCTTCATCAGAACTTGCTACATTACCTTAGCAAGTTAATGCCTTTATACAAACATTCTTATTCATACAAATAAAAAGAAGGAAGGAAAAGCAAGACAAGAGCAAAGGAGGAAATACTTCTCTAGCTGAACCACTTTTCTCTAGAAAGGGTGCTCTTCTTCTCCCTTCCTTCCTTCACATATGGGGTTAAACAGGTCAGTGGGGTCTGGTTACTTTTTGTTACTCTAGGAGCCCATTGGCTATCCCTTCTGAAGGCCCATGAAATAATGAATAAAACATTAATGAGTATAAAGGTTGCTATAGCATGATAGCCAATGACGCCAAAAAGTGCAGCACATCCCAGTTTGATTAGGTTTCATCCTTCACTCTGTTTTGTCTGCCTCTAATACACCTGCTGAACTTATTTAAAAGTAAACTTGTATCTGGTAGCATGTCCACAGCTTCCAGAGGCACTAGAGTCCTCTTTTTTTAAAGATGACTAAGAAACTTGAGAAAATGAATTGGAAACTTGTCTTCCCAGAAGACCAGGGAGATACTGAGTTAAATTAACAGTAGTTTCTGTTCCACAAAGAACAGGGAGATGTGTTTCACGTCTGTTGCAATGAAATAGAATGCGAATCATTACTGGAGAATAATCTGAGTAATGGTTTCCCCAAAAAACTCATTCCTGGAACCTGTGAATTTGTAATATAAAGGAAACACTTCTGTTGATACACACACAATGCCTTTACCTCTCTACTAGATAATCACACCCTATATCTAAGGCTAGATGATACAATTGCCAAGTAGATTTCAACAGTAGCACTTCAACCGCTGGCCATTGTTAGTTCTCTCCTTGGGGACGAGGAACCTGTAGTCCTCTAGAAGTTGTTTGACTCCAGCTCCCATCGGCATCAGACAGCATGGCAAATTGGTCAGGGATTATGAGAGCTGGAGTGCGACAACATATGGCGGTCCCCTGTCCCTTCCTAGAATATGCATTGCCACATTTGCAAAGCTATTTAGCAATGTGAGATGTTTCTGTTCAGCTCAAGACAAAGTGGGTCATTTTGTCAACGAGAAACCACCTCTGAATCTTACAGTTTGGGTGCCTTCTAGGGAAAGGGGTGGGGTGGAAGAATAGCTTCTAACAATTTAACCAGTATAGGGAATTTAATTTGGATATTTGCTTTCACAGAAATGAAAGCAAAAAAGAAAGCTCCAGCCTTACAGTATGTCCCTCAACTCCTTTTTTACCTCCCTTCAGCTTCCATGTTGGCTTTTACATTACAGTTCTGTTTGTCTATGTGCATTCATGATCTGCATGTACTGTAAAATTCCCTTAGAATTTATTCTGTTGTTCCAGAGATTACTGCATTGAAGGTAATTAATGGGAAAGGGAGGACCACCATGTTACACTCTATGTCATGGCTAGGCAAAATAAGACCCGGGGGCAATATCCGGCCAAATCGCCTTCTAAATCCAGCCTGCGGACAGTCTGGGAATCAGTGTGTTTTTACATGAGTAGAATGTATCCTTTTATTTAAAATGCATCTCTGGGTTATTTGTGGGGCCTGTCTGGTGTTTTTACATGAGTAGAATGTGTGCTTTTATTTAAAATGCATCTCTGGGTTATTTGTGGGACATAGGAATTCATCCCCCCCCCCAAAAAAAAACATATAGTCCAGCCCCACACAAGGTCTGAGGGACAGTGGACCGGCCCCCTGCTGAAAATGTTTGCTGACCTCTGCCTTAACAGATATGCTCCATGATCAGTAATGGAATGTTGTGCAATGTCACAAATGGTGCTTACTCACCCTATATCTACCTTTCTTTGGTCTTTTCAGACCTAAATCTAGTTGGAGAGGTTAAACCAGCAAAGATGCCCCATGTTGTTACAGTTCTGTGCTGCCTTATGAAACATGATGTTGTAAGGTTTGCTTATTGACCACCTGTCAAGTACATTCTGTAAGCCTACAGCTCCCTCTGGTGTCGTACAGTAGCAAATTATTTATGTCTGATGGTTAATATATCTTTGCAATGTAATGTCCAGTGTGTGTCAAAAGAAGAGAATCATGAGTGTTAACATACCACAAATGTTAGCTCCTTATTATTTAGAAAGATGTAGGATCCAATATGGAGGGGGACAAGACATGGGTTTTGATACACTACAATCTGTGCAAACACCATACATTAAAAGCATATTTTAAGCCCCCCCCCCCCCGCCCAATAATCTAGGGAACTGTAGTTTCTTAATAGTGCTGGGAATTGAAGCTCTGTGGCAGCAGACTAAAGTTCTCAGGATTCTTTTTGGATGGGGTGTGTTTTAAATGGGACATTCATTTTATTTCTAGACAAATCGGAGTCTATTTTGTATTGCCTTTGCTTTGTTTTAAATATGGATTTATCCATACTGGAGTTTCCTGTATTGTTGCAGCTATTTGTGTTCTTATTTAATTTGCATAGTTCACATGACATTGCTGTCAATACCAGTCTCAGTGCTTCACCCCTGTAGGTTTACCTAATACAGGAACAATATAAGAAGTTTGAGAAAATCAGGCTCCAAACCACTCCACTTAGGGTCACACATGATTTGTTTGGGTGGCTTTGCATGGGTGGATCAATTGTTCCTTTCTGTTACCCCCCGTTCCATGCCTACTACTTTTATTTCTTTCCCAGCTGTGCCTGTAACTAATACCGGTGTACTCCTGAATTGAGGAATATATATTTTTCTGTTGATCCCTCATATTTGCACAAAACCAGAAAACTGCAGAAGTGTGTGCTGAGAATTTACGATTACCTGTGTGCTTTTGCACTGTTCCTGGGCAGGACTTTTTTTTTTAACAAAACAAAAAGGGGCTTATCCACATTTGATAAATTGGTCAATTGCCTATCCTAGCTTACTTCAGAACTGGATTACTGCAGTGTGCTTTATGTGGGGCTTCCCTCTTATCTGCTTGCAGTTAGTGCAGAATATTGCAGTATGATTCCTGACAGGAGTGAGACCTTGTCAGCATACAACATCTGTTCTCCTAGATCTGCACTGGTCGCCAATTGACTACTGGGCCAGGTTCAAAGTGTTGCTATTGGTATATAAAATCCATAGCAACTTTGGACCACTTTTCCTAGCAGATCACCATGCCCTATATCCACCCACTTGAGTACTTTGATCTGCAGAACTGGCACTGTTACAGATGCCACATAATGCCCCTCAGTGCTTTTTTCTGGGGGGGGGGGGGAGTGCAGGGGTACGCATACCCTAAACATTTTGTGAATCTTTGTACTTTTGTCCATTTACTGTATTTATTTTCCCCGATTTGAACTATAAAATGGTGATTTTCTTCAGTCAAAATGAGAGTACCCCTAAACATTTTTTTAAAAGCACTGATGCCCCTTCTGCATTTGTAAAAAATCAATATTCTAGTGTCGCAGTGCCTACACTCTGTAAGTCCCTGCCTATTGATATCAGACGGGTGCTTCACTGTACTCTCTTTGGCACCTGCTAAAAACATTTTTGGTTAGACAAGTCTACCAAGACATGCAGAATGTTCATGTACGTTTTAATTTGTTTTTAGGTTTTTACTGATTTTGTTTTTTGACTGTTTAAAGAGTTATTTTTACTGCCAATTTTACTGTTTTATTATCTTTGTTAACTGTACTGTAAATGCATGTAGAACTGCTGTTTTAAATTTGCCTTGAATACTTGCTGCTTCTTTTAAAGCACACAAACAATATAAGAGCCTGTTGGATCAGAGCCTGAATGGATCAGAGCCTGAATGGCCCATCTCATCCAGATCCAGCAGCCAGCAGCCAACTAGATGTTGACTGCAAGCAAGAAACCATACACAGTGGTACCTTGGGTTAAGAACTTAATTCGTTCTGGAGGTCCGTTCTTAACCTGAAACAGTTCTTAACCTGAGGTACCACTTAAGCTAATGGGGCCTCCCACTGCTGCCGTGCTGCCACTGCATGATTTCTGTTCTCATCCTGAAGCAAAGTTCTTACTATTTCTGGTACTATTTCTGGGTTAGCAGAGTCTGTAACCTGAAGCGTCTGTAATCCGAGGTACCACTGTATTCATAAGCATACTGCTTCTGACAACAGAGGTGCAACATAGCCATCATGGTTTGTAGTCACCGATAGCATTATCCATGAATTTGTCTAACCCTCTTTGAAAGTAATCCAAAATACATACAACTGGGGTTATTTTTTAAATGCTTGGTAGATACAATCATAGATCTCTCATAATGCTGACTGAATGCCAGATGGAGACCAGACGTTAGCTCTGCATGATGCCCAAGTGTCTTAAAACTTAGTGTCTTAAAAATATATATATATATAAGAATATTATAGTTTATTCGCAGCACAATCCCTATGCAGGTTTATGTAGAAGTCCCATTTAGTTCAATGAAATATACTCTCAGGTAGTTGCTTTAAACGCCATCTCCAGCATCTCCAAAAAAATTTTCATATCACTTGGGAAGACAGGCAAACTAACGCCAATGTACTGGAAGAAGCAAAGATTAGCACTGTCAAAGCAATGACTCTTCAACATCAACTTCGTTGGACTGGTCATGTTGTGCAGATGCCTGATTATCGTCTTCCAAAGCAACTACTCTATTCCAAACTTAAAAATGGAAAGCATAATGCTGGTGGTCAACAAAAGAGTTTTAAAGACTCTCTCAAGGCAAATATTTAAAAAGTAGTATAAACACCGACAACTAGGAAAAACTGGCCTGCAAGTGCTCCAATTGGAGAACAGCGTTTACCAAAGGTGTCATGGACTTTGAAGACACTCAAACTCAGCATGAAAGGGAGAAATGTGCTAAGAGGAAGGCACGCTTGGCAAACCCTCACCTTGATCAACTCCTGCCCGGAAACCTATGTCCCCACTGTGGAAGGACCTGTGGATCCAGAATTGGCTTCCACAGTCACTTACGGACTCACTGTTAAGGCCGTGTTCATGGAAAACAATCTTACTCGGCTACGAGTGATCACCAAAGAAGACTCTCAGGTAAGTGTGTGTAGGCAAACCCAGTGACTGAGAAGACCCAGCTTCTTTACTTATATGTGAAGCATTTTTCCTTTGGGAAAAGCTGGTGTTTCTATGAAGAATAGTGAGAATTAATTACCGGTATACTTTGCTGTGTGTGATACAGTGTTCATACTGTGTCTGTTTTTCCTGAGTTTTTGCATAAGCTTTTGGATACCATTTGTTGTTTTCCGTAGTGATAGCAAATATTTGCATTTGTGGGTTTGGAAACATATCATTTTACTCAGCTGTCTAATCCTGGGTTCCTGAACAATTCTCTTTAGCTGTTAAATAAAGAAGTAGAGTGGTACCTCGGGTTAAGAACTTAATTCATTCTGGAGGTCTGTTCTTAACCTGAAACTGTTCTTAACCTGAGGTACCACTTTAGCTAATGGGGCCTCCCGCTGCCTCCGCCTGCTGCCGCGCGACTTCTGTTCTCATCCTGAAGCAAAGTTCTTAACCCGAGGTACTATTTCTGGGTTAGCGGAGTCTGTAACCTGAAGCATCTGTAACCTGAGGTACCACTAGTAGTATCTCTAGTTACAAACTTAATTTGTTCCGGAGGTCTGTTCTGAACCTGAAACTGTTTTTAATTAGAGGCGTGCTTTCGATAATGGGGCCTCTTGCTGCTGCTATGCCACCAGCACATGATTTCCATTCTCATCCTGAGGCAAAGTTCTCAACTCAAGGTAACTCTTCCAGGTTAGCGGAGTTTGTAACCTGAAGCGTTTGTAACCTGAGGTGTTTGTAACTTGAGGTACCACAGTATTGTTTTCTGGAGGGGCCAAAGAGTGGGGCAAAAATAAACTAGAACATTTGTGGTATAAAAACACAGAAGAGAAAGAGATGGCCAAGAGTGACCTGGTATTGTAAAGAAATATGGTACACCATCAAGCAAAACAACCTCTTCTTTTAAGTACTGTCATGTGGTAACACTGGGGAAGCATATCAAAATGAAAGGAAGCATAACAAATCTACCACCAGTACACCGTGGTTGTGTCAAGAATATGTTAATGCAAACAATAATGTTTGTCTGGAGGGCCCTTAGTCTAACCAGCAGTCTTAAAAAGTATGAAGAGATCCTAGATCCACAGAAAAACTCACTGAGGAAATTCTAATGAAGCAGGTGTCTCCTCAGCATTCAAGTTATCTTTTATTGCAAGGTATTTCTTGTTATGACTCCATTAACCAATAAAGCTAATCTAGGCATTGGCCTGTTTCCAAGGAAAATAGCTTATCCATGACAGATAAATACAATGCAGTTACAGAATCATAAAGATACAGATGTCTAATATTTAGTCCATGGTTTGGCACATTATGTGGTCTTGAATTTCTTATTTAATCACTAGAAACAAAGACAATGATTCAAGGACACATACTGAAAAACTTCAGCAGTGAAGTGCTTGGATCAGCGGTGCCAACTTGAATAAAACTGGGGGGGGGCAGCCCAACATAATAAATAATATGACGTAGTGCACCCCCCCATTTGAATGGCAATGCCCATTAACTCGCGAGGGAGGGGAGCAAAGACCCCTCAGCCCCTAGAAGTTGGCTCCTATTCCTGGAATGCCTGTGTTTATAGGTAGAGTTTTACTATGGAAGTAACCCCCTTCTCCAAAACAGGCTTGTAGCCAGAAATATTGTTTTTTAATATTAATTATTATTATTGTGGAATAGGAACCTTAAGGAGGTAGTGCCATATTGCAGAGCAGCCAGAACATAAATACAAGCAGCCTTGTTTGTTTGAAGTTAAGTCTTGCTGGATCAGACAAAAGGCTTGTTCAGTCCAGCATCCTATTCTCATAGTGGCCAATGGGATGCCTATGGAAAGCACTCAAAGAGCAGATTCACTTCAGTGTTCCACATGGTGGTCTAAATTGCCCTTAAAATTGATTTATGCCAGTAAAAGGGAGCTCATTTACAGATGGTATTTAATACCAAGAAAATTAGCACAAAAACACCCAGAAACTTCACCAAGATGAGGCTGGTGAGGTACATATATTCATATGTGGTGGGAGTGTGACAAAATTGTGGTTGTCAGTTTTATGTAAGATTAGCAAAATTACTAAGCAGCAAACAGAAGTGACACCATAACTAGCTTTATTTAATATATTTCAAGGTAATAACTCAAATCTGCATGATAAAGAACTCATTAGTCATCTGCTATCAGCACCTAGAAATACTACAGCTAGAAAAATTTCTCAGAGGTTTAACTTTACTATGTATGCATCCCCACCAGATTGATGTCTGTGCTTGTGAGAAACCGTTTACATGGCTGGATTGGTCTGCAAAGAGATGGCCAATAAAAATACATATAATGCAATAGGTAAAAATGACCCTAAAATGGAGGAGCTGTAATAACACCCATTCATATGCAACCAGGGCCTTCCTAAAATCTCAGTATTTGTCTAAAAGCCTGTTGAAAAATGAAGATTTTAACACCTGCCCCTGAAAACCTGAGGGGTTGAAGTACAATGAGGTTTATTGGAAGGAAGTTTCAGAGTTGAAAGTCATGGAAGAGGAGCGTTCATAGTTCCCAGTATTCTCATCTCTCAGCTAAATGCGGAGCCAGGAACATCATCATAATCTCAGATCCAAAGCCGGAACTTAAGCCCAATTGGAATGGATTGAGAAAATCAACTTTACAGATAAATGGTGGTGTACTAAATTTAACAACAACAACAACAATAGTAATAATAATAATAATATCCAGTAATGCTCAAAGCTTGAGCAGCAACCATCTGATTACTATAATGAGTTATGTGTGGAGCTACCTTTGAAGATGGTTTGAAAGTTCCAACTAGTGAAGAACTGTGCTCCGAGAGTTCCAACTGGTTTATCTAAGTGGGGCATTATATTATATTTACAGCATATTATATTAATTTCTGAGCCCAGTTCAAGGTGTTGTTGTTTGCCTTAAAAACAACAACGGTTGAGATGGTTGAGAATCTAAACATCTGATGGACCTCCTTCTCCCATACCAACCTGTGCATGAATTAAGATCTTCAGCTGAGACTTCCATCTATTGGTCAGCTATATCTGTAGAACATGGAGGAGAGCAATTTTAGCAATTTTCTAGTTTGGGAATACTCTCCCAAAGGAGTTAATGCCCCATCTGCACTAGAAACAGTATATTTTCACTGAAAACAGTCAAAGCTTTCCCCAAAGAATATTAGGAACTATGGTTTGTTGAGGGTGCTGAGAGTTAGGAGACCACTATTGCCCTTACAAAGCCATAATCAGCTTAATAATCAATCTCTCTTCCCAGAGAATTGTGTTGTAGTCCAACAACATCTGGAGGGTCACAGGTTCCTCATCGCTGACCTAGCCCATGCAGACTGAAATCTGGCCGTAAACCTGAATTGGCCTCTTTACCTCACCTCCAGTGCCTAGCACTCCTCTGGTGTCAAATAAATGCTAAATACCAACATTAAATGGAAGCATACTGTTGCCCCAATTAACTGTATCTCTTCCCTTCCAACTTACAAATGATCTGATTCAGGCTTTAACATATCTATTATTTCTAAGAGGGTTACAATTCAAATGGTTTATTAGCGTGCAGATCAAGAAAAATGAACAGCAGGGGAAACTGCTCATGTAGAAAATAAGGAGGTTTTAAGGCTATAACAAAGAGGGCGCTTTAAAAAAATGTTACGGTATCTGTCAGCTTTTGAGTAAGAGTTAAAAGCTTGGTAAGCAACTTTTCTTGACAGGCATTACTATATAACCCACATTTAAGCTGTCTTTAAAACACTGTTTCAAAGCAAATTGAAAGTAGACACCTTGTTTGCAGTGACAACATTGTTTTCATATAAAAGCTGCGGGGTTGGAATTTGAGCCATACATTTTGACCACTCAGATTTTATGTGTTTTCTAAACCTGGCTGCTAGTCAAACATTAGGTGAAACAAATTTTCTGACCAATCTTAAAGAGAAGACAATTCCTAAGATACGTATTTAGAAGAAAAGGACATTGAAAATATGATACAGTGATACCTCAGGTTACATACGCTTCAGGTTACAGACTCCGCTAACGCAGAAATATTACCTCGGGTTAAGAACTTTACTTCAGGATGAGAACAGAAATCGTGCTGCAGTGGGAGGCCCCATTAGCTAAAGTGGTGCTTCAGGTTAAGAACAGTTTCAGGTTAAGAACGGACCTCTGGAACGAATTAAGTACTTAACCCGAGGTACCACTGTACAGATTTAACAGAGCAATCATTCAGGCTGGATCTAGACACATCAAAGAGGTGTTTCAGTTAAATGCGTTGCAAACTTTGTATGAGAAATCGGGTTAGGAAAAATTGAACTCCATAGCGCCATCTGGTGTCACAGTGTCATAATGCATATGCAACACATATAAAGCGCCTTTTCTTTGCCAATGTAGCTGAGTCCACATTCAGAGTTTTGCTGGTAAAGGCAGGCAGAGTTACCTCTCTAGAGTGCACGTGGCATCTAAGCAGTACGTACCTTGGGAGGTGGTGGGAATTGAGTCTTATTATATTTTTTTCTAACTTGGTATAGATTCCTGGTGAGTTTGCTGGCACACTAATGAAATGAAGGCATTTGGGGTCTGGGATAGTTTGCAGTCCTCCAGTGTGTTGACCATAACCCACCCATGACTCTATCCTATTTTAGTGATCCAACGGTGGGTTACCTTAGCTAGCACAGCCATCCTGCAGCATGTGGAGGCATTTCTATAGGTGTGTGGTTGGTAGAGGTGGAAGATTTGCACTTCCAATGGCATTGGGAGCCTTCCTCTCATCCTAATTGATATGGCTCATCTGTACCAGGTATTCCAATGGACAAGACAGCCCAGAAAGTTCCAACTGGGCAACTTGCTCCAACAAAGGCTGAAGGTAGGGCTGGAAATTAACCTGAGGCCTTGAGTCAGTTCACCCAGTCTACCTTTCCCAAGCTCCTCTTCCTTGGTTTGAAAGCTGTGGGTCTTATAACATCAATCTATAACACCCATATTCTGTTGAGAGCGGTCCAGAGTGGCTGGGGAAACCCAGCCAGATGGGCAGGGTATAAAAAATTATTTATTATTTATATTATTATAATTATTATTATTATTATAACCTTCTGGCCCACAGGCAAGCTTGCCTGAGCCTTTTTGTGGCCTCTTGCCTGACACATTTCCTGTGCTGCTAGGCAGGTGTGGTAGAATGGGAAATATTTGATTTCTCTAAGTCAAACTTGGGGGTGGCATGTGCGAGGGTCCTGGGTTAGGCTCTGCAGGCTCCAGAATGCTAGCCTCAGGTTCTGTGGGCTCCAAACCATCAGTCTTTGGGCTCTGTTGACTCTGAAATACCAGTGCCAAGAGCCTGACCTGATTCTCCAGTTGGTGGTACAGTCACCTCAGACTTGTCTGGCTTATTCTCTTTTGACTCTGAGCTCAATACCATGATACAAATGTTCCTCAGTTGGCAAACCTCTGAGTATGGGTTTGCACTATTAGTCAAATAGTAAATTCCTGTATCGTGGGAAACACCTCTTATTTGCACTCTGCTTGCAGTTTCTGTAAAATTAATTGGCTGAAAATAAGAGTTCTAATTGCACTTTTAAAAGGTTGCTAATTAATTTTAGTAAAGAACAAGATTTCATTTCATATAAATGATGCTACCTCCATTGTGAAATGTGAACCACATTCTAAAATGTTTTGAACCAAAATTGTAATAGCCACTCACAATTAGCATGTTATTTTAAATATTAGACTTGCACATAGTGAGATGTCATTACCTCCCCACAGTTGTACATGAGTTGCATGGGTTCTGCACTCATGTGCAAATGAAACTCATCCAATAAACACTACAAGCATTGTAGTTAATTAAAACAAATATTATTGTTTGAAAATAAGAACTTTGAAATGTATTCAGCTTCTGATTTTTCTAGGCTTGTATCATAATGTAGTGTAGATGTTGGCAATGTGGTCACACAGGCTGTCTGTACAGCTGCGTGTGAAGTAATGGATAGAAGAATGTAAGTTGCCACAAACTGGTATGGACATCACGGAACGAGCCTGCTTTACACTTTATGTATTGTAGGTTTACCTGTGGGCTCTCAGCATCTTCAACAAACCATAGTTTACGTGTCTTTGCCTATATTTGCATTCCCATCTGCTTTCTCTTTCTACATTGTTCTTTGCTGAACCCAACAAATCCCATGGCTTTCAGTATCACCCATATGACCATGATTTTGAGATGATGTAGAGATATCAGTCAGAGATATATAGCAAAGGGTCAAATGTCAAATTTGCATAATCATTAACCATACTGTTGACCAGGTACATATAGATGGCTTTATTTTTATTCCTCCATCTCCTTTGCTTTTAATCCCTTACCAGATAATATTACTTTGTTCTACACAAATGTGAAAAAAATCACAAATGGTGAAAAATGTTGTTCATTCTCTGGTAATCATCTCCTTGATACCTTCCTAACCCTATGAGGCTCTGGTAACAGGTGCATCCCAACCTGGAGAATTCATATCATAAATCACAATTATTACCTGATAATATCAATACTGTGGCCTATCAGTTTACCCATCCATTTTTGCTACAGGGCTAGAGTTCTATATGTCATAGCAAGTGTAAGGTGACAAGCAGAGACAAGCTGAGAAGAGGAAACAAAAGAGGGTGGAGAAAGAGGCGCAATAAGCTGAGGAAATATTTTCCTTTATCACGGTGCTCTCAAATTTCAAAGAAAAATGATCAGGAACTCTGTTTTCTCTCTCCTTCTCATACTTCCACACCTTCCATTGTGCAGTCTTGGATCTTGCATTATACTCCACCTGCGTATTTGCTTTGGCAGCAGGAGCAGGAAGTGGCTAGAGTTCAATGGGTTTGGTGCTTTTGGTGCTTTCAATTGTTTATGTTTCTTCTGGGAATTCTCCCCCTCCCTTTACATATATAATGTTATAGTCTGGCACGTGAGGTTTGTTTGGAGGGATGTTATTACATCAGTTCAGTTGCCCTTTAAACACACGCATAATAATATGGGAGCTATTTCAGCATGATGCAATCTATGGGGTCAGGGTTGTTTTTGAGGGTCTTCTCTGCAGTATTGTCATCCAGAATTGCCAGCAGGGAAGCTTCCAATTCAGTGTGAAAGGCCCATGTGATTGGCCTCCTGGTCATACTATTGACATGTATATCCCTGCAGAGCAGGAGTAAACAATTTTGGAAAATGTCCCACACTACTGGATGTTTGTGTGGAAAGTGCTGTACCTTAAAAAAGTAAAAATAAAATCCATTATACACAACCTGATAGCATGTCCAGACATACAATCTTGTTCTTGCTCATTGTTAAGATGCTTTATGAAGGAAAATGCATTCTAGGCATTTATAATGTGCCAGTGATTTAGCATTATGTCTCTGTCTGATTAAAAGCCTGGAAATTAATTGGTGGCACCCTTGGATTCAGTAATTACTCTATATAAATAAAAAAACCATGACTACACTACATCATTTGGAGAATAATTATGGTTCCTCAACTACTGGATGGGAATACCTTCTTATATGAATCACAATTCCCCTTTAGGAAGAATGTTGCTTTTTTGATAGTTTTCAAGCGATGGCAAAATTGCATATCTCCAATAAGTTGTGTTCTGGCTCCCACTCTTTTAAACTTTTATATGAATGATTTGCTGCCATAATTAGGCAATGAAAAAACCCCTTCTCTGGTAATTAGGAACAGAAAGATCTCAGTCTTGATGTATGCTGATGATTTAGTGCTCCTCTCTTTCCCTATTGGGCCTCAAAATCTATTTGTGGTATTCAACACATCCTGTAATCAAGTCTATCTATAAAATACTCTCAAGGCCAATATTATGATTTGGGGCAAACATAGTCCTAGGTATAAATGGTGCTCAAACCAGCAAGCTTTAGAATAAACTTACTTGTTTAGATACCTGATGTACTCTTTAGTGAAACCCTCTCTTGGAAGTGTCATATATGTGATGTTGGAGTCTAAGAAGGTAACTGGGGTATCTGAAGAAGTGTGCACGCACACAAAAGCTCATACCAATAACAAACTTAGTTGGTCTCTAAGGTGCTACTGGAAGGATTTTTTTTGTTTTGTTTTGACTACAGCAGACCAACACTGCTACCTACCTGTAACTAGAACTGGGGGAAATGAGTGAGTTCTTGGGTATTAGGGATGTCTGAAGTGTACCAGTGATGAAGGGCCAACAGCACGCCAGGAGTGCTGGAGTTTCTTCCCAGAAGACTTACATTGTACTATACAAAGCTGTATACAAGACTAATTATTTACTTATTTTTATATCCAGATTTTCTTCTTTCATGGAACCCATGGTGACATTCATGTGGTTCTCAAGACAGTCCCAGACTAGACTCAGCCCTGCTTAGCTTCAGCAAGGCTGTGGTTTCATATGCTTTCTTCACACATACCCTGCAACCTATCATTTTTGAGAGCTGAAGCAGTATAAGAGCCATTGTTTTCCATAGCTTACAACACAATTCTTTTCTCATGCTAATCCTTTTTGGGCGAACAGGTTTTGTAGGTAATTGAAGCACTACAAAAACATGCAAACAAAGGCGAGAGTGCAATGAAAGTGAGCAATTGTCAACAATGACTCTTATCATGTCACCTTGAGTCCTTCATCTCCTGCCATCTCGCAGAGAACAGGCTAGAAATTGACAAGGCAGTCGTAGGATGGGTTGAGGGTAGAGGAAAGAAGGCAAGTGGAGCTGGAGCCACATTGCAAAGCGAGGCAGAGGTTGCCTAGGGCGGGCTGAGCCTGAGAAGTGTGGTTTTGAGTGCTGCTGCTGCTGCTGCACCAGTAGCAGCAGCAAACAAAAGAGCCGAGTGCCACATGAATCCCTTCAAAATGTAACTCAATTTATGTGAGATTCTGTAGGTAAGATAATTAAAACAGGGGCGAGGAGGGGGAGGAAAAGTCGGTTGGACGTTGCGGCCATCAAGTCTGCATTCAGCCAGAACATCAGTAGAGATTTTCTCCTCGCGAGGTGCTGGAGAACGAAGAAGATCGAAGCTGAAGAGATAATAAGGGGCCTCTAGGGAAAGAAAAAGAAGATCCAGGGAAACAGAAACGATTGTGAAGAAAGCACTCGCCCTCCCTTTACTCTCCCTTAGCAAAAGCAACGGGGGGGGGGGTAAGCCAGGCAGGAGGAATGACGTCACGACGCACAAGCTCCGTCGGCGTCCCCGCTGCGCATAGGCGCGCCGACACACAGCCTGCCCGCCCGGCCGCCCGCCCTGGCTGGTGCTTCCCTGGGCGCGTGCGCTCGCCTTCGCTTGGGGCTTGCGCCTGACTGCGGGCGCGGGAGAGGCAAAGGCGGCCTCTCGCTCCTGCACGCGCAGCTGCTCTCCGCCCCCCCCCCGCCCGCTGACGCTTCCGTCGCCTCCACCGCAGCTGCAGCATCACCAACCGCCACTACCTGGCCCCTCCCCTCGCGCGGGGCCGCGCCTCGTGCCGGACAATAGCGGCGCTGCCGCAGCCGAGTTGTGTCTCACCCAAATCAGCCCGCCGCCGTCGCCGCAGCCACCCGGGCCCGCTCGCCGGCACCCATGAGCGGCGGCACGCGGCCGTCCCGGCTGCGGAGCTGACCGGGGGACTCGAGACGGGACTTGCCGTGGCCGCTGCTTCTTCTCGTCCTTCTCCTTCCTCCTCGGCACTTGCTTCCCCCTCAGCCTTCCCTAGGGCTGCGTCGGCGGGCGCGGAGCGGGGTGGGCCGGGGCGCGGGGAAAGCCCCCTCAGCGCCGCTTCTCCTTTGACCGACCCGTTCCCGGCGCGTGGGGCAGGTGAGGGCGGCGGGCCTGGCCTCGCTTCGCTCCGGGAGCCTGGCCTGGCTTTTGTGGGCGCTCCAGAAGACGAAGCGGCGGCGGCGCCTCCGTTTCAATGGAAGTATGTTACCAGCTGCCGGTGCTGCCTCTGGACAGGCCGGTCCCGCAGCATGTCCTCAGCCGCAGAGGAGCCATCAGCTTCAGCTCCAGCTCCGCGCTCTTCGGCTGCCCCAACCCCAGGCAGCTCTCTCAGGTGAGGCGGCCCCGAAACCCCCCTCCCACGCGCTTCTCCCTTCCCCCGCAGAAATGGGGTGCTGAGGTTGGTGGTGGAGTCCGTGGAATTGGGGAGTTTGCAAAACACACGAGATCAGAAGCAAATATGCCGAAGAGGCGCTTGCCTCTGCGGAATACGCTCTTTGCTCTCTGTCGGTCAAGTTTTGTCATTTGTAATGCTGGGTTTTGTCATTTGTAATGCACTCCAGAGTACACAGCGATGCCTTTGAGGTGCTTCACTGTACATTTATATTGTCCTGCTTTTGTTGACACGTTTCTTCAAGGAAAGCTAGGGTAGCTTCTGCTTTTATGGTTGTCTTCTATTAAATGTTCCTGGGCTAAATAATACTGCTGAGAATCTAGAGGGGGAGCTACCAGCTGGCTATTGACAATACACTTGCATTTTTATTTTGCAAGACAGCTGTAGTGACATCTTTTAAAGGCTTTTTTTTTTACCCTTCATGCCAGAGTAGTTATAAAACTTACACAGGGTGTGATTCAGTCAAGGTTTTAGAGGGAGAATTAGTTGTTTACATTTGACTGGATTGCGCCCAGTCTCTTAAACGTTTTGTGAAATATTGGATTCCTTCCCTAACACCATATGGACTAATGTATATAATATTCTTCCCTTATCAACCACTGAAAGCTTTTAGATAGAACTGTCCTAGATTTGCAGTGGTTTCTAAAAAAAACAACCCCATGTTGTCTGTGCAGTTCACATTGATGTATCCCATTGTGATGATAACAGTAACAAATTTATCCATAATAAATGTAGGTAGGCGGTGGAGTGTGGAAAAATAGATCTTGTTGCCATTTTTGGCTCTCTTCTCTTCAAATGTTTTCAGAATTCATTTGCCAATCTGTTGTTGCCCCGATGCAGTCTGCTGAGATTTCCCTCAAATGATAACAAATCTCTGAACTTTAAAGCATCTGCCCAGAATAAGATATAATGTACTTGTTTTATTGTCTGATTTGTGAGTATTCTCAAATAGCATAATCCCATGTAAGTTTACTCAGAAGTAATTGAGTTTTATTTCTTTATTTGTAAAACTATATACTGCAATAGAATATTGTACAACAGCTACAAAGGTCTGTGGTTATAAACACCACAGTGGGGCTTACTTCAAAGAGGTGGGTATACGATTGAGGTCTAAACTGAGTATTTTCTAACTTATTTAGGCTTCAGTTTTATACCCACTACCCTGGAAATAGGCCCCATTGAACTCATGCTGAGGTGATATGTATAAGATTGAACTGTTGGGTATGTAGTGGCGGAAATCAATCAATCAATCAATTGATTGATTGTATACCACCCTTCATCCAAGGATCACAAAAAACGCATAATAACAAAAACAAACACATTTAAAAGGTCATGGGATTTTGTCCTGTCTTTGACATATGTGTTTAAATCTCTTATTAAGAGAAGAGGAAGTCATCTAATGTTTTGCCTCTTCCTCTGGTGCATAATAATAGCACCTCAGAGTTTGGTATAGAATATGTTTGTTAGGGAATATTCATTTTAATAGAGAGAACATACATAGTTGGCCCAATGTTTTAAGTGCTACCTTGGGTTAAGAACTTAATTCGTTCCAGAGGTCTGTTCTTAACCTGAAACTGTTCTTAACCTGAAGCACCACTTTAGCTAATGGGGCCTCCTGCTGCCGCTGTGCCGCTGCTGCATGATTTCTGTTCTCATCCTGAAGCAAAGTTCTTAACCCAAGGTACTATTTCTGGGTTAGCGAGTCTGTAACCTGAAGCGTATGTAACCCGAGGTACCACTGTACTTTTATGAACATTGCCTTAAGAGTAGAATGAAAAGTATGCAACATCTAGTTATTTAGAAGAAGTACATATTTTGTTGGGTGGAGATTCTCTTATTGGGAACTACATGTTATGCATTAACACTTACTTGTCCTGGGATCTTTGTAAAGAAAATTAGCTTTAAGGTTGAATGGTGAAACTGTGTAGGAAGAGGGTGGTTACTTCTTTTCCTATCTGCCATTTTTCTTTGCTAATCCCCCCCCCAACAGGATGCAGGTAGACATTCAGAGGTATTAGCCTCGGTTGCAACATCTGCAAATAGTGTGGGGTTAGTGCTTCAATGACAACATGAAAATGTCCTTTTCTAGCTCTAGCCTAAAATAATTCATATGCTGTGTTTTACTCCTAAAAAGGGTTCACGTAAGAATTCAGGAAAAAATAAATTAAATACCTGCAGTTCCTGCCACAGGAAGTGATATGCTCATGGATCTCCTTTTCTGGATTGTGGTGTGTGTGTGTTGGCACTAGTACATTAGCCCTACGTGCCTTTAGGCTTTGAACATATTTGCATGTACAGGCATATCTCAGAGATATTGCAGGTTCAGTTCCAGACCACCACAATAAAGCAAACATTGCAATAAAGTGGATCACTATTATTTTGCGTTTCTCCCTGTGTATAAAAGTTATTTTAAGCTATACTGTAGCCTGTTAAGCCAGGCCCTCCTGGCTGCAGGGGTGGGAAGGGAAAACTTGGTTCCAGCCCTAGCCAGCTCTGCTCCTGTGGCAGAGCGGTAGGGGGGGGGGAGGGGTTAGCCAGTTTTTTTTGCCTCTGGAGGGGGCACCATTTAAGCTTCCAGCCTCTCTCTGTATGTGTATGCAAATGCATGTGGGGTGTGTGTGACAAACTGGGTCTTTGACCCAGGTGAAATAAAGCCTAGTTTTGCTCCTGCCAGTGGCCAGAAGAGGGGCAGCGGGGTGTGTGTGTGTGTGCCTGCCTGCATGCATGCATGTGTGCGTTTTCTTCCCCTGAGAGTGGCCAGGTTGCCTGCAGCTTCACCCACATCTTAGCACAGAGCAATATCTGAGCACAATAAAATGAGGTATGCCTGTATACACATTTTTTCTGAAGGTTAGTGAAACTTACTTTGAAGTTTAGGCCTGAGGATCATAGTATTGCTTGACTCTGATGTTTTTAGCTGAAGCTGCTATCCCTATTAGTTATATATATGTGTGTGTATGCGTGTGTGTGTGTCTGTTTAGCTTTGGAGTATAGTATTTAACACAAGTAAGTTGGCTGACATCAGCTAACTTTGTTACATGTTAGTACATTTTCCGTGTACTAAATGTTATTTCTGCCTTGGTCCAGGTATCTATTACATAAAAGCAAAAGTCCTTCAAATGTCTTTTGTTTAACAGTTTTAACTATTGTAGTGTGAATCGAATGCCTTGTTATTACCAGTGAAAACCTTAACCTGAAATGCTGACTTAGAATTTCCCTGAATAACTTCACTGAAGGAGGAGGGTGAGATCTTTTATTTTACAAGTCAGGCAAACCTCTTTGCCACATAATTTTTATTGTTATGAAGTCCCCTTCTCAGTTTAGACCTTAAACTTTAAAGACAGTAGAGTTTGTCATTTGCATCACAAGAAGTGTTCTCCATAAACAGCCAGTTTGAGAGCCTGAAATAGAGATAAAAGTATTGCATTCAGAATCTTTTTCCATTTATGCTACCCAAAACAGAAGAACGTACCAATAGATTCTGATGAACCTTTTGTAACTTGTTTTACAATTGACAAATCAGTTCTAGTAACCAATCAGGTTTAAACAACGTGCAATATTCAGGAGGGTTCATAAATAGTTCTAGTATTGTGTTTATTGTACATATGCTGGTCTTGGATGGTGTAGCAGGGCAAGGTCTTATCTTTAAAAGAAAGCACACTTTTAGATACATTGTGGTAGTGTGGTTAGAAACTTCTTCAAGAGCACTTTCAGCCCCCTCACAGCTGTATCAAAACAAAAGTGAAATACTGTATTTTTCCGTGTATAACACCCCCCTGTATATAAGACACCCCCTATTTTTCGGGACTCGAAATTAAGAAAATGGGGGAGATTGCCCCTGTGTATAAGACTACCCCCTTTAACTCTATTTTAAAGTAAAAAAACCCTAGTCTTATGCACGGAGAAGTATGGTAATATAGTATTAGCAAACAAAAAAGGCAGAGCTTTCCCCACAATCACTCTGTTTTTAAAGTCACAGTTCCTTTGATAGGCAATATGCAAACACAGGGTAGATGGATTTCTTTGAACTCAAGCAGGCCATGAGATTGGATCAGTTGAAATAACTTTGATAATATCTCAGTTCCTTGACTGTACTGTTGTGTTCTATTGTCAGCTAATCTGCACGTCTTGACTGTTTCTGTTTTATAGGGATAATGACATTTTTGGGTTCCTTTCCTTCTGTGTTTCAGAAGTAACCTGTGCTTTCACATGTTCCTTGGTAATGGATAAAAGTAGCTGTCAAATGTTATAGAAGCTTCAACTTCCTTCTGCACTGAAGCTTTGCAGGCTCGGGGTTGTTTTTTTTTGCTCCCCTAAATTTTATACAACAGTATTTTTCTACCCTGGCCATTTTGAAGTTCTGATGCAGGGAACATTTGCAGCCATTTAAGTTTGTACTTTGGGCTGTTAACATTATGCCTGTGGGTAACCTTGGTCTGAGTGTGAGAAGTTTTGTGACCGATCAGCACCACTATGCTGCTTTAATAGTTTATTTTTGCAGTGATAACTAGGGAGTCTGAAGTTGAGGCTTCAGTAGATAAACATGCTTACTAAATTTTCAAGATGAATTGTACTACAGTTTCATACTGAACCACTGTATTTGAGTCTAACCAAGAATTTTGGCAGGCTTTTTCTTGAATGATAAATTGTGGCAGGTTTGGTGGTGGTGTTTTGTTAAAGACAACAATAAGGAGACAGTGGGTTAATTAGTGTGTTTAAGTTAGCAGTGGATTAGTGTTGAAATATTTTGTATATTCTTAATGTTGAGGAACATTCTAAGGTCAGATAGTAGAGAAAATAAGCAGACATAACCTTCAGCCTCTTCGTTTGATCTGGCTTCATAGTCTGATTTTGTGTTAGTGAAACATTAGACCACCTAGTTTTAGAAAGAGTGCAAGCTTTTAAATTGCATGTTCTTAATCAAGCTCGGGGTATTTAGACAGGGAATGAATCTTGTATGTGGAAGCTGATAAGTGATTAGTTTTTCTAAATTCTTGATTAGAATTTAGAATGAAGTTGATGAGAGTAGGCTATATCAAATGATTTTTGTCTTGTGCAGGAGTAGTATTTTTCTGAAATTTTTAGTAGCTACCTCATAGACTTGCACACTGTTTGTTCTCCCATGAACATTTCATCTTCCATCCTGGCCCCGGGAAAGGTGGATGTGGTTTGCCCGAAAGAGCCCGGCAGGCCTAATTACACCCATGTGCCAGAGGTTCCCCACAATTGAGCTAGAGCTAATTATGGTTAACATTAGGGTAAATGTAACCTTACATCATGGTTAATGTAGGGAATGTAGGATGGAATTTGTGTGGAAACAAGGAAGATGGAAGGGAGAGAAGTTTGTATGGCTCTACATTTTTGATCTTCAAAGAATGAAAGCTGAAGAAAGGTTGGTCTCAGCTGTAGCTCCTCCCATTTGCTTCAAACATGCAACCTGTTTCCACAACACTTTTGAAAACTGCTCCGAAAATACTTTGCTCTATACAAGTACAGTAGTACCTCTGGTTAGGTAACCCTCTGGTTACATAAACTTGAGGATGCGAAAGCGGCAAACCTGGAAGTATTTGATCAGCATTGCCACACCCGCATGCGCAGTGGAAACCTAGGGATCCGACCGGACCTCTGGAACAGATCCCTTCTGCAACCAGAGGTACCACTGTAATGAGGCATTCCAAATGTCGCTAAATTTTTGATACAGTCTTTGCAAACAATAAATGGAATTCTGATACTGAGCTGCTAGTGAATTGCAACTAATTGACTAGAATAGTCTGTTCTTCCTGGGTTGCACAATTTTACTGCTGCCCTATGCACAATACTTAACTTATACAGTGGTACCTCGCAAGACGAAATTAATTCGTTCCGTGAGTTTTTTCTTCTTGCGAGTTTTTTGTCTTGCGAAGCACTGTTTCCCATAGGAATGCATTGAAAATCAATCAATGCGTTCCTATGGAAACCGCCTTCAGACCAGGTCCGGGGACAGTCTGTCCCCCGACCTCTTCTGAAGGCTGGGGGGGGGGGGGACAAGGGCTTTTCTTCCCACCGCCAGCCTTCAGAAGGCTGTTCTGAAGGCTGGCGGTGGGAAGAAAAGCCCTTCTCCCCACCTCCCGCCCCGCAAGCTCCGGGGACAGGAGGGCTTCGCTGCCACCCACCAGCATTTTAAGATCACTCGGGACAGCGGAGAAGTCTCCGCTGTCCCGGGAAGGCCGGCGGGGGGGGGGGTCCTGGACCTCTTCTGAAGGCCGGCAGGGGGGCAAAAGTCTTTGCTCCCCCCCGCCAGCCTTCAAAAGCTGTCGGGATAGCGGAGAAACGCGCTGCGCTTCTCCGCTATCCCGGGAAGGCAGGTGGTCGGGAGCAAAGACTTTTGCCCCCCGCCGGCATTCAGAAGAGGTCCAGGACCTCTTCTGAAGGCCGGCGGTGGGCGAAAGTCTTTGCTCCCGACCGCCAGCATTTTAAAAGAGGTCTCCGGAGATTTCCCTATGGGCTTTCTTCTTGCGAAGCAAGCCCATAGGGAAATTCGTCTGGCGAAGCACCTCGAAAAACGGAAAACTCTTTCTTCTTGCATGTTTTCCGTCTTGCGAGGCATTCGTCTTGCGAGGTACCACTGTACTCACAGTCCTTTGGTAGTTATTGCTGATTAGTTTCCAAAATCATCAACACTTCTATCAGGAAGTCAGGAACCCGCTATTTCCTGAACTGCCAGTATGCTGCTGCCAGTATGGAAGGTGTCCTGTGAACTGTAAGCACACTATACATTTTGGTTTATTTATTTTACAAAATTTATATACTGCTTGATCATAGTAAAATCTCTAAGCAGTTTACAAGAAATATTAAAATTATTATTATTTTATTGTCAGCAGTGAAAAAGATTAAAATGTGTCAACAGTTATGTGTCTGGATAAAGGTAAAGGGACCCCTGACCATTAGTTCCTGACTCTGAGGTTGCGGTGCTCATCTTGCTTTATTGGCCGAGGGAGCCAGTGTACAGCTTCCGGGTCATGTGGCTAGCATGACTAAGCTGCTTCTGGCAAACCAGATCCCTGAGTAGAGGTGTTATATGCTGACAGGGTCATACTTACTGTGCCAGCATATTGCAGCAGTGTTCTGCACTAACTAGAGTTTCCATGTCAAGTGCAAGAGACGATCTACACAGAGTGCATTATATTAATGCAGTCTTGAGTCCCCAGTGCCTGAACTGCTGTGGTCAGGCTCTCCTAGTTCAGGGATCTTAGAAATTGTTGTACTGTAACAACTTGTAAAAGGCACTTCTAGCCATGGAGGCTACCTGGGCCTCTAGAAATGGGTAATATTACTGAAAATTATATTATTATTTAATGTTTAGTGTGCTTCAAAAATATTGTTGATGGTTTGAAAAAAACAGTTTGACTCCACATTTAGGTGATCAGCTCAGTTTGTATTCTGGCCATGTAACAGCATTGATAAACAATGGGTACAAAAATATTAACTTGAAGTAGTCCTTATTGGCTTCCTTGATAACCTTTAAATGGTTATTTATATTTTTACACATTTCTTCTGAGAAAGTATTTCAGTTTTTAGCATAACTAGGAACCCATAATTTTTTTCAGACTTGTTACAATACTGTTGTTGCTCAAATCAGGTTACATACTACACCCACAGCCTGCTTCCTGATACGATACTGATTCCGATATTTTTATTATCTTAGTGGTAGGAGATTAGATTAGCAGGATTCTTAAGAAACATTTTCCAGTTGGTCAGAGTTAAGTGTTGTAACAGTAGGAACGCAAATGAGGATTGGGAAAGTTATTTCTCCATTGACAGTTGCCTCCATCCAAGCAAAGATGGAGGAACTTTTTTCTAAGTTTGATACACTCATAAAGAGAGGTTACTTTCTCTATCTCCCCCGTACCCTGCAGCAAGAGTAAAACTTGCAGCAATCAATAGGAAGATCACATGTTTCTTGTTGATCCCAACCAATCACATGCTTGTAAGCTTTCCATCAATATCCTCTGATATTCTTAATAGAACCAACACCCCCTCCTTTGCCATTAATTATCCAGTATCAATTATCTCCTTTAAGAGTCCCTCACAAAGTTCTGTAGATGCAGACCTCAGTAGGCAATTGTACCTCTTGTAGATATTGCCTGTGAAAGCCATTTTCATTTTACAGGATATGTAATTTTTTGAGATAGTGACATAGTGTATTCATTAGAACACTAGACTTCTGGGAAATCTTATAACAATTACAGAGCATTATTTGTCTCATTAGAGATAACTTCATAATGAACCAGTACTGTACTTTGATAGGATTGGAATTTGTGTCTCCTTTGTCAAATGATTCAAAACATGAATTTTTAAAGCAGATTTTTTAGTTGGCTTTTACAGGCATCCCTTACATTCGTTTAAAAGGAAACTTAGTGGATAATTCCTGTTAATGTATAAAAACAGCATGTAGCCTTTAAAATTATATGGCATTAGAATAGAATTAAAATATGATATTCTAATCTAACCAAAAAATCTTTTAATAATAATATAAAAAGTACACCATAAATAACAGTTTGGATCCAAAGATCCTGCTGAGCATGGATCATATAGATTTTGTGTTTGTGTGTTTGTGTTGCTAATCTCCTCCCCCCCATCTCTGCTTTTGAAGTTCTTTGATCTGCAGGATATTGTTGTGTGGGTGGGGTGCAGACAGGAAAATTTGGTGACTCTTCCCATTGTGAATGGATGTACCACTTGAGTAGTCAGATTCTTTCTGTTTTCTGAAGTAGTGGGATATTGTGCTGAAATATGAATAATAATAATAATAATAATAATAATAATAATAAACAGAATAAAACTTCAAACATTAAAAACTTCCCTAAACAGGGCTGCCTTCAGATGTCTTCTAAAAGTCGGATAGTTGTTTATTTCCTTGACATCCCTTGACATCTGATGGGAGGGCGTTCCACAGGACAGACGCCACTACTGAGAAGTCTCTCTGCCTGGTTCCCTGTAATCTCACTTCTCGCAGTGAGGGAACTGCCAGAAGGCCCTCGGTGCTGGACCTCAGTGTCTGGGCTGAATGATGGGGGTGGAGACACTCCTTCAGGTATACTGGGCTGAGGCCGTTTAATAAAAACAGTGGAAGCTGGAACATTTGTGCTTTCATTTTGCACTAGTACAGATAGCACTCTTTTTGAAGCAATTCAATTTAAACAAATTAAAGACTAGATATAAATTGCTTGTAATCAAATCCCAGTGTTAAAAAAAAAATGCCCAGTATTGCAAATACTTATGTCTGTATTTTCTAAGCTAGTATTGAGTAATCTGTGAGCCTCTTATTATTATTATACTCTACTTTCACATAACCTGGGTCTCAAAGTTGCCTAATTGTCTAGTTGCCATTCCTGACTCTTGGTCATGCTTTGCATTACAGTCATACCTCGAGTTGAATGTGCTTCGGGTTGAGCGTGTTTGAGTTGTGCTCCACGGCAACCTGGAAGTAACGGAACGGAACGTGTTACTTCCGGGTTTCGCCGCTCGTGCATGCGCAGACACTCAAAATGACATCACGCACATGAGCGGAAGTGGCGAAACGCGGCCCACGCGTCTTGCGTTCCGTTCAGGATGTGAACCGGGCTCCGGAACGGATCCCGTTCACATCCCAAGGTACCACTGTATATTAAGAAAGTGGATGTCCTCTTAAATTCTTGAATCTTATACTGTATTAATATTTGTACATATTACTTTCATGGTTGCATGGTTTTGGTTTTCGTGTGGAAAATGTAGTGATTGGTATTTGTTCCCTTTCATTCAACAAATTTCATATTATAGAGAAATCCCTACTAGGATACCACTATGATATCTGATATTTAGGAAAACAGAGTTAGGGTTTATGTGTCCCAAAGAAATTAAAAGACGCCTGCTTCTTGGGAGAAAAGCAATGACAAACCTAGACAGCATCTTCAAAAGCAGAGACATCACCTTGCCAATATAGGTCCGTATAGTTAAAGTTTTCCCAGTAGTGATGTATGGAAGTGAGAGCTGGACCATCAAGAAGGCTGATTGCCGAAGAATTGATGCTTTTGAATTATGGTGCTGGAGGAGACTATTGAGAGTCCCATGGACTGCAAGAAGATCAAACCTATCCATTCTTAAGGAAATCAGCCCTGAGTGCTCACTGGAAGGACAGATCCTGAAGCTGAGGCTCCAATACTTTGGCCACCTCATGAGAAGAGAAGACTCCCTGGAAAAGACCCTGATGTTGGGAAAGATGGAGGGCACAAGGAGAAGGGGACGACAGAGGACGAGATGGTTGGATAGTGTTCTCGAAGCTACCAGCATGAGTTTGACCAAACTGCGGGAGGCAGTGGAAGACAGAAGTGCCTGGCGTGCTCTGGTCCATGGGGTCACGAAGAGTCGGACACGACTAAACAACAACAAAATGTGATGAAGTAGTATGTTAAAGAAACTAAGTCATAGTTCGTATTCTGAATAGTTTGTGTGTGTGTGTATCTATATCCTATTTATCTATATCTACCGGTATATTGGGAGTGGTAGAGAGAGAATATAATCATGATGCTTGTGATGATTTGCAAAAGGAAAAAGTTGTGACAAAATTTGAAGTGCCATGATTTCCAAGGTAGCATTTGGTAGGTAATAAGTTGGCATGCTTCATTTATATAGGTAACTCCCCATTTGCACACATTCAATATGTGTGTGACCACACATACACACATTGCGCAGAACTCGGAAGTGACCCAAAAATGTCACAAAAGGGGGCATGGCAGAACAGAACGGGGTGTTTGCTGGCTTTTTCAATGGTCTTTCAAATATATGCAATTTCACTGATGTGTACGATGCCTCGGAACATAACCCCACATAAAGTGGGGTTGCCTGTATATCCAATAATTAATGGCCGATCATGCATTAAAATCAGTGGCCATCCATTAAAATCAGTGGACTTAATTTAGTCCCACTTGGGCTTTCTGAATCTGCACAGAGCTACTTTAGGAACTTTCTAGAGCAAGGCAAGTATTTTGGTGAGAAGCCTGCCCTCTTGAGTCTTGCTCGTGTGCATGATCAAGGGGTGTGACTTTTGCTTAGACTGCCATAGCCATGTGCATACTGGTGAATTTTCACTTGTTCATTTCTCCTTAGAGCATGAGCTGGGCCTCTCCCCTTCTTTCACTTCTGTTTACTTTTCTTTCTAGTATTTACTTTTTTATTTTTTGTTTTAGTTGTTTCCTTCAGTTTCTCTGTGCTGTTGCCACCCTTATGAAGAGACTATTGCTCAGAGAACATCATTTTGGAAGTGTTTGGGCTTGCAGCAGCAAGTACCTCACCACACTGATGGGTGCTGCCTGTATCCCCTGTTTGATTGACATGTGGATACCTTCCTTAGTAATTAGTAGTTTCCTCAGGGTTTTTCATCAACTTGGGGTCAAAATTCCCCATAGGATTCAATGGAATTTTTTGGCTCGTTTTGGGATAGCAAGACCTGTGTGTATTACTTTTTCTGTGTTTGAGAAGTCTCTCTTTTGATAAAATTATTAGTTATTATACCAATCCCCATCTTATTATTCTCCTGTTTGCTTGCCTTAGCAACCAACATACCTCACACTAAGCGAAAGGAGTGAAGAGGACTTGGGACCAAACAGGCATGGAAAAATAACTTTCAAGAATTAATGCAGACATACAGAAGTGAGCAAAGACAGTAGTGCTGCTGTCTAGGCTAGCCAACCTAGCGCTCGTTAGATGTTGTTGGATTCCATGTCCCATCAGTCTGAGCCAGCAAGGCCAATAGTCAGGAATAGTTGGAGTTGTACTTCAGCAACATCTAGAGGACACTACGTTGGCTTCTTCAGATCTAGAAACACAACTATGTCACAGTTTAAGTTTTGGGAAGCTGGGACACAAATCTTGGCGAACTTGGCCAGCATCTTACTAATATAGTCAAAGAGATGGACTTAAGCCAAATTGCGGGGCGGGGTGGGAAAATACGGAAAACAGTTAAAGAGATGTAGCTGTAGCCACAGACATGTACAATGGTCCCAAGGAATGGGGAGAAGGAAGCAGGAGCCAACGGAAAGAGAGAGGATAGAAAGCAGTTGGCTTAGAGAAATGCCAGGTTACTAGTACAGTGGTACCTTGGGTTACATATGCTTCAGGTTACAAACTCCGCTAACCCAGAAATATTACCTCGGGTTAAGAACTTTGCTTCAGGATGAGAACAGAAATCGTGTAGCAGCGGCACAGCAGGAGGCCCCATTAGCTAAAGTGGTGCTTCAGGTTAAGAACAGTTTCAGGTTAAGAACAGACCTCCAGAACGAATTAAGTTCTTAACCACTGTACAGTATATTTTAAAGATGCTTGTTTATTATTGGTTCTTAGTTAAGAATGGGACTTTCCTATCACATGGAGTTTGATTCCATATTTGTGTCATTATTGCCGGAAAGCTCTGGTACATATGCCTACTTCAGCACCACAATGGGAATTTAGACACAGGTGTTCAGGTACAGGCAGATTCAAATCCAGGAGGTCCTTTAGGTAACTTGCTTTAGGTAAGGGCTATAATGGTAATCACAAGCACTTTAAATTGGCACAGTTTAGTGGCATATTACAGTGATAAGCGTTTTGTGTATAGAGCAGGTTAATAGTGCTCTACTAATTAGCAATCTCTTTATACAATAGTTCACAGTGTTTCATCGCTGTTAGTCATGAGCCCATCCTGTATATGCCGTATGGACTTCACTATTGTGGTCTTGGGAGGAAGAAAGCTTCCTATACACATTTGGAGGTCACTCTTCCATAGCTAGCAGTAGGAGACTTGAATGTACATAGCACTCCGGTTTTTAAAGAAAGACTTTAAAATAAACCTTTAATTAATATCTAGACACAAGCTTTAGTTCTGTCATGCCAGCATTCTTTTTATATAAGCTCACTGGAAAAAAATGACTAAAAGGAATACTTATTCTTTATATGTAGAAAATGGTTACCAAGAGAACAGGTGAGAATGGATGATGATTGTCATTCAGCTAATTCTATGCATGTAAAATGCAAATTCATGTCTTGCATTCACTACATGAATAACTGTAGTAGGATTACATTCCTAGTGTTTAAAGGTCTCTTTGGGTGATGTAGACTTTAATTTTCTCCAACCATTAACCATAGTTAAGGGATTATTATTACTTATATTCTACTTTCCCATTCAAAATAGTTCAAAGCAGTTCAGAAGGACAGAGGTTGTAAAGATTGGGTTTCAGCAGTGTGTGAACTTGCACAATAGAACACTGACCTCTCCCTCTTGCTGTAGAAGTATGCTTCAAGTATCTAGCGTGGATAACTGACTAGCTCTGGTAAAAAGCACTCCTAATTAGCACTGCCGCTGGAACCTCTGCAGACAGTGCCAGTCAAAAGTAACCCTATACAGTGGTACCTTGGGTTACAGACATCTCAGGTTACAAATTCAGCTAACTCGGAAGTAGTACCTTGGGTTGAGAACTTTGCCCCAGGATGAGAACAGAAATTGTGAGGCAGTGGCGCGACGGCAGCAGGAGGCCCCATTAGTGAAAGCATTCCTCAGGTTAAGAACAAACCTCCAGAATGAATTAAGTTTGTAACCCGAGGTATCACTGTACTACAGTGGTTCCCAATTAGCTAAGTACTGCAGACCCCCTGTTTTTAAAAAGCCAAGCCATGGACCCCCTACTTTTGAAAATTTTGATAGTTTTCTTCAGGTGAATGGTGCTATGGACCTCCGGGGGTCTGCGGATTACCAATCTGGGACTACTGCCATACTGCAAACTTGATCAAACTTGATCAAAGAGAGTGGACTCTGTCCAAAGCAGGCTAAACCTCAATTTCTTTTAATACCAGTACAGTCATACCTTAGTACTTGAACGGAATCCATTCTGGAAATCTGTTCAACTTCTGAAAACGTTTGAAAACCAAGGTGCAGCTTCTGATTGGCTGCAGGAGCTTACTGCACTCAGTTGGAAGCTGTGTAAGGTACGTCAGATGTTCAGGTTCCAAATAATGTTCGCAAACTGGAACACTCACTTCTGGGTTTGTAGCGTTCGCGTATGAAAACGTTCAAGTTGCAAGTCGTTCGAGAACCAAGGTACAACTGTAGTTATACAGATAGTAATGAAAGCATCAAACAGCACTTCAGATAGATTTGTTTGAGATTCTGGTAGCGTGCTGCTAATCACTGAAACCATATATTTATTAAAGTGACCATAACCAATTTTAAATTCTTATAGCAAAATATTTGGTCTTCCATCTTCATCAGTTGCTCTGATAAAGCAAATAGTGAATAAGATATAAATATCTCACTATCACTACCTCACATCTTTTAGAGCATAACAACTATGTGGTTACATTCTAGAAACATATCAGTGGTTAAAAACATAAGAATCCAGAAGCATAAGTAAGCACTAGGTCTCAAGAACGAGCAGTCCAAAAAACATTCTTAAAGAAAGGCAGATTGGAGCAAATAAGCCTCTAACCATGGTTAAGGTGGGGGTGGGGGTGGGATCGTGCACTGCTGACCCACTCCTTTAAACATGATTAATGGAGGTAAACCATCCAAAGCCTAATTTCAGAAATAATAATTTTTCTGTTTTTTTGTTTCCAGAGACGTGGGGCAATATCCTATGACAGTTCTGATCAAACTGCATTGTACATTCGCATGCTAGGTAAGTGTGGTTGTTTGTTTCAACACCCAGATGTATGTATATACGTGTGGCTGTCTGCTGTTAATTAGATGGTGTACACTACTGCATTTTAAAACCTTTCTGGTTTTTATTCCTCCCTCTTCAGCTTTTCACAACGTGTGTTGCTGTTGCTTGCTGTTTGGCTCTTAGTATTTCAATATTGTTTAGCACAAATTTCACACATTCGGGCACTGAGCAAATGCATAAAGTAAAGGTTATCACAAAATAGGAGATCACAGGCTCCCCAGCAATGCAGATTTAACAGAGAAGCGATGAAGGCATTGGGGTGGGTGCAAATATTAGAGAAAATATTATATTTCAACATTTCATATTGCACATTTTATGTATTAAGGCTGATATATTTGAGTAGTAACAACCTTTGCTTGCTTTAAAGGTTAGTTCTTGTAGCCGTGTTTCTTATTTCAAATGCACAAAGAGACTAGCAGAAACTTGGCACATATGAGATTAAGAATTTGTTTTCTTAAAGTTGAATGACTCATCCAAGCAAATATTTGTATAGGAAAGTTTCAGCTTAAACTGTAAACTGAATATTGTTATGTGATAGCAATCTTGAAATAGCACAATGGTGACTGATGGGAAATGGATGAGTGGGAGGAGTTTCAATTAAAAACATTTAAATTGCTTGCTATAAATATTAAGTAAATGTTGGAGAAAATTCCAGCATAATATGTAATCAGTGTTCTGTGCCTCTTAAAAAAAAAAAACAAAAAGCAACGATTTTTGCTTAGGTCGTTGGCTTATTTATGTTTGGCAGGGACTTGTTAATAGGATTTTAGCTTTGAGATCATTGGATCATGAAGTTGCTATTGCTGAACTGTTAAATTTCCTAACAGTAGTAGAAATTGATGGCTGTCAGTAAGTTACACATTTGTTACCTGTATATTCTTGTAGCCTTTCTGAGCATCTCTCATTTTAATCATTCTCACAAGTAGAAAAATATGTCCATTTGTGTCCATGCATTTATCTTTGTCACTCTTTGCGCTTTACAGTCCAGCCTTGGAAAATTAGCTGCTCTTTCCAGGACTCCATATGGGATACCTTCATCAGACATACCTAGTTTTCAGCTGCACTGCAGCCAGTGGTGTTTCTGCTCATTCTCCTTTTAAAAGGAATGTAATTGTTGGTGCCTGTGCTTCCATGGATCTCCTGGTGTTTACATTTGTGGAGTCAGCTTTTTCTTACCATTCAATGTAAACCAGTTAGCTTCTACTTGGATTATTATATACTCTTTCACAGAGTTCTTTTGAGCTATTTGGATAAAATTCAGTAGCTTATGTACTATTAATTAAATATGTACATGTAATATCAATGAGTATCAGATCTTTAGCACTAATAGTCATTTACGATCTTTTAATTTTGAAGTTAAAGTTTATGGAGATAAATCATATTATAAAGGGGGGATTAAACCATTCCATAGTCATTATATATTATATGATACAAGGGAAAAATATGGATTTTCTTAGAGACTAACATCAAATCCAGTTATTTTATTAACAGAATTATATATCATTAAATGATATTTTATTGGGGCTACACTATGAATTACACAAAAGTTTGAAGGGGCAGCAACATTGGTTTAGCTTGCTGATAACCCCCTTGTGTATTGCGATGTAAGCAAAGGGGTCTTTAGCCCACCAACTTCCTTCTGTGTGAGCTGAAGGGTGGTCTTTAAGTCAGAGTAGATCCACTGAAAGCAAGTATTTTCTGAGTATGATTTGGTTGGATGTCCCTGTTAAGAGTTGTCTCCCAGAACTTCTGTTTTGTGTCTGACTTTAGATAGAGTCAAATAGAGGTTTAAACTCATATGCAGAAGAGCTCTGCCAAAGCCTCTGTTGCTGCTCACAGTGGCAAAGAGGCTGTTTAAATAGCCCCATAGGAGTAAATTTTTGAGTGCTTAATAAAAGGGGGCCTTGGGATTTGGGGCTGGGCTGGGCTCATATAGCTTCAAGGGAATGAGCTTGCAGGTCACCAGTTGCCTACTCCTATTATAATTGACTTAGGTGTTCTATTTTGTGATGGTACTGATGTTTGAAAGTCATTTTAAAAACTTTTCCTTTCCATCCAGACTACATAGCCCATGAGGGGATTGTTAATTGTGTAGCAAAAGCAACTTTCCTTATTCTACTTATCTTTAGTGACTGTGGAGGTATATTTGCACAGCAGCCTATTTAATTTATATGTGTCAGGAGATAACATAGAAAGTTTTAAACTGTATTGTGGAATTGTTTGTACCCTGCCCTGGAGCTTATGATAAAGGGTGGGTAATAAATTGCAACTAAATAAATAGAGATAGTTTATATACTCCAGTTTAACTAAGGATTTGTTCAGTCAGAATTCTTTCTCAAAGTTATACTAACAGTGAAATCAGAAATGGGTCACAGGGCTTGCCTGACTCTTCCACTTCTGTGTTAACTGGGAGAGCTTGTATCAGTTGGACTATGCAGTCTCTAGTTCAGAGAAACAGAGAAGTTAATCTGAAACCTGTGTTTCTATTGGTCCAAAATGCCGATGAAATTTTGATAAATAACTTGGGGGCAACTGTAGATTTTAAAAAATGCAGACTAAACTAACACATGCAAATGCTATTCTATGAAATAACTAGATTACTCTCGTAAAAACATTGGCGTTCAAAGCAGGTAGAATGAGGAAAGAACATTATGCAAGTCATAACTGCTATAAATGCATAACTGCATAACTGTCTATAATCTTGGATAATTCTTGGACAACAGGTGAGGTCCCTGCAGATTGGAGGTAGGCAAATGTTGTCGCCATCTTTTTAAATATAATTTTTATTAACAATTTCTTAGTTTACAAAACATGTGCATTGTCTCTTTGGGTGGCGGGGGGTGGGGTGGGGAGACCCAGGTAACTACCAACCAGTGGTGAGCTTGACATTGATACCTGGAAGGTTCATAGAACAGACAATGAAACAATTGGTCTGTGAGCACTTAGAAAAGGATGTTGTGATTACCAGGATCCAGCATGGGTTTCTCAAAAACAAGTCATGCCATTTCTTGTTTTGATAGCATTACAAACTGGGTGGATCAGGGGACTGCTGTGGACATAGTGTATCTTGATTTCAGTTAGGCATTTGACAAGGCCCTTCATGATATTCTTGTGGAGAAGCTGGTAAAATGTGGATTGGACAAGGTGGTTAGGTGGTTTTGTAGACTGAAACCAAAGAGTGATCACTAATAGTTCCTTGTCATCCTGGAAAAAGGGGACAAATGGGGTGCTATTCAACAGTGGAAGAAACTCCCATGAGAGGTGGTGGACTCTCCTTCCTTGGAGGTTTGATGGTCATGTGTCATGTATGATGTAGCTGAGATTCATGCATTGCAGGGGGTTGGACTAGCTGACCCTCTGGGTCCCTTCCAACTCTAAAATTCTATGATAATATATTGTTATATTGATCAATTATAAAAGATAAGTGCAAGTTAATGGTCTTCAATCTATCCACTTTGAATGCTGACTCATTTTTTAAAAAAGATATCTAACATATCATAGAATGGCATTGTTAAATACTGATTTTATTCTGCATTTGTTGGTGTTCAGTCTCTCACACATTTATTGCATGATTGGATAATCTGTATAGATCCTTCTTTGGAGTCCAGTTTGCTTCCATTCTCTTTCAGTTTTGATGCTGCTGTCCTTCTGTTTTTTGGATCTATAGTATGGCCATTATGATTAAATTTTATTTATCACTACATGTGCAAGTTGAGGAGTGAGTATTGGCTGAAGAAGTCCTAAGTAAGCCCTTATGTCTATTTTATTTTATTTTATTTTATTTAGTCAATAATCTGTTGTGGAATAAATGTAATTTGTGAATGCTATTAAAAGAAATACATACCTTACTTTATATCTAACAGTTGATAGCTACTCAGTTGCAGTTTAATTATTTTTCACAGGACATAATCCCTGGTATAAGTAAACAAATGGGCACATGCTACTTTAAGTGGTCTACTAACAGTTTTGCTGAGATTGTTAGTTAGCTTATTAAAAACCCTCTCTTCTGTTTGATAGCATGGTATTTTGCAGAATCTTGTAAAACCTTTTAAAATGTAATAAAAATTATTTAAAAGAAGTACCCACTCTCTCCCAATTTATTCACTTGATATTCCAAGAGGAAAACTGTATACTGTAATAGACATCCTGAGTTATCCTTTCCTTACTTGAGGTTGCATCTGTTACCAAGGAAAGTGCCCATTCTCTCTCTATTGCTTGGTATTTCAGTTATTTCTGGTTTGTTTGTTTTTTAAACATTTTCTCTGTTCCTTCTATGCTAGATATATAGGGTGATACCAAGTCCTAGTCATACTCAGTCTATCCATTGAATCAAATGGATTTAGGTTACTTAACTCAGCAGGTTTCAGTGGATCTACTCTGAATATGATTTAGTTGGCTATAATCTACCCCCTTCCATTATATGAGCTACTTAGATACAACTTGTGCAAAATTATATCCTGGATAGGATTATGTCCTCTCATTCTAAAGTCCTTTATCTTGGGGATTTTCCCTCCCCCACTCTGGAAAAGTAAACAAGTTGGAGGAATAATTGTGTTGGTGTAGTTTGCTGTTCTTTGGTTTTTTCCAGGATTTACCATTTAAGTTTTTTTTTTAAATTCCCTTTGTCTTTGTCTTCCCTGCAGTTCAAACTTTTTTTTTAAAAGGTCATGGGAATTGAACGTATTCTGAATGAAAGCTGGGTTCTCTACTATTGGGAACCTGGAATTCTCACTATTTAAATAGGTAATGGTAAAATAATTACTAGAGCAGGGCAAAGGTATATGCAAATCCTCCTAGCTCGCTGGTGTTCCAACAAGTGCTACTATGCAGCTCAATCATCTGTCCTGGTACTGACTGTTGAAGCAGCTGGATTAGTCTGTCATAGGCCAATACTTCTTCACTTGGGTGGTGGCATCTGCTACTGTCTTTTACAGGAGGCAAATTCCCAGTCCTCAAGTACACTAACTCTCAAACTTTAGAGAGTTAACAATTAAAAAAGAAGGATAACACTTCTAAACTTAGAGTAACAGAAAGAAACACAGATGCCAACAGCAGCACTACTGTTGCCAATTCAGAAATATATGCAAATATATGCAAAACTTTTTATTAAGCCAGGAGAGATGGTTTTTTTCCTGGTATACTTCGTATCTTGGGGCAGTGACTTTTAAAGGCTCCCACTTCCTACTCATAGATATCCTTAACTTCAGTGAGGGGAACTCTCAGCAGGACCTGGCCAGAATATCTTATTAGAAGGAGGTATTTGTCATATAGAAAGTGCACTGGAATGAAAACCTCCCAAAAACTGAGGTAAAAGACATGTAGGTTGTTTTAAAACAATAAAAGGAAAATTACCGTATTTTTCGCCCTATAGGACGCACTATTTCCCCTCCAAAAATGAAGGGGAAATGTGTGTGCCCCCTATGGGGCGAATGCAGGCTTTCGCTGAAGCCTGGAGAGCGAGAGGCATCGGTGCGCACTGACCCCTCTCGCTCTCCAGGCTTCAGGAAGCTATCCGCAAGCCTCGTGTGCCCGGGGGGAGGTCCCGCCGGGCGCGCAAGGCTTGCGGGCAGCAGTCTGCAGCCCGAAGCACGGGGCGTGCTACGCAATGCGCCCTGTGCTTCGGACAGATGTCCGCAAGCCTTGCGCGCCCGGCAGGAGGTCCCGCTGGGCGCGCAAGGCTTGGGGCGGCAGCCTGCAGCCCGGAGCTGTGCAGCCTGCAGCCCAGCCTGCAACCTCCACGAGCTGTGGAGCCCGTCCCCTGCTTCGGGCAGATGTCCGCAAGCCTCGCGCTTGGGGTGGCCCTTGCTTGGGGCGGCAGCCTGTTCTGAGGGCTGGGGTCGGGGGAAGCTCAGGCTTCCCCCACGCCAGCCCCCGCGTCTGGGGGGGAAATATATTTTTTTCCCTTTAGTCCCCCCCCCAAAAAAAAACTAGGTGCGTCCTATGGGGCGAAAAATAGGGTAGGTGACCTGGCTATGTCTAGACAATAAACGTAGGTGGTGTAGTATATTTTACTTCTAATGAGTGGGACAACCTGATTAAGTGATACTACTTAAACATGCACCACGTAATTTGCTCTAATTACCAATTGCTGAGGGCGATGCTAGCAGAGTGAGTGATTTGTCCTGGGACAGTGTGTCTTACTAGGCAGTAGTAGTACACTGATCAGCTTTAGCTAAGTACATAAATGGAAGTGGTCCTTGAACTTGAGAAAGCATATCCTTCGTGAAGCACTGCTTTTTGAAGAGCTCACACATAGGGAGAAAAAGAACATTCTGACTTTTGAAACCAAGCAGTGGAATAAGCAAATAATCAGTGGAAAAAGCAAAATATTTAAAACAATGACTCTGAAATTCAGACCTTTTAAAAATCCCAAGTAAGTTTTTGTAGGAACATCTTATTGTAATTGAGTTCATTATCTGTTTAGGGTCAACGTAGATGCAACATTGTGGTGAACAGTTAGTGCACAAACACTCTGGCATTCTTTCCTTATATCTGATACTAAAATGCTTGATCAGTGCCTTCCCTGGTTCCACTCTCATTTGAATTTCCAAAATTTTGGTAACAGGCTTAGATGCCATGGTGAAAATTATTAATATTAACACTTCACATTTTAAGCACTTTGTATGTTAAGATAATAAAAGTATAAGACTCCTGTCTACTAGCTCACAATCTCAAGAGGCGCAAGACAGAAGGAAAAAGGAAGGGGGGGGAGAGCATTGGAACAGCTGTTATTTCACTAGTTAGTAGAAGGGACCAAGTTGGTTACTCTCACTTGCCATGATGATCTCCTTGGAATAGGGCTGCCCAAGACATTTTGTGTGCATGAAGATCTACACCAGGAACAAGCAGGGAATAAAGATGTACATTGGGAGCAAGGCAGGGAATCAAATCAACATTACTTGACAGTTGAAGCGGGAATCAAAGTCTGTCGTGGAGGACAGGGCTCCTTCTCTGAATCACACTGGGCAGGTGCGGATCCCAGGAGACCCCAGAGGGCAGTGCCTGTCATTTCCTCCCAAGTGTGAGAAGAGACCAGAATCACCTCCTATTTGCCAAGAATCCACTGTATAGGGGGCATGGGGTGGGGAGCCTGCCAAGGATGCAGCAGATCTGGCCTCCAAGGAGTTTGTTGCAGCAGCAGCAGCAGCAGCAGCAGGCAATGTATTTGTTGGTGGCCAGATCTGCTGCCCCTTGTGGATCCTGCCACCTGAGGCAGTTGTCTCACCTTGCCTTAAGGGTGGGCAGGGCTGGCCCCACCCTGGAAGACAGGACATACAGTCCATGGTCTGCTGGCTGGTGACATAGGTTAGAGTTATATCTATTACTGTGAAATTGTGGCAACATTCTCCTGAGGATATGTTTTTATAACTGGTGCTTGCAAAACTCGGGGTGCTTAAATTTGATGCAGTGTTATATAAAATGCTACATTTGAGGTTGCTTTTTGTCTTTGAACATGTCTTCTGTGTAAAGCAGAGCAAAACTTTTAAGATAACAATATAAGTAACAAAAACATTTTATTGAGTCGGAAAAAGATGGATCCAAAATAGTCTATGCTTGTAAGAAGGAACAATTTTCACTGCCAGCTGCAGCACTGAATGTGAATTGTAGGGGAAGGCAAGGGGGTAGCACAGTGGGCTGAAGTAGTTGGTGGCTCCTGAAAGCCCATGTACATGCACAAGCCATCAGATGCAAATGTAATGTGGAATCCACAATTCAGTGTTGTAGCCATTTATAGTAATAGTTTATTATCAATGTTACAAATTTTTTTTGTTCTCAATACAGATTTTGTCTGTATTGTAATCTGAAATCTAGCTTTAATTCTATTTCTAGGAGAGTTTAATAATACTCAGTTTAAACACATTCAGTAGCCAAAGTTTGATTTCTCACTGTATATTTGCCAATTTCCTTGCTGAGCATAATGGTGTGCTCTTTAATGTTGCAGTAAATGGTAATAAATCTGACAGATAAGTGTATATTGTGGCTACAGTAAAACACACAAAATTGAATCAGTGCTTATGATTGAAATATGCTATATTTACCAACATTAAATTTTGTACCAATAGAACAGAGGTGGGGAAACACATGCATGGGGGCCAAATGCAGACTTCCAAACCTCTCTATTGGGTCATTGGCACTCTTCACATGCCACACCCCTCACCAGCTTTTTTCACTCACTCCTTGAGTGTTTTTGCTTAACTGGAATGTGTTCTTGAACTCTTAATAATGAGCTTAATAATGAGCCCTTAATGTGTTTGTGTAGAACCTAGCCAACTGTACAAAGGTAATTTTTTCTTGGTCATCCTGATAAATAATGTTTATTGGGGAAAGGACAGGGGAATGTGACCCTGTTATTCTTCCTAGGTCTCTCAGTTGCTTTTGATACCATTGATCATAGCAGCCTTCTGAGACAACAGTGGGATTGGTATTGGAGGCATTGTGTTACAGTGGTGATGGTCTTTTGGCTCCCCGGTAGTTGTGATGTGGGCTGCTGCAGGGTATAATCCTGTCCCCAATGCTGTTTAACATCCATATGAAGCCATTGGGAGTGGTCAGTAGGAAATGAGGATTGAGGTATGCTGATGATATCCAGCTTTACTTCTCTGTAGCATCTGAACCAGGAGATGCCAGGCAAGCCCTGGACTGGTGCCTGGGTTCAGTGGTGGGATGGATGAGGGCCAATAAAATAACTCTGAATCCTGGTGAGACAAAGGCACTGTGAGTGGCTCCCAAATCCAGATAATTGGTCAATTGCCTGTTGTAGATGAGGTCATAGGTCCCCTGAAAGAGCAGCCTAGTAGTCTGGGGGTGCTCCTGGATCCATCTTCATTGCCAGAGGTCCAGGTGACCTCAATGGCGAGGAGTGCTGCCTTTTAAGACCGCTAGCTGCAGCTGGTGCAAAATACTGTATGGTTACTGGGACAGGATGTAGCCAACACACCCCACTGTTGAAAGAATTGCATTGGCTACCAAGTAGCTGCAGGGCTACATTCAAGGTTTTAGTTTTGCTGCATAAAGCCCTATACAGTCATACCTTGGGATAAATATGCTTCAGGATAAGTATTTCTGCGGTGACTTGGAAATAACGGAGTGTGTTACTTCCGGGTTTCGCTGCTCGTGCATGCGCAGATGGTCAAAATGACGTCAATCGCATGTGCGGAAGTGGCGAGAGGCAACCTGCACAGATGTGCTGTCGCGTCTTACTTTCTATTCAGGATACAAATGGGGCTCCGGAATGGATCCTGTTCGCATCCCAAGGTACCACTGTACAGCTTAGGTCCAGAATACCTGGCAAAATAATATTATCCTATATATGCCTAATCAGTCACTGCACTCTGCAGGTGAGGGCCTCCAACAGGTACCATCTCATCAGGATATCTGTTCTACACAGCGTAACAATTGGGCCTTTAATGTTGTGGCACCTACCATTTAAAATCTCTCCTCTTTGACAGCTGCTGTTTGTTTTCTTTTTGTCCTTCCTTTCTTAAAGAAGCATTTTAAGTTGAGATCTTCCCCAGTCTTCAGCTGTTTTGGAATTGTTTTAAATATCACTTGTTTCATCACACGTTTGCTGCCCTGGTCTCCTTTGGGAGGAAGGGTGGGATATTAATTTAATAAATAAGTAAATAATTTGTTTAGATTTTACCAGTGCCATTTAATGCATAGATAGAGTTTGGCATAACATGAGCTAGCCTTAAACCTCAATCAATAGACGTGTCAAATGCACAGTGCTAAAAGTTCATAAAATGTTTATGTAAATGTCTCACAACTCCAGTTCCAGATACTCCTTAGCCATTATGACATTTTGATTTCCATGTGGTGTTTCAGTGCCCCCATACTTTGAATCAAGTGAAATACAGATTTTTTTTTTTATTATAAAAGTATGTGGGGTCAGTTTTACCACTAAAGTGATACTTCAGGTTACAAACACCTCACGTTACAAACATATCGGGTTACAGACTCTGCTAACCCAGAAATAGTACCTTGGGTCAAGAACTTGGCTCCAGGATGAGAACAGAAATTGTGCAGCGGCAGCAGGAGGCCCCGTTAGCTAAAGTGGTACCTCAGGTTAAGAATGGCTTCAGATGAAGAACGGACCTCTGGAATGAATTAAGTTCGTAACCAGAGGTACCACTGTATTGTGGTGACTGACAGAACTTAAAAATACACCCACATAAAATCCTAGGGATTGAAGTGTCCCTGAAAAATGCTGCTCAGTTTATTAATTTCTTTTCATGGATGGGATCCAGTGTTATGCCTGCTCACACCGTGGGTCTACTACTTCTCCTTCCCCTATAGTCCCTCTCATCTACCGCAGTGATTTAGGAAACCCGTTGGAGCAGATTTTGAGGGCTTGTAGGGTGCTGGAATATGGGGATAAGAGAAACCAGAAGACCCGCTGTGCAAGCAGATTTCTGTAGTGGATGCAGACAAACATAACTACAGATGCTTAGCCTAGAATTTGCTTTTTTCATATTTTGTAAGAAAAGAGAAAATGGGTTATTTGAAAACAATATTTTCATAATCATAATCAATGGACTTTAGGTGATCCCTTTACTCCTATAGGAATAAATTTCCAAAATATGTTGTTGAAGGTTTCTTCAGGTATTTTTATAACCAGCCAGCTCTAGCAGCTAAAAACATACACCAGGCTGTGGCTAAGAAATGAACACATTTGCAGAGAATGGAATGTAACAACTGCTGACTTTGTCATTAATGTGCCACTATACAGTGGATAAAGTAAGGAAAACTGTGGCCCGTTGCAAAGAGGGAGACTGACAAGAAATTCGCTCAAGATTCTTTACTGACAAATTCTGGAATATCAATACTAACTAGCATTTTTGGTTCTTAAGGAGATTTGATACTGGTAAGTTACATGTCAGAGAAAGAAGATGATTCTCCCTTTTTTAAAAAAAATGCTATAGTGAAGTTTTGGCTCATAGGCCTAAATAGGTCTGTCAGGGTCAAAGCGTAAGCAGCATTTCTCTTACACTAAATCTTAGCACTAAGATTAAAGATAAGCTTTTTTCTGCTCTGACTAGTTGAACTTTGAATCAGATGATATATAATGTCAGGTAATTGACAGCTGAGCAATCCTGCTCACCAGTCAAAATAGCCTGTAGAGTGTTGGCCAGTTCTGAATTTGACCCTCTGTGCAGATTAGATTATTCACCCTTGCTTTAATGCAGAATGTTGCAGCAATCTTAGGCCACAAGTTCAAGCCTGAGATCATCATTATAACAAAAATGCTTGAGATCATTTCTTTCATTATAATGAAAGTAAAAGTGGTATGGATACTTGTGAAGTGATGAGTCTCTATACCACATTAAAACACTTAAGGAAATGGGGGCCACTAATGTATTTTTTCAAATGTAGTAGACATTACCTGTTTAAATGCCAGTACTGTTTAGAAGCTAACAGCCACAATGGAGTGAGTTTGGAGTTGGTTATACTGTACTCTGAGATGAATACAGAAACATAGTCATATTGTCTGAGATGTCAAGAGAGGAAGCTTCAGAATTGGTAGGGCCTTCCACCAGGACAGCATAAAAGAGGAAGCTATTGCCTCTGTTGTTAATGCATCAACAGAAAATTGCAGCAACAATGTGCTTCATGTAACCATTTTGTCTGTTCTACTCACGCAGTTGTGAAATGTGCTGCTTGAGTAATGTGTGCTATGGTTGCAAGGTCTGTAAGATTTGTTGTTGCAGGTAATTCACAACTCATGATTATTGCACAGTTATACTTGTGTAACTGTTATAATATGTATGTTAATAGCGCAATATGTTTTATGTTTTAAAAACTGTGGGGTCAGTTAGATCCTACAAACTGTTCTTGTAGCTTTATGTACTTTGAGTTGTGGGGTATTGTTGACCCTGATAATTTATCAGCAGGTTTTTTTTCTATACTGAAAATAAAGTTCTCAATGAAGGCATACTTTAGCTTGCAAATGGTGTTATGTTTAATATAGTTTTATTGGGGCACATTTGACTCAAAGATTGTAATTTGAGGCTTTTTTATATTAACAGCGCTAAGCTCACATAGACCCTCCCCAGCTTCCCTTGTCAAAGCAAATAATAATTTGCCATTATGGCTGAACTGATCAAATTATGATTTGTGCAAGCCAAATTAAAATTTAAAACAAATGAGGAAGTTGGGGTAGGAGTGAGTGTGTTGGTCAAAGGCTAGATCACATAACATGGTTTGCTGCTATTTCCAAACTGGATAATACCGTGAGCTTTTCAGTTGTAGCAAGAAGCAAAATAAAATTCTATGTTCTCGTTTAGTTATTTTCACCTCATTATAGTGATAAAGCCTAGCAGATGCAACTTCATCTATGTACTTATGGCTAGATTTGCTGAGGTAGGAAAATTTTATGGAGAGCATGCAATTGCATGTTTGAAAGATTTTAAAGACTTTGTTTTGAACTATCATCTTTAAAATAAAAGGCATTGATCAGGGCATTTAGTAAGTTCACTGTATGACTGTTACACTGCATACAGAAACATCTACACCTTGCAACTGTGCTTGGTTGCAATTTTCTCTGTAGCTCTTCGACATGGTGTATTTCACTTTTGACCCTATTTCTAGGAGATGTACGAGTAAGAAGTCGGGCAGGATTTGAAACAGAGAGAAGAGGTTCTCATCCATACATTGATTTCCGTATTTTTCACTGTAAGTATTTAAATAATAGCAGATCAGTAATAAAGGGTTCCATTTGTGTTTGGCTGTGGGGCTTCAAATAATTGATGGCTGATTTAAAATGGAAATTTACATAATTTTTTTCATTTCCCTGCAAATAATGCAGTATCTGTTTGGAGAAATTAAGAATTTACACAGTATGCAGGATGATATATATATATATATAATATATATATATAATATATATATATATTAATCCATGTGCTACAGACGTGAAAATAAACTGTTTCTTTTAAATTAATGAATAAAAGGTCCATATTCTCCAGGGTGCTATTCAGTCAGCTTGATATGAAGCTGGTCTGTTTCATATTCTTATTCCCAAGTATGTAACCAATACACCAACAATACCTGTGCACCAATAACTTCTCTTTGTATGACTGATAGAAGAAAATTATTATGTAGCTATGCATGCTGAATATTAAAAGTAGGTTGGAATCCAGAGATGCAGTTACTTAGTTAACTGGACACTGGTGGAAGATACTGACTTTTTCTAATTCCCCCTGCTGCCTCCCCTGAAAATTTCCTCTGGTAAGGGGGAATCATTCAAAACGACATGGGAGATGACATGGGGGAAGGTGAAATTGTTAATTGTATCCCCTTCACCTCTCTTGGATCAGACTTGCTTTTGTGAATAGAATGATCCCTCTATGGAGGGGCAAGTCTGTATTCAATCCATTGTCTATGCTGTTGTAATTCATTTGGTAGAGCTTTCTTGTTTAATCGAAAATTCCAGTGGTAAAACTTATCAGCAGTACAGCTTTTGGTTTCTAGCAGAATCTTGCTCCCAGTAATTCAGGTTTCCTGAAGTTTAGCTTAGCTATTTTTTTCTGCAGCATGAAGCCTGTTTCAATAAATACTCAAAAAACAGAGCTGAACCTAACTGCAGTGCATGGAGTCTTCACCTAAAATGTCAGGTGTTAAATTTTTATTTTATTTTCCCATTTTTTGTTGATTGTTTTATGTACACCACTTGGAAATGCACATAATTAAACTGTATATAAATGTATTGAATAAAAGAAGAGAAAGTACTTTAAATTGCAAAATAACCTCCTTTTTGTGATATTCTTCTCTCTCCCCTCTCCCTAAAGTTAAGAACTGAAAGATATCATGACAAAGAATGAATTATCTTTGTCTGTTTAAGCAACCATTATCTTTAGATGGAAGTGGAGATATTTGTCCTTTGGCATGAAGGTTTGAGAATAACATTGACAAGTTCATTCAGAAAGAGAAATCATTCACTATCCATAAGTAGTAGCACAACAATAGAACGGTACTTGATAGGCCTTGGTAAGACATTTAAAGCATTTTTTTCAGATGCAGTTATCCCCATAGTTTCCCTCTTGGGCAATCCTACACCAAACACTAACTTTGCACATATATATTTATTATTTGAGAAATTATTTGATTAATTTTCTTATCTTCAAAATGAAGGTGCATCCATTTTCCATAAATATTTTAAAATGTTTAGTTTGGTCTGAAAGCTGCTTCCTAATGTTGATGTTTCTGAGAAGACTTGGCTTGGCTTCAGCTGGTCATTGTATAAAGAAGCAGCATTATGCCTGAGATGTTTTTCTTCCAAGGGATACTCTTAAAGGCTTATATAAATTTGCAAAAACATCCACCTGATCTCCCACAGATTCTGTGTGTAAAGCTTTATTTATAAAATGTTTATGCCGCTTAATATAATAATAACCTCTAAGTTGTTTCTGTTGATATAACAATTAGTAACAGTTTATAAAAGCTAAATAAAGAGTAATACAGAAGTATAAATTGCAAATGAAACTCAGCAATGTGCAAGGAGAAAATTTAAACTTTTGAGTTGGAGTCCAGAAAAGCTTGAAACAGTCAGGTCATTACTGTCTTTGCATTCCAATTATCTGATGGAGGGTATGTGAGAAGCTGGGATGCCAAACTGTGAATAACTTGGGGTCTAACTACTTGGAAGAGTGCCTCTCCCTATATAGTCCTGTCCTGGATGTTAAGGTCTGCCATGAAGGCCCTTCTTAGCATCCACACCACCAGGTATTATATATTATGCAGTGATGTAAGAGAGGGCCTTCTTCCTGGTGGTGCCAGTTTAAAACATGGTTGTCCACCTCAGCCTTTGATAAAGATGCCTTTAATGTGTAGCTGTAACTTTCAGCTGATGTACATTGTTTGATGGTTTAGTTAATTTTATTTATTGTAAATGAACACTGATCTTATACGTGCTTGTCATTCTCTACCCCTTTCTGGAGATCACGTGGTGCATGGTGGGCTGTCAGTATTTGAAATAAATAAAGTGGAAGAGCAATACATCATAACACTTGTCTGAAGGGCTGTTGCATAGTAAAGGGCAAATACTTGGTGCTGCTTCAGTGGGCAGGAGTAGATGTAATGGCCTTAATTTACAGGAGTTAAGATTTTGGTTGAATATTAGGATAAACTTATTGACAATGGAACCAATTAACTAGAGGCATAGTGGGTTTTGCCTTGCTGAAGATCTGCAAGAAGAGATTGGACAGCTGATTGTCTGGAATCTTCTTATTCCGGTTTCCTGTTTCTTTAGGAACCTCATGCTGGACTTTTGTCACAGTTGTGGAGACAGGACCATACACTGTTTTCCAGAAATTGAAGTTTGTAGCATTCAACTTGTGTTTATAGTCACAGAAGTCTCTTAAATTCCAATAAAGTACTTTTTTAAAGTCCTATGCCCTCATATTTTTTTTTTAAAAGGCTTGCCTTTCCCAAACAGAATTAACATATGAAAGACCAGTTTCCTTCTGTAACAAGTGATGAGCAAAGTTTGAATCTTACGATGAACTGCATATTCAATTAAAAACGTGTTCTGTTCCATAGAGGTAATATTCTTGTTCCCTGGTTGTCTGCTAATTCTTAATTTTGAACTGAACAGATGGAGAATTTATCTCTAAAAATTGAGACACAAGCAGAGGGCTTTCTAATTTCTTCCTCAGTATAAACAGCAATAGAGGGTTTCTCAGGGTTCTCCTCTTACATTCCCACACTGCTCACTCCCCTACACAAAGCAAGACAGGTGAATTGAAGTGAGCAGCCAAAGCATGTAAAGGAAGAGTGCTTAGCAGTTGCTGTTGTTTATCTTATTCCAGTGCATTATTATTAGGGTGCAGGTTTTGTTAGCTACGGTAAATCTTAGGAGGATGCCTTATGTTGAATCATACTGTTGGCCCGTTTAGGTCAGTATTGTTTTATTTGGAAGCAGCTCTCCAGGATTTCAGAGAGGCCCACATGGAGGTGTTGAGAATTAAAACTCTGACTTTCTATGTGCCAAGCATGTGCTTTATCATTGATGTATGCTCCTTCTTTTAAATGCCAATCGCAGATTAGGGTATTTGTGCTAGGGGTGTGCAAAACATTTGGACAAATGAAGAATGGGGCTGCTTAAGACATACTTGGGGCTTGTCTAAATCAAGCAGGATATCTCTGAAGTGTCCTAGACCAAAGTTCCAAAGTGCTTCAGAGATGTGGTTGCTGCAGACAGTGTGTCTGCAAAGATGGAAACATTTATCCTGAAGCTTGCCGTTAAAAGAATGGCGTGCGTACTTGGGTGGGAGGGAGGAAGAACTCCTTTGTGGCTGATGGGTCTTGATTCTGATCAAAGAGAATGATTTTACCAGGGTGCTTCAATCACAATGCTTTGGGGAAGGAATGTTAAAGTAATTTATCACTTTGTTCTTCTATCTCCTGTCCTGTAATTGCTGTTCTGGGGGTGCTTGCTTGGAACACAATCAGCATCCATTTCTCTGTGTCCACACATCCACTCCTGTCCAATTAACATTGCACTTTCTATGGGCAGAATCCAACTGATACGTCTAGTGCAAGGATTTCCACGTGTGACATAACTTCCCTTCCCTTTCATCTTCTACCCTCTCCCCTGATCCTCCAAAAATCGGCTCAGAAGGATTTGGGGGGGGGGGGATGCATGCATTTAAGGGGCCATGCATGGAGAGGAGAGGAAGGGGAAGTTCCTTTGTGCAGGCCAAAGTCCTTGCACTAGCAAATCTACTTAGTTTGATACTACGCTATAACTTTGGGTGCCAGTTGAGCAGAACACAAGCCTGAAGCTGCATTTTTCATTAACCAGAACTTCCTAGCCTCTGCTCTCTTCTTTTTGAATTTTTGCAATTACTTTCCTTGGGCACTTCTATAATGTTTGACATAGGGGAGAAAGCAGATCTCTCCTCCTAGAAATCAACTTTAAAGGCAACTAGTACAAAACGCCCTAGACCTATTTGTTGATAATTAGGCTGGGTTCTTACACTAGGATACCTCTTTCCATGTATGTTATATTTTAATGCAGTTCCTCACAAAGCAATGGGGGAAATTAAGTGAATCTATTTTACCCAACCTCAAATTGTTAAGGTTTCATTGCACGAAAACTACTGCAGCTATCCAGTGCAGTGAATTCATTTCCTCAGAAGTGGCAATGATGCCTGCTTATTTCTTTCAGTTATCCCTCTAAATAAAAATACTATTCTTTTTTGGGGGGGAGGGGGCGGTATCACATTTTAAAGGTGCCCAGCAGAGAAAACCTCTTAGAAATTCAGCTGGGGCTATCCGCTCAAGATGGATAATAGGTCTGCAAATTTCATTCATTTCTATCAAAACAGAAAAAGTTGAAACTATTTTTTAAAATTCCTCATGAATGTGAATGGAAGGAGCACAAAGCTTCATTTTTCTCCCAATCAGGTTTTGAATTCAGACCCTGAGCTCAGTTTTACAGCTTATGAATTGGTGTAAACAACAGCAGCATCATGTTGGTGTATAATAGTGTGTAAGCAGACTAAGTTTGTAAAGGGTGCTTTTGATCATTGAAACATTAGTTGAATTGGAGCATAGAGATATGAGTGTGTGGAATTTATAATTTTAAACTCAACCTATTGTATATTAAAATTCAAAAATGGTTATCTTGAGATATACAGTATGCTCAAACTTATGCACGTTAAACTTGTACACATTCAGCTTGCTTGGCAATGAAAAACGGGGTTGGGAAGAGGGCAGTTGTCCAGGAAAAAAGACTTTGGCAGTCCCGCCCTCCATTAAACCCAATGTGTTTTGATTATGTACAACTTTGACTTTAGATGCGATCTGCAGAACATATACCCTGCATAAGTTGTGGGCTTGCTGTATTTACCTTTTTATATGCTTTCCCATATTTCTCCACTTTCCTCTTCTTCCTCCTATTTGAGTGACTTATTTCATTTGGGCTGATGGTGTTTATTTTTAAAACAATAATGTGTTCTTTCCCTGTTTTCTCCAGTTTGCATGCTTCTTGTGTAGTACTTTTTCGCTTGGATACACCCCCAAATAATCAGTGCTGCTTTGGTGTTATTATGAACAGACACAGACTCATTATTTCATTCGTGTAGGTCTTTTAAAAACTTGTTCTAGAATGAATGGAAGAGAACTTTTCAAACCTTAGGTTCCGATAAAAAAACAGACTGACTGGTTTTTATCTCTGATCAGGATCATGGGATCTTTAAGTAGAGGTGAAAGATTTAAAATCCTGTGGAAATGTCAAGAAATCGCCTTGTAAAAAGAGAGCCTGGGGAAGATGAAAGGTTGTGTTCTTGTGAGAACAATGTGTCTTATTAGCAATGAAGAGTGCTGAAATTCACTTTTTAGTATGTCACAAGGAGCATGTGTAAGGTTTCCAAACTGCTGTGTACTATTTTTGATTAGCTAAAATTAATGTTTCATGTGTAAACTTGGTAGGGTGGGTAGGGTTATACTGTAAATTCTTCTTTTATTTTGGGAAGGATAAAAACAAAATGGATTTCAGAATTTGCTTTTCACACTATGAAGTGTAGCTGTCTTAGAGGATTTGATGTTCACCACATAATTAACGTTTTTATTCCACTGAAGGAAGCAGACGAAAGAACCTTAAATTTAACAAACTAGAACCATTATTAATAGTTCACAAACTGAAAACACAATAAAACCCACAGGGCAGTTTACAACATAAAACCACAAAATGAGAACACAAAATACATAATAAAAGCAAGAACAAAAATGTAAACAAACCCTTCCCACAAACACATTTAAAAGGCCATAGAATGTTAATGAACTAAATGCCTGGATATAGAGAAATGTTTTCGTCTGCCCCTAAAGATGAAGCTGCCAGGCGAGCCTTCTAGTAAGTAAACCTGTAGTGCAGACCATTGCAGAGGTGGAGAAACTCCAGCTGTGTTGGCTCTTCTTTGGTTTCTTTTTTACTAAAACCCCAAGCCAAGTACAAAAGATATATAGTTGAATTAAATAACATTGTGCCTCTGAGTCCATTCAAAGCCTAGGAATTCATTCCAGTACAAAACTGAACTGAGCTCATGGTCCTTCCACACAAAAGGCTTTCTTTTAGCTTTATTTCAGCACCATGATTTAGATGGGAAAGTTGTTTTGTTGAAATTGTTAAACAATTGGGAGTAAACAAAAAAAGATGATCTACTGCAAATCACCCTGAGATATCCTCATTCTGCCTTTTGTATGACACCTTTGAGTTAGTGAATTTAAGAAATTCTGTTTTTATTCTGAAGTCTGTATTTGTTTCATATTGGAGAATTATACAGTATAAGATAATTCCTTATACTGTAGTTACAGGTAGGTAGCTGTGTTGGTCTGCCGTATTCGAAACAAAATAAAAAAAATCCTTCCAGTAGCACCTTAGAGACCAACTAAGTTTGTTACTGGTATGAGCTTTCATGTGCACGCACAAAAGGTATCTGAAGAAGTGTGCATGCACACAAAAGCTCATACCAATAACAAACTTAGTTGGTCTCTAAGGTCCTACTGGAAGGATTTTTTTTATTTTGTTTCGACTACAGCGGACCAACCCGGCTACCTACCTGTAACTACAGTATAAGATTTTAGTTCAGAGAAAGCAAGAAATACCTTAGTTCCCTTTTCATTCTAGCTTTTTGGAGGGTGGCTTCTTCCCATGCTATTCAGGTAATGTGGGGCACCCCTTGTTCTGTGGGAATCCAGATCCTAGAAGAGAAGATTCTGGTGTTTGGGTAAGCCACAAAGTGATCTCCTGTAGGATGGGCTGGGGTTTCTCATACACTCTTGAGAGGCCCAGGAAGGAGGTGACTTGCAATGACTCTCATGACAGAGAGGGGGACAGAGTGTACTGGTAAAAGATGGAGCAGAACAGTTGTTTTCCTGACCAAATTGTCTCATAACTCCATGAATATTAGGAATGCTCTTTGTTGGGGAGTGGCTATAGTGCTTGTAAGAGACCATAGCAGGAACAAATAGTAAAATGAAAAGTACACTTTAGAAATAAGTTCTTTCTGCTTGGTGCAAATGAAACGGCATCTAGAGACTGGGAGCAGGTATGGGATTGTTAACTCACTTTCCTACCCACCTCTTTATGTGTTAGTTCCTCACTCCCATCCTCTCCATCTCAGTTTGCTTTTAATGTTTAGTGATGCTTAACTGTTTCAAATTTAACCTGTGCATAATCCTAAGATTCATTTCAGAACCAAACCTTCCCAGTGCATTTTACTTTTTGGTAGTGTTATGTCTGATGCAGATCTCAAGAATTTATTCACTATAATGCATCAAAACTATAATACATCAAATATACCACAGTAGTGATTTGCTAATTTAATCCGGACACTGATTTTAACAGGGGATTCGGTTTTGTAAATCCACGTTAACAGTTTAGTTGCAATTATATGATAATTGTGGTACAAGGATAGCCATTACAAGCCTAACAGGTTTTCCAATAGCTTTGGTGTGTTTGGAATTCAAGAGTTGGATCCTAAGATCCCCTCAATGAAGCTCCTTTTATGGAAAACAGGTTCCCAGCATCCTGTAACAGAAGGGGGACCATGCTTTTCACATTCCCTTCCTACACCTTTTTGCAGGTGCTTGCACTTTCTGGAACTGTGCTGTGAATCCTCCAGAATAGCAGGGAGAAGTACTGGTGGGGTGGGGGTGCTATAGTGAAAGGGAAATGGCAAAAAAGTCTCCTCCCTTCTGTTAGTGGTTGACTTTGATAGCTGTAACCCTAAATGTGCAGTACTGTTTTATGTTACCATGCTTCTATTTACAAATATGCTGAGGTTAGGGTTAGGTTAACCTGTGTGATCATGGTGCAGAACACAATGCTTGAACTGAATGCTGTTCTTATAGATCTATTTTTTAATGTTTTATAGATTCATCATGCATTTAAGGCTCTTTATTTTCCCCCTCAGCAAATTCTGAAATTGATGTTTCTGTGTCTGCAAGAAATATACGAAGGTTACTGAGTTTCCAGCGGTACTTGAGATCTTCCCGTTTCTTCCGTGGTATCACTCTTCCAAATTCTTCAAACATTTTAGATGATGATTATAATGGACAAGCTAAGGTCTGTTTTTGAAACTACCATATAACTTTGCCATGAAAAAAATATTGATGTGTGTTAAGATCTGTAAGAGACCATTTATTGCATGTACTAAATACTTTTGGACTTATATTTATCCTCCATAGAAGTAAATAAAGCAAAAATAAAAATGAGGGTATGAGAATAATCAATAGTAAGATTACTACAGTTGGTAACAGGAAATAGTTTGAATAGCTCAGAAAATTCATTCACTGTGATGGCAAGCGGAGTGTGTATTATTTTAGAAATTATAGTAGATACTGTACTAGACTTGGTCAAAATGTCTTAAAAGGCAATGAAGTATAAAACCTAATTGGATAACTAAGTCAAATGCTGAAACTTCATTATATGTCTGCATTTAGTTGTGTTATAATTGGCAATACCTTATTCAGTCTGCCTCTTTTTGTTCTCTAGAACTAACATTATTTCCTTCAGATATTCCCCCTTCTTTTTCACTTCATTAGTGGTTTTAGAAACTGAACTCCTCTTGAGTAAGAACAAATATTTCTAGATAATCATACATACATTAAACTGAAGTTTTCCTCTTTAGTATTGTTTGTAAGGGAGAAGTCATGTCTGCCAATCTCTAGAAAAAGTCTTAAATTATGGTCCAAAACCACTTGTTCCATTTTTCTTCCTGTCCTGGTATAGTTTGTGAATGTGCTTCAGGAGCGGCAGGTACAATATGATGCTGTACACATTCTGTGCATAAATATTTATATGTGGGTGGCGCTGTGGGTAAAACATCAGTGCCTAGGACTTGCCGATCGCATGGTCGGCAGTTCGAATCCCCGCGGCGGGGTGAGCTCCCGTCGTTCGGTCCCAGCTCCTGCCCACCTAGCAGTTCGAAAGCACCCCAAGTGCAAGTAGATAAATAGGTACCGCTTTATAGCGGGAAGGTAACGGCGTTTCCGTACGCTGCGCTGGTGCTGGCTCACCAGAGCAGCTTCGTCACGCTGGCCATGTGACCCGGAAGTGTCTCCGGACAGCGCTGGCTCCCGGCCTCTTAAGCGAGATGAGCACGCAACCCCAGAGTCTGACACGACTGGCCCGTACGGGCAGGAGTACCTTTACCTTTACCTTATATGTATATGTATATTGGGATGCGGGTGGTGCTGTGGTCTAAACCACTGAGCCTCTTGGGCTTGCCAATCAGAAGGTTGGCGGTTCAAATCCGCACAACAAGGTAATGCTCTGTCCCAGCCAGTGCAAGTAGATAAATAGGTACCACTGTGGCGGGAAGGTAAATGGCTTTTCCGTGCGCTCTGGTTTCCGTCAAGGTGTTCCGTTGCGCCAGAAGCGGTTTAGTCATGCTAAACATGACCTGGAAATCTGTCTGTGGACAAACGCCAGCTCCCTCTGCCTGAAAGCGAGATGAGCGCCGCAACCCCATAGTCACCTTTGACTGGACTTAACCATTCAGAGGTCCTTTACTTTTTTACCTCTACCTTACAAATATGTATAATGACTTGTGCACAAGTTTGGCCCTTGTTTCCACAAGGGGCTGCTTAAATCAGTCCTAGGGTATTGTTACTCTGTACAGTGGATTTGCCACATCTGGCACAATATAACTATTCTCTGTGATAGCTTATTTGTTCATGTGGATGAGAAGATTGAAGGAGGAGTGTGTAAACTGAACATTTTCGGAGCTCATGATGAAATCTTTTTAGTAAGCCAATATGTGCATGAGCTTCATGTACTCACACACAGCCCTCTTTGCTTCTCCCTTTATGTGAATTGAACAAGCCAGGAAGCCACAGTTAACCATACTTCCTGTTGAGAGCTATCTGGAAGCCAATTTTAAACCATGGGTTCATATTCTAGCTTGTCCTGTCCCCCAATGAAGGGAGGAGTGAAGTGGAAGCAAAAGGGCTACATGGGAGTGCATGAAGCTTTTGCATATCCCTGTTTATTAAACTGAGATTTGGCTATGTTTGGGTGATCAGTGTATCTTAAGGAAAGAGTGTTTATCGATGCTTTTTCCATAAAAGATAGTATTGTAACTTCCAGATGAGAGAACATTGTGGCTGTAAGAAGCCAGCTAGCTGCAACTTATGACCCATCAGTTGCAGAATGACAGTTTATGGGGTTTGTGAAACAGAAATAAGTGGTGTGGTTACAAATATGCTACTGATCACCTTTTACATCTTTGCTAGTTCATTTTCAGTATCCTGTCTTGATTTGTGGGGTGAAAGGAAGGTGAATCATATATGCAATGTATTCAGATAAGTGCTTTTAACTTATTTGAGAAACTTTCTTTTTGTTTTACTTTCAGTGTATGCTAGAAAAAGTTGGAAACTGGAATTTTGACATTTTCCTTTTTGACAGGTTAACGAATGGTAAGATTAGTGGGTTTTTTATATTACTCTTTAAGTCAGTTGTCCACTAAGCCAGTCCCTTTCTCCTACTTTGCATTGAAGAAAGTTCCTTTTTAAAGTTGTGAATGAGTGGCTGTTTCATGCAAACATTAAGTGTACATCCCAGACTCACTACTGATACTGCATTATTCAGATATGGATAGCCCATTTGACGTTGTTATTTTCAACAAAAATATGCTAATTCCTTACATTCAGTCCTTTATACCTTGATTACCACGTATCCTGTATGGACTTAAATTTGTAGTGTTGGGAATAAATTCTCTCTGAGAAAGAAATCCTGTGACTTAAACAACTTGAAACAGCCAGTATATTCAGTTTTAAATATCTGTTTTACACTATATATTTGAAATGGGCAATATTTATGTAGGGTATGGTTAGCATATTTTAAATTTTCTTCCTCTTAATGTAAAAAATATTACCATGTGTATTAAAACCCACTGAATTCTCATTGATTAGCTTTACAGAATGTAGTTGATTGTTAAATTTGACTACTTTTCCTGAGAAGCACTTGCTAGACACTTACGCTGTTTCTGTGAAATGAGATAAAGTTACGTTTTTTCAAGGAGATGGTACATTCCATGAAGTCTGAATTTTTAAAGTGGTTCTCGACCTTTATGAGTATGCATACCCCCTTTAAACCCCCCATTTATTTATTTTTACAGACTTTAAGATGCTTTAAGATTCCACCCCCCCCCCCCGCTCTTATTTGAGCATCCAGAGGCACAGATAGCATTGGGATGCTATATTAAAGCCCTTGGCAAAATCTTTCTTTGAAGGAACCTCTCCCTCCTTTAAACTAAAAATGTGTTACATTTCACAATTTTCATATTCATTTGAGTAGATTATCCAATACAGAAATTTCAATTATATGAGATCTGTGTTTTTATAAAATTCTGAAGAACTGACAAATGCTATTAAACTGATGGGTTCACTTTGCATTACCGAGAGAGATTTTTCTCAGTCCCAATTCATTGCTGATGGATCAGATGTTTTACACTGAAGTAAAAACACTAAATCTTAAAGCTTTAATTACTATTCTGCATAAGTAAAAAATAGAAACAAAATGTGATTGAAATTCTTAATCATTATGTTGAATGAAACCATGGTTGTTCTGTAGATCAGGAGGAATAATTATGGTAACTTGGCCTGTGATGGTAGTATACCACAGAGGTTTGCTAGTAATGTGGATAATAGAGATAATAGAATATTAGAATATATTAGAATATAGAAAACTAGTAAGTAAGATTTCTTGTAGTTGGTCTGGAAGCATGTGCTGTATGAATGACTTGCTTCGGGCCCATGTAATAGAGTACCTTAAAACATTTAGCCTGTCTACATTTTTGATGCTTCCCATTAAAGATGATTTTGTGTTTTTTGGTTTTTTTTAGGAAACAGTTTAGTCACCTTAACCTTCCACCTGTTTAATCTTCATGGACTTGTAGAGCACTTCCAACTAGATACAATGAAGCTCCGCCGATTTTTAGGTAAAAAATTTCAGAGGTTCACTTAAGTCAGTTTTGCAAAAATAGGTTACAACAGCCCATTTGCTACTTTAAATCATGCTGTCCAGCATGGAGAGCCCTAAGGAACTGGAGAGAAGAGAGAAAAGGGTGATAGACTCATGAAATGATGGGTATTGCTGTTACTGTCATGCTAGTTGCCAATTTATTTTGCAGGTTTTAAAGTGTTTCTGTTAAAAGTGGACACTCATCTTCTAAAGACTTTTTAAAAACCTCCTGTATACCGTTTACTAGTGGGTGGGAGGAAAGAATGTTGCATGACACAGGTGCTAGCCAGCAGTTGCCATGTGCCCCACCACATCCAACCATGCTTCAAAAAGCACTGCAAACCACAACAGATGTGCTTAACTGTATGGAAGCCTGCATTAAAATATTACTGAAAAATGAGAGGAACCCACATCTAAAATGCTTCCTTGGAGAAAGAAAGGTGACTCTTTTGCAACAATTGTGTTACAGCTGTGTTGTTTAGTAAACAATGTAAAACACTAGTCAATAAAGGTTTTTGTTTCAATGTTACATTTAGATCTGCATAAAAATTCATTTTGTATAATGGGATTTTCCTATTATAGAACAGCTTTATTCCATTCTGTACTTTGTTTTGGAAAATCAGTTAATGGAAACCTAAAGGATGAGAGAGAGAGAGAGCAAAGGAATTAGATAACTTTTGATAGTTCAAAATAAACAATCAAACTTGCCTTGATTACAGCAAATTCAAATTACTGTATTTTGAACCTGCATTTCTGAGGCAGCAATTGCCATTGTGCATCTACTACATGCTAAGTTAATATATAATGCAAGTACACATGGGTGTATGTATTTTGCTTTATAAAATGAAAAATGGAGATTAGCATGTTCTGTAATTCACATTTCACTAAATAGTGTAGTAAGGAGACAAACCTGCTTATTCTTGTGAGGGCAGTGGAGAAGCAGTTACTCCTAAAGAACAGGCTTTATTTTGTCCCAGATATGTTAGCTTTGGAAATAAATTGTCAAGGCTTAGCAATGGTAATGCCATCAAAGACCAGGCACTGTTTGTCAATTATTTGTTTGATGCATGCAATTATATTATATTCTTTATATAGCTAAAACCCTGTGAGTAAGGAAATCTTTATTTTCCCCTAAATTTCTTAAAGTTTAAAAAACTAATACGCTGGTCTGCTTCCTGTCCTAGTAACCTAATTCTTATTTTTTAAAATTAATATAAAACCACATGCCTGCCCAATTATTATTTTTTTTTTGTGGGGGGGGGGGGAGACTGGATTTGTTTGAAATCCTCTATGAAGAGAACTATTATTGAAGCCCAGTCCTACAGCTTATATCCTCATGGATAGTTTTGACATGTGTAAGCCTTTTGGGTTGGTATCCAGCTGAACAATTCTTCTAAAGCAAGGGCTTTTAGCTGTGCAATAGAACTTTCCCTCCCCCTCCCTGCATACTCTCTAAATCTGTTCTGTGGGGGTCGCACAACCCTCTGGAGCAGATTTACTGGTCATGTGGAAAATGGGAAGAGCAGGGAAGTTCTACTGCATAGCTAAAGTACTGGCAGAACTGTTTATAATTGGATACTGTTGTTTAGTAGTCAAAACACACACACACACAAATGAAGGTGGTTCTGCTTTAATAATATACTGGTCTGTTGAGTTGGAGGCACAACTGTATATGCCTTTGTTTATACTTTTAGTTGTGTCTGGAATGCTGCAATAGTAATATGGTTGAGTAGTGTAAGTTTCTTCTAAAATTTATAAGTTATGTAAAGTGTGAGTTTGATCCTCTATGTGAGCACCTGATAAGGGCAAATGCCTGGTTTACATGATTACTCCTCCACCATTTTTTGATGTGGGGGATATAATGTGCACTGGGACTTTATGGACAGATATTCTAGTGCATACAGCCTGATTTGCACTGAATATAATCTGCATGGTGGAAGGAGGATCATGGGCTCAGACTGCTGCTGGCTGAATGTGTGACCAAAGCTGTTTGGTTTTTCAACAGTAACTTATAAAATAAAAGTGCACAATGATATGAAAGGTAAATTAATGCAAGATTTCTTCTCATTTGTAGTAATGGTTCAAGAAGATTACCACAGTCACAACCCATACCACAATGCAGTTCATGCTGCTGATGTGACTCAGGCCATGCACTGTTTTTTAAAAGAACCTAAGGTAAAAATATCTCCTTAACAGTTTTCAGCAAAGAAGTTATACAGTTTCAAAAGCAGATTTCATGTGGCATAGGACCGGCCTTTTTAAAAAACAAATAAGTAAATACTAGTTTTGTGTAATAAAAATGTACACCTCCCTTACTGCTTTATTATTGGTCTTCCTACAGAGAACTCTGAATCCTATATTCTAGATAAAAGTATAAATAAATGAAAGAAGAATTTGATGCATTGAAAGATGAAATTCTGTGCATTTTTTAAAAGAACAGATTCAACCCAAGTTTGCTTGAAGTGTCAGTAGTGAATATTCATGTGGTCATGCTTTATATATTACAGCTTTCCCAGTCCCTGACTCCATGGGATACTCTTCTTGGCTTAATTGCAGCTGCCACTCATGATTTGGATCACCCAGGTGTTAATCAGCCTTTCCTTATTAAAACAAACCATTATTTAGCAACTTTATACAAGGTAAGTGAGGAAAAATATTTCTGTTCGGAAAAACATAACCAAGTGCAAAAATGCTTACTTGCTGGTAGTCACAAATTCTTGGTGGGATAAATTTTTAAAGGAGTGATTTAATTGTTTATAGCAGCTTTGGGGAATGGATTGGCTCCAAAAGTGGCCACACCTCTGGGAGCAATATTTGACTGGTGGAAAGGCCTAAATCTGCCAGAAAACATTGTGTCTTGTATTTGGTGTTGTTTCAGTTCAGCGCTGAATGCAAGCCATGCTGCTTTCAGCAGAAAATTTCCCCGCTTAGGAGCTGCAATTCCCACAAGGAATCAGTCCAGCCGGGGTTGCGTTTAGCATAATAATTAAATAGCACCAAATACAAGCTCTGCTGCCAAGGAACAGTTGGGATTGTGCTTTACGTGTCAATTACCTGATGCCATATGATTGACAGCTGGGCATGGCCAACCAGAAAAGGTGTACAAGCTAAATTGTCCAGCTTGGGGTGCCTATTGCACAACGATCTGAAGCTGAAGTTGGTTGGGGCAGACCTTCTGTGATTTAAGGTTGTTAACATCAAAGCTGGTGCCTGGGAGCATACTGGTAACCAGTGAAGCCCATAGAAGAGCTATGTAACGATGGTCTGAATGGAAAGCTTCTTCCAGCAGCCACATTCTGGAATCCAAAGGTGTAAACGAGAGAGCTGGGTAGCGTCTTCTGCATACTGATGATGCCGTATCCCAAAGCTCTGGGTAACCTCCCAGTGATTTCATGTAGATGTTGAAAAAACAAGGGAGATGAAATTAAACTTTGTGCCACCCATAGGCCCCTGCACCACATGCTGGAACTTTCCCCTACGGTAGGACTGGAGCCATTTTGAACCACAATATTGCCTAGTCCCAAGTTGGAGAGAGAATTTTGAAGGATGTGATCATGGATGACACTGAAAGCCACAGAGACAACCAGGAGAGATTGTACTCCCCCTGTCTATCCCCTAGTGAAGTATTGACATAAAGGATTGTTCATTCATGAAAATACAATTCAGAATTCAATGAATATTTGATAACCATAATTCTCTATCTTCCTCTTCCCCTTTTTTTCAGAATACCTCAGTATTGGAAAATCACCACTGGAGATCTGCAGTGGGATTGTTGAGAGAATCTGGATTATTTGCACATATGTCACTAGAAAACAGGTATGTGTCAGATTTGCAGTATCACATGCATCTATAGAAAATATATTGCAGAACATTTTAAATGGATGTGAAATGGAAGTAAAAACACATTTCCAAATAATATAATTTACTGCAGCTTCATATGATGAAGGCAATTGTATCCCATCCACCCCAATCAAAACAAAACAAATCTTGATGCCTAACTTGCTACACTTGTAAAGTGTACACTTTTCATGTTTATCACAATAATTTTGAGTGATATGAAGACTTTGTTAAATTATTAAACTGTTGCACTGGGTCTTAGTTTGTTAACAAAACTGTATTTTATAGTAATTTAATCAAGGTTGGCCTGAATTTTGTGTAAAGTTAACAAAGACTGTTTAAATGTTGGTCACTTATCTCATTCTTCTTTCTGTGTATCTCCAATTTAAGGCAGCTGATGGAAAGCCAGATAGGAGCACTGATACTTGCCACTGATATCAGTCGGCAAAATGAATATCTATCCCTATTTCGCAGTCATTTGGACAAGGAAGATTTATGCTTAACAGAGGAAAATCATCGTCATCTCATTCTTCAGGTAATTGTTTGGTCCCTAAATAGAAAAGTAGTACAACTGTTCAGTAACAACTGCTTTGCCGTCTACTTTACGAAATAATTTTTGGTTGATGCACTTAGGCTTGAAGATGACCTTCTGTGTTCTCTGATGGCATAGTTCTAACAAAAATAGTTTTCTAGTACAGAAAACTTGGATATTCCATTTGCCAGCAAAATGGTTGCAACTCAGTAGCAAATGTTTATCTTACTCTGTTCACTACAATCTTAAAACAATTGAAATTATTTTTTTAAAAAGATAATTCTTTAACACTTTAAAATCCTGTTAATTATCTAAGTGATCTTGCTGTTTTTGCAGAATGTTTGGAAGTGAGAGTAGCTTTTTTTAACTGAGCACTTAGGAAAAATGCTAGCTACCTGCTTTTCTTACTATTTTACCTGTACAAGTAAAACAATTAAATTGCTTTCCACAGCCTCCAGCCCCAGTGGCTACAGGCCTAAAATAACTCCTTAGGAATCAGTCCCCTGTGCTCATTAACATGGAAGTAAGCACCATTGAACACAAGTGGGACTTGTGCGTCTAAAGCATGCCATAATCAGGCCGGATTAAGATTCATTGAAGCTTTGGAGGTATGCTAATTTGAGTGAGAGAAAGCTGAAAAACATTGCCATTTATAGTACAGAAATGCGTTGTTCTGATTAAAGGAACCACAATTTTGTTGCCTCCAAACATTAAATCCCCATTTGCAGCCATTTTATACTTCCTTATATGTATTCATAGCAGCCTTGTAGTTAGGCTAGGCTGGGAGTTGGTAAGTGGCCCAAACCAAGATGCGGTCAAAAACAAGGATGAGAAGGGGGCCCTATTCTGGGCATTTCAACCCTCAACCACCTTAATCCAGTCTTGCTTCTGAAACTTTTCCAAACAAGAAAGCAGTAGCATAAGAATGTAAGAAGAGCCCTGCTGGATCAGGCCACAGTCCCATCTAATCTGTTCTGCTCTCACCATGACCAACCTGATGCCTATGGGAAACCACATGCTGGACCTGAATGCAACAGTATTTCCCCCTTTGTGATTCCCAGCACTGGTATTTAGAGGCATACTGTCTCCAATAGTGGAGTCATCACGGTTGGGAGTCACTGATAGGCTTAGCCTCCATAAATCTGTCTAATCCGTTTTTAAAGCCATCCATGTAAATGGCCATCACGGCTTCTTGTGGGAGCGAATTCCATAGTTTAACAATCCGTACCCAAAACAGTGTGCTCTGCTGCCCTGGGCTCCTTTTGGAGGAAGGGTGGGATACAAATTTTAAAAAGAAATAAAAGTAACATTGCATTAATTTACAGGGAGGCATTCGTAAATGGTAAAGGATGAAGTGCAGTGTATTGATGAAGGATCTTTCATGATAACCAGACATAGCCATATTAAATTGATATTGCTTGCTATCAGACTTCTTTATTGGTGCTATGGAAGATGAATGTTTTCATAATTTTCCAAGATTGCACTGATGTTTCTGGGAGAGGTTAACTCATATATGTTCAAACATATTTCCTTCCCAAAACACACCGCTTGTTCAGCTAAGTTACATTGGATTTAGTGATAGCGATCCACATGTGTGCTGCATTGTAGCCCCCTTTGTTACTCAGTTTCACTTGTCCATTACATATTGTTAAGGATTTTAAAAGAAGCTGACTTAGAAGTCACAGAATCAAGGAGTTGGAAGGGACTGTCAGGGTCATCTAGTCAGCCTCCCGCAATGCAGGAATCCTGCTCACAGTCATCCCTGGGTGGCCTAAACCACCAACCTTCTTTTTAACAGCCAGATGTACTGACCCATTGTGCCATGTGACACTTTGCATCATCTGAAGTTGCAACACTTAAGTGTGTAGTTGTTAGCAGGCCACAATATCTTGCATAATATGTTGATGGTTTGTCATATTTACTAGATGGCTTTGAAATGTGCTGATATTTGCAACCCCTGCCGGACTTGGGAATTAAGCAAGCAGTGGAGTGAAAAAGTAACAGAAGAATTCTTTCATCAAGGCAAGTAGCGAAAAGTGATTTCATTATGGAACGTGAAACAAAATGATAAAAGAATTGTAGTGAAGCATGGCTCTTACAGAAAATAGAAAATTTTATTATTTGCAATGAATGCACCTTGAATGGTTTCCTCAGACCATTTTTACTGTATAGATTGCAGCTTCGTAGAACACTTGACATTTCTGTTTACCTAACTTTAACTGGATGAGAAGCTATTTCACAGTAATAAAGGCTTTACTTTCACCTGCTGCTTCAGTCCAAAGCCACATGTATTGAGAAAAAAGCTGAATTTATCTCTGTAGAATTGCTTGATGATTAAAAATTATTTAGGGCTGTGCAATGCAAGTTAAAAGGTTGGACACACCGTTTTGTGTACATGGATTTAAGTTGTCAGTGCAATTGAGACGAATTGCAGTTAGGTTTCTGGAATCTTGCACTTTTTGAAATTGTATATAAAATCTTTTAACTGTGCAGATCTTCACTGGTATTGCATTAACTAACTTGGGCTTGCTGATCGAAAGGTCGGCGGTTTGAATCCCTGTAACGGGGTGAGGTGAGCTCCCATTTTTCGTTCCCAGCTCCTGCCAACCTAGCAGTTCGAAAGCATATAGTGCAAGTAGATAAATAGGTACCTCTCCAGCAGGAAGGTAAACAGTGTTTCTGTGCGCTGCTCTGGTTTCGCCGGAAGTGGCTTAGTCATGCTGGCCACATGACCCAGAAAAACTGTCTGCGGAAGTGGACAAACGCCAGCTCCCTTGGCCTGTAAAGCGAGATGAGCGCCGCAACCCCAGAGTTGTTTGCGACTGGACTTAATTGTCAGGGGTTCCTTTACCTTTACCTTTAAGCTATTAATGATATTGATAGCAACCAATGCCTACTCATTAGCTCAGCTTTTGAGTACAATATACTGTTACTGGATCATTATCACTTCTCACAAGCAGCGATTTTCCTTCAAGTAGCAATCAAAGGTTGGTTAAGTCTTGTCACTTTTCTCACTTAGGATTTTTTGTTTTTGAAATGCATTTATGTATTTCAACAATATGGTTTTTAGGCAGGGAGTTGAAGATTTTGAACCTGAAGCAGCTAACTTGGCCCTGTGGTTTGGATCTACAGCCTGAAAGTTCACCTACAAACTTTCCGCAAAACATTCTTGTATGATAGATTATTACAATAGTGATAATTATGGCATGCTACAGGTCTTGTGAAGTAGTTCAACTCGTGATGTATTTCTTAATGGAAAAATTCATAATGGAAAACATGCTACTGATCTTTCAAGTTACATTTGCTCATTGAGAGATAAATGGGTAATTTTCTTGCTGGTTAATTCCATATCCAACTTTTTTACCTCATATTATCCAATTTTCTCAATATTTTGTACACTTGTTGAATGATAAAAAACTACCGTATTTTTCGCTCTATAGGACGCACCAGATGATAAGACGCACCTAGTTTTGGGGGGAGGAAAACAAGAAAAAAAATATTCTGAATCCTAGAAGCCAGAACAGCAAGAGGGATCTGGCTTCTGGGATAGCCTCTTGCTGTTCTGGCTTCTAGGATAGCTGCACGCAGCCTCTCCCAGGCAAGTGGAGACTTAATCCCCTGCCCGGGAGAGGCTGCACGCGGGTAAGCTGCCCTCTGTCCCTTCCCCTCACCTTCCGCAAGATCCACGTGAAGCCTCTGCAGGGCAGTGGGGAGCCTTCATCCCGCTGCCCTGCGGAGGCTTTGCGCAGCTAAGCCAGAAGCTAAAACAGCGAGAGGGAGCGTTGCATAGCCTGCATTCGCTCCATAAGACGCACACACATTTCCCCTTACTTTTTAGGAGGCAAAAAGTGCGTCTTATAGAGCGAAAAATACGGTAAGTTTAAATCTAAATTTTAGCATTTTATCTCATCTTGTTGCTCAGCCCAGCATTGAGATAAGTCAAAACTAAAAACACCAATCTCTTCAGAACCTCATGGGCTTTAATATATGTCACAAGAGGGACTTACTTTAAATTTTAAATTGAAGTTACAAAACTTAAAATTTTAAAAAGAATAGATACGATTAAAAAAATTGAAAAAAATGTATTATTTAATATTTCTAAGAACTACCTGCAAAATTTCATCTTGGGATCTCAATGGGATCACATTGAAAAAAATATTTTGTATATACGTGGGTTCTTTTGTATATACGTGGGCTTTATTGGGTTCTGTTTAGGATAAATGGGTCTTCTTGGAGTAAAACATAACAGAAGAAACAAGACTTCAAACTATAATATCAATTAATTCAGGCAGTTCTTTAGAAAGTTATGCAATTAAAAGATATCTGAAAAGCTACTCAGGGTTTTCTTTTAAAAACGTGTTCCAAAGTAGAGTGACAGCTTGTTGCATTATAGAATTAATGTTTAGAAAGAATTATTGTTAGTACTTCATTTCATGAGCATTACAACAAAATGCTAGATCATATATGCTAGATCATTTATATTTGTAAACAGTTATGAAGCTAGTGTTCAAATGATAAAGCTGTAGTTTTAAATACGGCAGCTATATTAAACAACTGAAGTTACATTTCTTAGATCTGTCTGGTATCTGTTAACATTAATAATAGTTAAATGAAAAACCTTAACACTTTAAGTTTTGTTGAATTGTAGAAAGCGGCTTATTAAATTAGTATTCTGTTTGTAGGAGATGTTGAGAAAAAATACTGCTTGGGCGTGAGTCCACTGTGTGATCGACAGACAGAAACCATTGCCAACATCCAGATTGGTAACTACAGATCTATGTGATAAGTTACTATAGTTTCCATTAATATATAATATAGGGAAGATAAACTGTGTGATGTTTAGTTTTAAAAGTCTTTTGACAGTTTTTAAGAGAACATTTTGGGTGGTATTCAGCTTAGTTTTACTCAGTGTAGACCCACTGAAATGATGAACATGTCCAAGTTAGGTCTATTAATTTCAGTTAACTACTGTTGAGTTAAGTTTAGCGAATGCTACCCTATGTTTTGTTGTTATTGAAATTTTCATTTCCATGAAATAGGAAGTGTATAGAGAGAGTTTTCTGTTTTCTCATCTGGCATTTATATTTCTTTGCCTGGATAAATTCTGACAGCTGCTTGTGAAGAGGCTTTAATTGTGACTTTAGGTCAAATTCAATTTTGTGGCAAATTATTTATTTTAAATAGGGTGCTTGTTTTCTACTGGGCTACTTATGAATCGCCCTGAGATTCATGGATGAAGGACGGTATACAAATTTATTATTTTTACTATTTTTAAAAGATGGAAATTTAAACAACATTGGCAGTATTCAACAAAAGAGTTGTGCTACTGCAAGTGGTGCCCCCTCTGCCCTCCCAGATCTGCTCAAGAGGGTTTGGGGGAATCCACAGAACAGATTCAGGAACTGCACAGTGGTGGGAGGAAATGTTCCATTTGCTTAATGCTGTGTTTCCAGAGTTGGAAATTTGGTTTGAAGTGTGTTTTTTAATTCTGTGTTGTAGGCAAACTATGGTCAGCATGTCTTATTTGGACATCACAGCAAACCATGGAGACTTGCATGCACAGCTCCTTTCCGCACATCCTGGTTTGATGTGGAGGAAGGAGTTGCTATGCACACAAGTCTCCAGCATGTTTGGTCTCAAGCAATTGAAAGCTAGTAACAAAAAGAAGCAGCTTTTAAATTTCTTGACCAGTATTTACCCATAAAGTCCCTTACTTGGTTCATGACTGCACTACCACATGTTTCCTGTCATAGCAGCAAATTCCACTGTCGAACAGCTCTTACTGTCAGGAAGTTCTTCCTAATGTTTAGGTGGAATCTTCTTTCTTGTAGTTTGGATCCATTGCTCCGTGTCCGCTTCTCTGGAGCAGCAGAAAACAACCTTTCTCCCTCCTCTATGTGACATCCTTTTATATATTTGACTACATGGCTATCATATCACCCCTTAACCTCCTCTTCTCCAGGCTAAGTACAGGAAGATAAAACACAGTAAACTCATTCAAATAACTCTTAATATTGAAATGTTACATGGAAAACACACAGTCTCTTGTTTCTAGGGTTCTAATTCCAAGGTGTTTTTTCTCATTAGGTTTTATGACCTATTTGGTGGAACCATTATTCACAGAGTGGGCTCGTTTCTCAAACACCAGACTATCTCAAACAATGCTTGGTCATTTGGGATTGAATAAAGCTAGCTGGAAGGGTGTGCAGAGAGAACAATCCAGCAGCGGTGACGATACTGATCCTGCATTTGAGGAAATGGACTCTGATGTTATACCTCAGGAACACCGACTATCCTGACCCCAGGATCTGCTTAACAAAAACTGCCTCTTGCCTGGTATCTGTGGAACAGGGTTTGAGGATAAATTTTGTCTGACTGCCAAGGTTTCAGTGTAAACAATGCCAGCATTATTTATTTCCAAGTTTTTCCTTTGATAAATCATTTGAACCCAGTTTTCAGTTACAAGACCTGAACATAGAGCAATATGCATATGCCTTGTTTGGCTTCTGCATGGATCCTTGAATATGCAAACCAGAGGAGTGGTTGAAGCTTGACCGAGAGGAAAGTACGAGAAAATATTGTTACGTGCCACATCGCTTTGTTTTTATGTTTTTTTAAAAAAATTGAAATCAGGCCTTCAAAGTTGCCACATGACATGGTGGATGATTCCTTCTCTTGGAATTTAACAAGACTCATTCAGTCCTTGTCCAAAATGTGGAAGAGTGAAGTGACCCTACTTGGATGCCTCTGGCAAGAACTGATGTTTACAAATGTACTTGGAAACTATAGGTTCTAAATTAATCTTTCTGCATGGCTGTGAAGGAACCACTGATTTTTTTAAAAAGGAAAACAAAGAGATCAAATATGAAACTGCAGCTCATTTTCCTGCTAGTAAAAAAGAAAGTATCCCATTTGTCATAATTTTGGCTGTGCATTGGAAAGAGCATTTTTTTACATAAAGCACAGCCAAGCTTTTACTCCAGTGCAGAATGGGAATGCAGTTACAGCGGGCAGAAATACTTCTGGATTTTGGGAGGGGATGTGGGATGGTATAGAGGAGGAGGAGAAGAGTCTTCATTGTGTTAAGATTCTGCCGTGGAAACATTTGCATGTTGTTTTCACTATTGTACACTTGAACTGCACATGCAAGGGAAAACAGGTGGAATGATTATGAACACCAGAAACAGCTCAGGGTATTTGCCAATCTGAAATAAAGTGGGATGGGAAGTGTGTCCTTCAGAACAAGGGTACAAATGCCCCTTTCGCTGCAGTGTGTGTGTATGTTTGTGTGTATACGTGTGTGTATATGTGTGTGTGTGTGTGTGTGAGTGTGAGTGAGAGAGAGTGAATACTTGGGGATGGGGGTGGGTTGGGGAGGAAGGGAACAATAGGAAGGATTTGAAAGGCAATGTTTTTTTATTTATTCTTTTTAGAATGTGACATTTTCATGAGCAGCCACAGGGGGGAAAGGAACAGGTTGCTACAGCTGCCTTAAACTATGCACAAAGCTAAGTGACCAAATTTTGTTGTTGATTGAAAAAGTGCATTGTTTACTTATTCCTCCCTCTACTGAAATGCTCCCCATTATGGGGTTTTTTGATGTGAAAAGGAGAAAATGTTTTTAAGGACAAATTTTAAGGACTAATTTTTAATCTTCAAGCATTCCTTTTTTGTAATTTGTTTTTTACATTGTTTTAAGTACTGTAAGCACAACTGTAATCTATTTTGAGGAATTGGTGCTTTCTTTTTGTTCATTTGTATTTCCCTTGTTACTGTAAAGACTGTTTATTCCATTCTGTTTACAGTTTGCAACAGCCATTTTTGGGAGAGAGCTTCAGTGTAAAGCCATTTGTAAAAGGCTTTGCCATACTCATTTTAATGTGCCTGTTGCTGTTAACTTTTGATTAATAATAAAAAACTTTTCACATTATCTCCTGAGTCCAGCCTTAGAAAAGTAGCTGAAACCACCTTAATCGCATATTCCTCCTTTGTAGCTCCTTTGAGACTTGTTTAAACAGGTCATTACAGTGTTTCAAACTGACTTTGATCATAAAATTGAGAAGGCATAGGAAGGAAACAAGTCTTTTAGGTTGTAATCCTAAAAAGTAAGCCACATTGAACCCAAAGGGGCTGGCTTTTGAGTAAAAATATATAGAATTGCACTGTCAATTGCACTTCCTATTTTTCTTCAGTTTAGTTACAATTGAATTTCATGGATTCAGATAGACCAGGGGCCACCAGACTTTTTAGACAAGTGCGAACATTTTGAATTTTGAATGCTGGCACCACCAAGCACAAAATGGCTGCTGGGTGGTGGGGCATACCACAAAATTAGAGTGCTGTCATAGCATAGTTTTGAACCTAGCAGTTCAAAAGCACACCAGTGCAAGTAGATAAACAGGTACTGCTGTGGTAGAAAGGTCAACAGCATTTCCATGTGCTCTGGCTTCCATCATGGTGTTCTGTTGTGCTGGAAATGGTTTAGTCATGCTGACCACATGACCTAGAAAGTTGTCTGTGGACAAATGCAAGCTCCCTTGGTCTGAAGCAAGATGAGTGCTGCACCCCAGTTGCCTTTGACTGGTCTTAACCATCCAGGGGTCATTTACCTTTACCTTACTGTCATAGTGAAGCTTTCCCCATGCTATTTCCTTGTTTAATTTCTGCCTGCCATGCAGATATTAAAGGCACAAGAACCCTGGTTTTCCCCAATGCCAAGGCTGCCATCCTGTGCCAGCTTACCTGAGAGTAAGCCCCATTAAACGCAGAGATTATCAGAATAGACCTTATACGGGTTAACTATGTGGTAAATTCTTAATAATGGCCTGATCTTTAGCTCCTGCACAGCAGAAGATCTATTTTTTTTAAATAATTTTTTTATTAATTTTCCAATTTTAACAACGAAACAACACCAAACAATGCAAACAACAACAAACACAGACACATACATACATTTTGCTTTCTTAACCTCATTTTCATAAGCCTCTTTTCTCGGACTTCCCCGTACCTTCCCCTTTTTGCATCCTAGTTTCAAAATTTTTCAGCAACCCTTTTAGCCAATTATAGTTTATCTTATTCTCCTTTCAATTACCCTTTGAATCAAAAGATATATATAGCTGTAATTATACATCTTCCTTTCCCTTAACACTTTAACACTCCTCAATTTTATAGCAATTTTTAAGATATGCTTTAAACTTCTTCCAATCTTCCTCCACAGTCTCTTTCTCTTGGTCACGGATTCTGCCGGTCATTTCTGCCAATCCCATAAAGTCGATCACTTTCGCCTGCCACTCTTCCAGCGTGGGTAGCTCTTGTGTCTTCCAATACTTTGCTAGAAGAATCCTTGCTGCCGTTGTGGCGTACATAAAAAAGATCTTATCCCTCCTCGACACCAATTGGCCGACCATACCCAAAAGAAATGCCTCTGGTTTCTTATGAAAAGTACATTTAAGTACTTTCTTAATCTTCTGCACAGCAGAAGATAAGCCTAAGCCCCTTTGCAATGTTTTTATATTTGCCTTTTGAGGGGATGGGGATTACGTAGCACCCACCCACATCTATTGCATAGAACATAACTTACAGACAGTAACAGATGTCACGACAAATCTAGCTGTAACTTCACTCATTGGCCAGAAACACGGACGGGGGCAGCCACTGGTGCATTTCCCCAAAATCCCTTTAAAAGGTACTTGCAAATTTTGCTCCATAGCTTTCTAAGAGGACTAGGTACTTTTTAAAAATTAAAAGCTGTCTTCAGCTTCTGCCAGTCTTTGTGGCATTGGGCCAGTGACTCCTGAGAGAAACTGCATTTCAATCGAGATATTGTCTTGGGATTAGGAGGTAGAACTTCAAAAAATGCCCTTGTTCTGGGTTTTGAACCTGACTATATTACATATCCCTGCAGAAGAACTGACCCAAATCCTTATGGTCTGAACTGCAGTAAATGAAAAGCAGCATTTGGCTGAATCTTCCAGTTGAACTGTTGCATATCATCTCTGAATGAGCCACAATTCAAGTCCACATTTATTTTGAATTAACCGTTGAGAAGCAATTTCTGCCTCTCTAAATGTTCTCAATATCCATCTGTATAATCATTTTAACGTTTCAGGCAATTCTGGAGAAATCTTCAACAGTAGGGAAAGCTTATTGCAATTTGCAATAATGCAAGAGTAGAGTTTTGAGACAAAGTATCAGTAGCTTTTAAATATGGATTTAAATTTCCAGTCATTTTTTTCCTGATGTGTGTGAATTTCTGTAATTGTTATGTACTGGAGGCAACATGCCTATGTAGCCTGCTGTCCCTTTAAATCAATGTAGGGCTACTTACCTGTGGTAATGTGAGACAGACATGCAAAGCTGTCCTTGCAAGGAAACCAGCACTTTTTTTGTATGTTGTGAGAGACAGATGTATAAACTAATGCATCTCACCATAAGATATGCATATTATGTGGCACATGCAATAGCAGGTTCTATTTCTGCCACTTGTTAGTATGTTAAGACACCTCCTTAGTGACAGGTTCTAGACTCTAGGTGGCTTGATAGTTACCTGCGTCATCATGTGCATAATCCAAGTTTATTCTGCTACAGGTAACATTCTCAATTTTACCCTCTCCTTATACTGTATCTTAGCATTGGGAATATGTTTGGGAAACTGAGAGGATTGCTTTAGACCAGTGATGGCCAAACTTGGCCCTCCAGCTGTTTTGGGACTACAGTTCCCATCATCTTTGACCACCGGTCCTGTTAGCTAGGGAAGATGGGAGTTGTAGTCCCAAAACAGCTGGAGGGCCAAGTTTGGCCATCGCTGCTTTAGACAAATGCTTTAAGTGCTAAGCTAATTTAGATAGAAATCGTAACCAAACCAACATAAAAAGCAGTGGGCTATTTACCATCAACAATTCCCCACAAATTCCTGTTCCACTGGGCGCATATTTTAAGAGGCAGCAAAGGTTAGTATACTGAGAGGACTTTCTGCTTAGGCTCCCTGCAGTCACTTCACATGCAGTTACGACAGGTGTGGAGAACTTTTGACCTTCCAGAAGTTGCTGAACTGCAACTTCCATCATTCCTGTCCATTGGATGTGCTTACTGGGGCTGATGGGACTTGTAGCTCTGCACCATCTGGAGGGCCAAAAGTTCTCCAGATCTTAGGAGTTGCATCTAATTATTATACATCCTGCCCTATTATACATCCCTAGTGTTGCCGTTCTGTTGTATCCCTTTTGATAAAAACAATTGCTAAGGTAACTGCATTAATGAAAGACTAGCCTTGTATGATACGTTTGAGTAATTTGAAGAACAAATTCAGTACACAGAGGACTCATCAATGCTTAAAAAACGTTTATATCTACGCTTTGTTTTCTTAGCTGGTGTGCTAAATTTTGGAGAGCATTTAACTGGGTTGTACTGTCTACTTTGAAAAAATACTGGAATACACTGTTTATCTGAAAATAAAGTGAGGGCGAAATAAGAACGGAAACAAAGAGAATAAAGTCCAGTATGGATGTTTTTTAAAATAAATTTATATGCAGTCTGTAGGCACCACTAGAAGGAATATTTCATGTTGTCAAATATATGAAAGAGTACCCAACATGAACACAAATTGTTGCTACTTGGCAGTCTTGGATATAGGTGTGTATATTTTATGTATTTATTGATAAAAAACTTTTAGAATACAAATAAGTCAATAGCTTATAACTAAAATATAGCAACTGAAAATGTTCAACCAATTGTAAGCTATGCTTTACATTGTTTTAAGCAAATATCGTTTGTCAACATGAAGTCACTTATAGAAACAGATTATCAGGGACTATGTTTGGTCCAAGCGCCATAGAGAAACATGGTGGTGTGACTTCAAACTTCTAGAACTAATAACCAATTAGCACAATGCATGCTATTTTGAGGAATTCAAAGCTGTACATTCTGGTTCTACACCCATTTTTAAAGGCATTTAAATATTTTTAGGATACATTTTCTTATATACAAGATTGCAGCCTATGTCTGATTTTATTCCTAAATACATAGGTACAGGATTACAGCCTTCCTTGACTGACGTAAGAAAATTAATCCTAAAAATATGTATACAATAAAAATCTGGATTTAACAGTTTTAAAAAATGTTTAAAACTTACTGAACAGCCACCAAATGTCACAGTTACATGTCCTCTTATTACCTCTACAAACACGATGTGGAACCTGTGACCCTCCTGAAGATGATAGACTCCCACCAGCCTGTGCCACAAGGGATGATGGGATTGTCTCCTAGCAACACTCCTGATTTGAATCTCACTCTTCCTGGACTTAAGCAAGTCCTTCTGTCTCGACATTCCCATATGGGGAATAATACTTGCCTTACAGGTTTGTTGTAAGGATTATACAGTGGTACCTCGGGTTACATACGCTTCAGCATACGCTTCAGGTTACAGACTCTGCTAACCCAGAAACAGTGCTTCAGGATAAGAACAGAAATTGTGCTCCGGTGGGGGGGGGGGGCGGCAGCAGAAGGCCCCATTAGCTAAAGTGGTGCTTCAGGTTAAGAACAGTTTCAGGTTAAGAACAGACCTCCGGAACGAATTAAGTACTTAACCCGAGGTACCACTGTAATTTGATAATGCACGTGAAGTTGTTTGAAAACTCAGTAGCAGCACTATATAAATGTTGCTGGGCAATTCAGGTCCAGGGATTTTTCCAGAACTACCTGAAAAGAGCTTTATAGTACTTATCTAATTCTATTATGAATTTGTGCCTCAATAGAGTTAATTACTCTGACATTCCTCCCAGGCCAGTGGGATTTTCTCTGCTATGTACGCCCTTAATGGATCAGATCTTTCCAGATCCTATTCCCAGTGTACTTGTAGCAGCTGCCTCAACACTGAACTAATGCCTGCATACATTAGTCATAGGATCATAGAATTGTAGTGGGAAGGGGACCACAATGGTCATGTAACTCAACCCTTTGCAATCTTTTGCCTAACGTGGAACCTGAACCCACAAACTTGAGAATAAGAGTCTCATGCTTTACCGACTGAGCTATGTGATGAACAAAAAATGAAATCAAGAGCCAGTAAGTATCTTTCTGATTTTAACTTTTTACATTGGTGGTACAGGGCTAAATGCAACAGTTGGAGTTAAGGCATCTTGCAGCATTCTACAGATCAGATAAAAAATAATCTGTAAAACAAAGTTCTAAATTAAAACTTAAAAATGAAAGTTTCCAAACATTTCAGGGACACTATACCACCTAGATTAAATTAGCTCTTCATAGAAAAACAGTGATAGTTGTTTGACGACATGGGGTGTCAGTGGACTTGCACATGAAAATAGTTCTTCTACTTCACTCCCCTCAAACATGCTGTTGAGGGTTGGAGCACACTGATGGGCTACAGGGGGAGGAGGTGAAGTCTCACTGTATCTGCTGTTGCAATGCTGAATCTTGCAATTGTAATCTAAGTAACAAGCATTCACAAAATAATTGCCTTCTGTTTCTAGAAATGAAATTTTATGCAGCACAAAAACAGAGCTACACCGTACCCTTTTCCAAATACAACTTTTCAGTTTGTTGGTTCCCCCACCAAAAAAACCTAGCCAGGATGGGTCATGCTCTACATGCTCTACATCTTCAGTTGCTTGTTCCCTGTAAAAGTGCAAACTCCTACTGAACTGACTGGACTTGGTACCAGACAAGTTGCTGGGACAAATACTGCAGATGTTGACAAGGATGATCATAAGAGAACTAAGAAAACTATAACCCAGGCTCTAACCTGGCAGTTTAAGGTCTGAGGTGAAGAAGCCCTACTTATCCTTCCATTGGTAAATTATATATTCTGCTCTAGTTTCCTAATACAGAATATGCAGCATTACTTCTATTGCAGTTGTAATGTTTAGTCCTGTACAAAATATAGTCCAAACTTTGGCTAATTTATTGCCTATAAATATGCTGCAATGTAACATGTGTTTTGAAGCAAAAATGAGTTGCTTTATTGAAAGATAATTACTAAAAAATTACTAAAAGCAGAAGTAGTTGTAAAAAGTCCTTTTGTAGTGAGGTAATTTCCCCCCCCTGCTTAAGAGTTTTCAATTAGATTCTTCATTTTTCCTGTAGGCTTCAGCATGTGTGGCCCAAACTATAAAAAGAGAATGAGAGTAAGAACAAGGATTTTCACATACTGAGAGTAAGTTCATACACCAAGGCTACAGGCTACCACTAGCATGTACTCAGAAGTCATTCTTACACATTTCTTCTACTTGTGGTTTTTCCTGATCAATTTTAAAATTGAGAAATTTAAGAAGCAAACCCAGAACTGAAATAATGGAGCTTAAAAACCAAATAGGGTTTATAAATATTTACATTTGTTTTAAAACTGCTGATTTTATTTATATGAATGTTTAGCATTTGATTTTTAGTTTATGCTTTACATAAACTGTTTAGAGGTTTTTGTTGATTCAGTGGTATATAAATCTTGTCAAATAAATAAAAGAGTGGAATTCAGTTAGTGGTCTTGCACTTCTATAAGGGCATTTGATGCAGCAGACGCATTTGCTGACAGAAGAGCATGATGTGGGTACGTTTTTGACAAATCCCCTTTCTTCCTACACCTTCCCTGCTACTCCACAAGGCCCCTCTACTCTCTGGGGCCAATCTCCTGCAGGTGCTAGGGGAAGACACCTGCAGGATTAAGAGCACTTCTGTTAGGACCAGGGCACCAAATGGAGTCAACACTGTGTTCAGCATTCTTGAAGTTCAAGTAAACCTTTGTTTGGCAAGAAGCTCTCTAGTTAGAATTAGGCTTCACCATCATGTCCGTCTTGCCTTCCAAACCCCCTTAAATTCTATGTACCTCTAGTACAGTGACCAGTTATTTCATTACATACTTGTTCTTGCCCACCAACTGAAATAATGAACAATAGTTGCAACATACCCTCTGATGCCATTCTGCCTAAAGACCAACTAGCAATGGGACAAACTGTAAGTTAGCCCAGTTATTGGTGGTTTGTGACTGTTACAATAGAACATATTAGGGGGCCTTCGTAGCTGGGAAATCCCCTCTCCCCAGTGCAAGTGTTGTTCTGAGACTAGAAAAGAAGCTTCCTGCGCACCTTGCCCTCGGTAATCTAGCACTATATTGCAGCTGCTCTATAGAAGGCTTGTATTTAACTACTTTTCTGGTTGCCATTGGGGATCAAGAATCTGCACGTGGGTATGTGAATTGTGCTCAAGGATGAGCAGGTTTTAAGAGACAGTGAGACCCCTTCTCTGCAGCTACTGTGGTAGCAAGGCAGACTGGCAAAGGAGGAGAGTGCTTTGTTTCCCCTTTGCCAGCCTGCTGCATTGCTAGCCTGACCCTGTGAACTACCCTGAGAACTATGGGTATAGGGCAATATACAAATTTAATAAATAGTAAAAATTATAGAAATTTATAGCAAACTGGTAAAAGAGGGGCTCCTTTTAGGAGAAAAAAAAGCAGGATTAGGCTTTTTGGGCAGGCTACTAACTTTTATGGGCTTAAATACTATAGGGCAACCTTATTGTTAACAACTTTCCTAGTCCATATGTAGCAAGGAATTACATGCAAGTGAACAAGTAGGCTAATGGAGGGACAGACAAATAACATCATGCTAACTTCACCAGTCTGTTTGGTACAAGATAAGACAGACTAGCAGCCTGCATCTTCATGCTCCCCACTGCATTTTCTGTAGATAGACCCATTTTATAATTCTACATTCCACATGTGAGAAGGGTTTCACAGCCACACAGGCCAGCCCCTCCATCAGCTGGCTGGAGCATGTCAGAGTCCAAGTCAGAAAAGCTCTCCTCAGAAATTGTGTGCATAGGGGGCAGAGATACTACTACACATTCCAGTGGCAAACCAGGTCAACTTCCAGTGCATGATCCTTAAGATATATGCAGTTGGCTACAACTACAGTTTTAAAGGTCAAGGGAGAACTGGGAGGGAGGATTAAAATCCTAGTCACTAGAGTCCAGTGAATCATAAATTGGATGCAGTGCTTACCAGCCTTGTGTCAGATTCAGGAGCCTGTTTCTCAGTTTCACTTGGGCTGTCACTTCGATATCGATAAGCAAATTTCTTTTTAAGAGCTTCAGCTATTAGTGCGGCAGGATCTGTTGGGTCGGCTGCTTTTCGTTTGGTGCTCTCCTCTGGTCTTCAAAAGAATAGAGCAAAACTGTTGAGTTGTAGACACTTCAAATGCCTGCAAAGAGACTGGCTTCCCCTCTCCTTCTCCACCCCCCCAACCCAGAAGGGTTGGTACTACCAGCTACAAGTGCTACAACACATCTTCCAGCCTCTTATCTGATACAGCACATCTCCTGGCCCTGAACTGCTAACTTTACCTAAAGAGGGATGTGATGTGCCTCCTAATCCGAAAGAGTGCATGATGGTGCAAGAGGGGGCTGCAGTGGGGTATGTGTTACCTTGATTAAGCAAATGAATGGCTACTTATGTAACCTAAGGAACCATCCATTGTTAAGTTTCCTCACTGAAAGCCCCATCCCCCCCAACCTTCCTGAACAGAGAGCTGCAGTAGATTCACCTTTTCACAGATCGCAGCTTTACATTGTTCATATCTTTGAGAATATCTAGCATGTTTGGTATTTCATGCTTCTTCGAATCATCATCTATAAAAGTCCGTCCGGAGTTTACTCTTTTTCCTTTGCGCTCCTTAATAAGATCAATGGCAGAAGTGCTCTGCTGGAGCGGTGGTGGAGGTGGAAGGGGTGGGGGCGGCGGGGGCGGTGCTGGCACTCCTGCTAGGACAGGAACTGATGCTGCAGAACTTACTCCAGCTGTAACAAAATAGTCCATTTAATTATGCAACAATATTCTTCAGTAAATAATGATTATCATTTCAAAAACAAAACCCATCAAAGCAATGTAGCATTTTTCAATTAGGGACTGACATCTATCTAGGAAGGAAATACAAGAAGAGTAGAGGGTGCCAAAAGGGCTTGGAACCCCATTCTCTGGTTAGGCTTACTAGTGTTGAACAATTTTAAAATTTATACCCAATGGGTGTGGATTCTGTTTAAGCCACTAGAGAATGCTAGAAGTCTTTAAGTATGACAAATGTATAAATAATAAGCCATCACCAGCCATCTTATAAAATGATGACCAAATCAAACATATTTGAACAGTGCAGCAGTGCTTTAGAGCTTACAACTGCAGATACTGGGTTGATTTTGGCTGCAGTCTCAGAAAATTTAACGTGCAACACTAAAGACCTTGCCAGCTAGGAAACAAGGTTGTTCTTCTCGTCCTTCCAATACTCTCCGCTGTCATGTTCAGATTGCTATGAAAAAGTAGATTATTAAGAGGGGATAAATGAGACAAAGGAAAGGGAATGCAAAGCAATCAAGTAGTTAATGTCTTTATACTTCTTCCAAGAAGTACTGGCAGTCTTCCAATTCATGTTTAGCAGTCACTAATCAGAAATGAATAAGTTGGAAATATGGCTTAAAGAATAATTCAACACCCAAAATGTGTTAACTGACACTTTCATAAAGTTGTTTTTAGACATCAGAATAGTAATCAGACAAGCTTTTTCAACTACTGCCATTCAGCACCTTTAACAATGTCAGATAATCAACAATGTCAGATAACACAGCAATGGCTCAATATCACCTTGAGCCTACGTTTCTGCAGTTGTTTACGAAAGTATGAATAGTCCAGTGGATGGAACAGCAAAGTGTGACCCTCTCCTGTCAAGGTGAGTTAAGAAGTGAGACCACAACAATGGAAGTCACCACTTCTAATGCAAAGAATAATCAGACCCATTGGAATGAAAGTCAATTTGAAAGAAAAGTTATAAAATTAGCTTTGTTATATATATTTTTTAAAAATACCTGCTGTCATATTCTGCTGTTCTTGTAAGCTTACGATTTTGGCTATTTGCGCTCTTAAACTGGCAAGTTCATTTTCTAGCACACTGATTTTCTGCAGAGCTTCATCATTTGTGGCCACAGCAATCTTGGAGTCTTCTTTTTCTTGCAATGGCTTTGGCAAAGATACTTGAATATTTGGATCTCTTCCTGAGCAGCCTTCACCTCTAGGATATGTTTGGGATTTTGACCAAACGTCTGACCTGTAACCAACAAAACAATATACAGTAGTACTTACTTTTTAAAAAACCCCATTATCAAACAAGCTAAAGGGAGCAATGGTGAGGAGAAGAGGGGGAGAGGAAGGGGAAGTTCTGTTGTGTGATTGGAACTCCATGTGCACAGCATCTTATGCAGCCTAAACCTTCTATAGGCATGAGGTTGTTTTTTTTCTACTTCTTTGTACAGGAAATGGCTGCATAGGCTATTAAGACTGCCACAACTAGTTAGTTCTCACTTCAAATTGAATTCCCCAAATCTACCCCTTTCTCATCTTTCTGTAAATTTAATGTATAATGGCAGCCAAACTATTTTCATGTGCCACAAAGGAATACACATCAACCTATAGTCACACTTAATGTGAAACACCTCATAACAGCATATCAATTTCTGCAGGAATGAATGGAAGAGAGCACTGGCAAAACTGTGGCTTTCTCTGCAGTCATCTCTTGCTTTATGGACTGTAGGATCATCATTCAGTAATGCAAAATGGGACCAATGTCCTCCCAACCCCACTTCACCAATATGTCAACTCTCTGCTTCTCATATTGTCAAAATGAAACTGCTGCATCCCAGAGGCAGTTCTTTGGGTTTACATCACATTACAGAGTCCTAGCCTACACCCAATAATCTAAACATTGGAAGCACCTGCCTTTACATTGTTCATTCCCTATCTTCCAAGTGCCAGGGGTGCTGAAACTTGTGACTGCCTAGGTGACTGCTGTTTCTCTACCCATGAAAACAACACTTGACAGCATTCAAATGAGCAGGATATCTAGTTCAGTTCAACACACTGCTGCTTCCCTTGACACAGGTTGACTTAAAGAATCAACCACAGAGGGGCAGCTTCAAAAAACATACCTGAGCCGTGTAAAGACTTCACTTTCTTCTTCAGCAACCCACCCCACATCTGCAAGGGAGACCACTCCATCATCTCTCAGTGGGTTAGAATGACTGCCTTCTGCAGACTGAGATGGAAGCTAGATTTGAGTGGACAAGATTACATATTAGAATTCAAATAGCACTAAGTCGACAATGATTTCACACATAGTCTTGCTTACTTGAGGGTAGTGGAAGGATGAAACATCCTCCTATTATGTCAGAGAGAAATAGATGGAAAAGGAGAAAGATTTTACACCAGGGATAAATCCCACAAAGAATACTGAATGTGAACTAAACACAGAAATTTTAGTATTAGCACAATTAATCTATGAAATACAAAACATGAACTAATACAGTACGACAAATTGCAAATAAACCTATGTTTTCCAATGTGTACAACGCCAGGCAAGTTTCTCTTTAACCTGCACCATAAGTCACTAGTTGCAATTTGGAAAGTTACCTAAGCTAATAGTTACTGACTACAGTCCATGGACAATTCTCTAATCTCACCAAGCATCTAGCAGTGCCATTCTTTCCAAGTGCCCAAAAGGAATGTTTTCATGCAAAAGAAGGTTCAGATTAAAGATTAAAGTAAACCAGGGAATAATATTCTACATGGCAGAGCTAGCAAGAAACCTGGTCTGCATTCAATGTGCCCTTCCAGTTAGTAATACTTTGGTGAGAAATAGGAGTAAAGATAGAAAGTGCAAAATGTACACTGGGAATATGCACTATATGGCCAAAGGATGTGGGTGCAGTTCTAATGTCAAATAGTATCTGTTTCCAGATTTGCCAACAAAGCTAAGAAAGCACCAAGATCAATACATAAAGGGTTGATACTGCTGTCTAGCAACTGTAGATTTTTTCCCCTAGGCCAACTCCAAATATATGAAATATTTTTCCAGCCTTAAAGACTTGGAGCCAAATTTACAGGCCTAAGCAGAGGTTTGCTATTACATATTCTGTGTGGATCTAGTTGTTGAGACAGACAGACAGAAAGAAAGAAAGACAGAGATTATCAAGTGCACCTATCCCTTAGCTATCACTGGGTTATTCTGACATGACTTCCAAGGTGACTAAAATAGCAAGTTGTAGTATAGCTTTAAACTCTACATTTGAAGCTCAATTAAGACATGCCACTCAACTGTGACTCACACTAACAGTAGTTTAGTGTAATCCACATTTGAGCTCCCATAGTGGTTTAGAGCAATGCTACTCAAAGTGGCTGAGGCAACCAAGCCAGATGGATGGGGTATAAATAAATTTATTACTGTATTATTATTATTGTAACGTGGTGGTCCATGGACCAATGCTGTTCTGTGAGTCATCATTTGCTGGCCCCTGGCAACTCCACACAGCCCAGGTTGGGTGGGGCATTTCAGGGACCAAATATGTTACTAGTTCTTAGCACATTAGGGGAGGGAATAGCTGATCTATCACATCAGATAACCTGAGAAGTGCTGGTTTAGAGGTTCTCATTTTCTTAGTGCTTCAGTCTCAAGGTTATGGGCAGCTGACATGGAAACCTCCAGATGTTAGATTACAACTCCAATTATCTCTTTCCACTGGCTGTGTTGGCTAGGGCTGATGGGAGTACAAGAGTCCCATATCCCCATCTGTGGCAAGCATCCAAATCACCCACCACACATTTCTTTGTCCAACTATACTACAACTTTAAAGTCACAACGTCTTATTTAAGCCGCAATCGTATGCCCACTTGAGCAGAATAAGTCCCATTGAATATAGCGGGTCTTGCTTCTGAGTTAGTGTGCCTCAATAGTTTCTCTCCCACAGTTGCAGAACAAAAACTTGCAGCAGTTAAAGCCCCCTATGTAAGCTCAAGCAGAAAATTAAGGCTCTAAAAGTTAATTTGATTTATAGTTCTTAATAGCAGTTCATTATGATTACAAGCATGCACTAATAGCTTAATCAAGTTTAATGAGAAAGGACAAAACTGACTTACTGCAGGTTCAGTGCACGATCCTGTGATATAATAGCTAAAGCAAGAAAGAAAGAAAAAAGAGGGAAAGAGAGAACACTATAGAAAAGTTTCAGTGTAGCAACAATCTAGAAAAAAGCAAGAGTTCAACCTTGGCACTGATTCTGCTGCTGTGACACATATCAAATCCTCACAACTGAGTAATATAAGGCTGTTCAATTTAGGGAATGGATATAATAACTTTTTCATATTGGAAACCACATTAACTGTACCCAAAGAATATGTTTGCACACTCTCTCCTCTAGCTGCTTCCCACTTTTGTTGGAAATATCTGTCGAGTTCACACATTCTTGGCTCAGTTCCAGAGAAAGCCATCATTTGTGCTCACCATCAATCCTCCCTGGCACACATGCCAAAGGATTTACAGAGGGGTGTTTGTCTCTGTGGTGCTGGGCCTCTGGAGCAGGCTGAAGCCAATCCCTTGTGCTGCTTTTGCATGGTCAGCAGCACAGAAAGAACCAACCTCTCCCCACTTCTGCAAGTGAGAGGAAAGGTATCATGTTCTACCGAGCTTTCAAGCAATAGAAGCAGGCTCAAAAGCTCAGTGTCAAATAACCGACTTCAGTGAGTGAGGATCCTCTCCATTATCAGGAATCCTGGCTTACCAGAGGACCAAAGCTCTTATTCCTGGTGAATAATTTTATGGATGAAGGCCAGTGAGAAAATTTTGCAGATAGAGATGAAATATTATTCCTTGCTTCCTATTCCTTTCTTTCCCAAATAAACCTTGTTGACGCAGTCCATTTTCATGTTAAGAGGTAACATCTAAACCTCAAAGCCCATTATAACTGGAAACAGGTAAGTGTGAAACAAAGAGGTTTGCATGCAGGTGGACCAACAAAGGAAGGAAACATCTGTTCTTTTTACCTTTTATAAAAAGGCTAAAAACTATACCAATTTTAATGTATAATACAAGTGTATTTTGAAACAGCTAACTTCAATGTAGTCATAAATTTAAAATCATTACTATACTTGAATATATTTTCTCTTCAAGAACAATTTAGAACCCACAAGATTTCAATAAAATTAAATGTTACTGTCATACAACTACAATAAAAACACAGAATTCACAACTAATGTAAAATTCCCTGAAATATTTCTTTCCTCCCACTTTCAAATTTGAAGAATGAATGCTATTGTAAATCACGTTTAATTAAAACAGTAACTTCAGAACTGCATGCATCACAAGGACACAGTTTTATTTAAAATCTGTGGAACTATTGTCAGAAAAGTCACAGAAGAACAAGCATATGCAAAACCAGAATCCTGGGTGGCAGTGGCACCCTCAGTCTACAAACACTTATCTGGCATTTGGCATATAATCACAATATGACTTGTATTATTACAGAACTAAGATTCCAAAAAGGATACACTTGTTTATATTGAAGGAACACATATTATTCTAAAAGTCAAAATAATGCTCTTTATATTTGAAACATGTATTACATTTGTTTTACATGTACTACATTTGTTTGCCCTTCAAATATTCTATGTATCTATTTCTCTCCACCTTTATATGAAGTGCCAACACTTCTTCCCCAGCCCTGTTTCACCATTTTGTTCTATCTGATTTTCACTTAATTATAAATAAAAGTGTCTACTATTCTATGTATCATCAGGACTCTTCATCCAATTCCATCCCATTTAACTGTGTTTCCGCAACTCAAAAATGCACTTATACAACTCCAGGCTAACACTGAGAAGAAATAATTACGAAAGTGTATACCTGTATATATTAATCCTCCAACTGGGAAGCAATGTTAGTACTGTATCTTACAGCAAAAATGAAGAATTTTGGAGCACCCTAAAAAGTAACACATTCTAATATATACTTTTGTAAACTAATCTGATTTAGTGGAGTTTAGTCCATGAAAGCTTATGCCATAAGAAATTTGTTAGTCTTTTAGGTGCCACAAAGCTCTTATTCATTCATTCATTCATTCATTCATTCATTCATTCATTCATTCATTCTATTTAATTGTAATTATGCTGTGCCTTTCCCCCAGAACTAGGACTCACAGCTGCCCACAAAAATTAAAACAAATACCAATAAAACACAAATAGCTAAAAACATATACCGTATTTTTCGCATGATTGGACGCACCGGACCATAGGACGCACCTAGTTTTTTTGGGGGGAAATAAAGGAAAAAAAATTCCCTTTATTTCCCCCCCAAAAGCAGGTCAGGGAAACCGAACCAGGTCGAGGAACAGCGGGATAGTGGCGCTGCGCCTCCCTGCTGTCCCCCGAGCTTGTGGGGCTGGCTGATGTCTGCCTGGCGCGCGGGGCACTCTGCTTCAGGGTGCTCCACCCGCCGGGTGGCAGCCTCCTATCCGCAGCGTGGGGAGCCTTGCGGGGAACTCCTGCAGAGCTCCGCACGCTGCAGATGTCTGCCCGGCGCGAGGGGTGCTCTGCTTCAGGGCGTCCCACCCGCCGGGCGGCAGGCTGCTATCCGCAGCGTGGGGAGCCTTGTGGGGACTCCTGCAGGGCTCCCCACTCTGCGGATGTCTGCTTGGCGCGAGGGGCGCTCTGCTTCAGGGCGCCCCACCCGCCAGGCAGCAGGCTGCTATCCGCAGCGTGGGGAGCCTTGTGGGGACTCCTGCAGGGCTCCGCACGCTGCGGATGTCTGCCCGGCGTGAGGGGCGCTCTGCTTCAGGGCGCCCCACCTGCCGGGTGGCAGGCTGCTATCCGCAGCTTGGGGAGCCCTGTGGGGAACTCCTGCAGGGCTCCACACGCTGCGGATGTCTGCCTGGCGCGAGGGGCGCTCTGCTTCAGGGTGCCCCACCCGCCGGGCGGCAGCTTCCTATCCGCAGCGTGGGGAGCCCTGTGGGGAACTCCTGTAAGGCTCCCCACGCTGCGGATGTGTTCCTGAAGCACCGGGCGCTCTGCTTTCAGGGCGCCCGACGCTCCGGGAAGCAGGCTGCTATCCGCAGCCTAGACATCCCTGCGGGACCTCCCGCAGGGCTGCCTAGGCTGCGGATGTGTTCCCGAAGCACCGGGCGCTCTGCTTTCAGGGCGCCCGACGCTCCGGGAAGCAGGCTGCTATCCGCAGCCTAGACACGCTAGTGGAGCGCTAATCCCGAAGCTTGGGGCGTGCGGAGCTCAGCGCCCCCAAGCTTCTGGGTGCCGGCAGGGTCTAGACGGCTAGCGGAGACCTTGCCGGCACCCAGAAGCTTGGGGCGTGCTGAGCTCCGCACGCCCCAAGCTTCGGGATTGATGCAGCGCTCCGCTAGCCGTGGGAGAGTTGGGTCTCCCACGGCTAGCAGATACCTTCCTGAAGCCTGGAGAGCGAGAGGGGTCAGTGCGCACCGACCCCTCTCACTCTCCAGGCTTCAGCAAAAGCCTGCATTCGCTCCATAGGACGCACACACATTTTCCCTTGCTTTTTAGGAGGGAAAAAGTGCATCCTATGGTGCAAAAAATACGGTAAATGGTTATTGTTAAAAAGTAATTAAATTGTATTCTGAATCAAAACAATGTAAAAAACTACTAAAATGCAGATAGTAAAAAACCACACAGTACACTATTAAGAGGCCTTTCCTTAAGAACAGGCAGTTTCCAGAAGCCTGGGGAAAATACTTCACTTGCTGGCAAAAGGACAAGGAGGAAGCTAGTGCAGCTTCTTTAGGGAGTTCCGAAGTCTCAGAGCAGCCACCAAGAAGGCCTTCTACTGCATCCCCATGAGGCATGCCTGTGAAGGTGGCAAGACTAAAAGTAAAACATTCCCCAAAGACCTGAGCTTGGACATGTTTGTATAGGAGAATATGGTCCTTCAGATGGCCTGGACCAAAGCTGTATAGGGCTTTAGATAAGACAACCAGCACTTTGAACTGTGCCTGAAAACAGACTGGTAGCCAGTGAAGCTCTTGTAACAAGGGAGTTGTGTCCCTATCAACTCTCTAGTAGTTAAGTTATTATAATAAGTTATAATAATATAATTTTTTTTTTACCCCACTCATCTGACTGGGTTGCCCCAGCCACTTTGAGTGGCTTCCAACAGAATATATGAAAACACAACAGAACACAAGATGTTAAAAGCTTCTTGATACTTTTTATCCTTTGTCTGACCTTTCTTAACACAGCTGAATCACAAGCTGCTTTTACATGGCAAAGTGTGGGTTGAGTAAATGCAACTGGAGCTCTCCCTTCTAAGCATATAGAAAGTCTTTGTGCAAGGGCTGGCTATATACAGATTTTTTTCAACTTACAGTGACACCTTAACAAGCCATTGCTGAACCCCATTTCCAAAGCTTCATAACAATAACATAGAATGGGAATACGGGTATGCAGTGAAGGAAACATCCGAGAAGATAATTACCATTTACTCTGTCAACATGCCAAAGTTTAAAGAGAGTCATAGATGTGACTCCTGGGGCTGTAGACAAAAGGAGCTCTGTTTCAATAAAAAAATTCCCAAGTTCAGAGCCAATTTCTAGCTGCATTAGAGACAATCACTCACTCAACATTTGCAGTAATAGGCTCTGCTGCTCCACAAAGTTACTCTACAGCAAGTTAATAAAACATGCATAACCTCTCTACAATAGGAAGAAGACTGGGACAAATCCCTCTTCTAAGATGACAGAGACACAGCAAAGTTTTAAAACTGCTTACTTTTATTTCCATGAAAGCAAACTTTTCAAAGCATAGATCTGCACTAGGAAGTGCACCAGAATATTCATTGGAAGAGTTCGCTGAACTTGTAGGCAGATGTTTAATGACAGCTATCTCTACTATTCCCCAGAGTCGATACTATTAAGCTTCCAACTCACAATATCTTGCTGAATAAATGTTTCCATAAGATGTATTTTAAGACGTTTCCCCATGACATTCAACAATTTTAAAAGCAACCAACAGAGGTACAGTTTTAAAGGAAGTTATACAATGTGCAAAACCTGTCTGTTGGGTTAGCAGGCTGCTCAGAAGATAGAGAATGTAAACTATTAAAACATAATAACAAAGGTAAATTTTAATAATTATACAGAACCTTCAACAAAATGCTGTAGTGTGTCTCCAGCTCCAAAGAGGCAGATCCTTTGAGGTCTCTTTAGACCTTCTAAGTGGCGTATAGCACAAAGAGGTGAGTATTGTAAGCTCACAAACACATTTGCTGTAAGTTTTAGGTGCTTCAGCAGGTCCATTCTCTCTCTCTGACTCCCAACACCTCACCTGACACATTAATACATCCTGAAAGCTGGTCCTTTCAAGCTTTTTTCAAGAATATTTTTTCCCTTTATTTGACAATATTTATATTGTTTCCCTACCTGGAGAAGCCTCCCCCCCTATGTAAAACATCAAGGCCTGCTTCAGATACACTGTCCCTTCTCCCTGCCCACCCCTGAGTCAATTGACACCATCTGTCCTGTGAGGAAGAGATCAAGGGAGGCATGTATAGATAAACTACATGGCCTGCTCTACTCGCCATGTTATACTGTTTCTTTTCATACTAAAAATTGTAAACTGCCTTGGCAGAAAGGCAGTATATATGAATGCAATGAATGAATGAATGAATGATCTCTGCTTAATTTTTGATGGTTACTGTTTTGTTTAAAACTGCTTGTAAAAGGTAAAGGTAAAGGGACCCCTGACCATTAGGTCCAGTCGTGACCGACTCTGGGGTTGCGCGCTCATCTCGCTCTATAGGCCGAGGGAGCCGGTGTTTGCCTGCAGACAGCTTCCGGGTCATGTGGCCAGCATGACTAAGCCGCTTCTGGTGAACCAGAGCAGCACACAGAAACACTGTTTACCTTCCCGCCGGAGAGGTACCTATTTATCTACTTGCACTTTGACGTGCTTTCGAACTACTAGGTTGGCAGGAGCAGGGACTGAACAATGGGAGCTCACCCCATTGCAGGGATTCGAACTGCCGACCTTCTGATTGGCAAGTCCTAGGCTCTGTGGTTTAACCCACAGCACCACCCGCGTCCCTTAGACAGTTGTAGTAGTTTCCTATTAGAGAAAAGTATGCTGGTTATGAGATATTTGACACAGCTTTCAAATTCACAGATCAAAAAACGTACCAACAACCTACACCCAGATGCCATTAGTTTGCTCTGACCACTAAGATTAATTTAATTTCCCTCTGGAAAGTGAAAGAAATATTTAAAATCTTACCTGAAACTGAACTCTTGGACATTGTATCAGCGAGAGGTTGGTGCCAATTTTCCTTACAATACTTCTATCACGACCATAAGGCTTACTAGACCAAAGTAACTGGAAGAAAAAAAAGAAAAACAATTTTATTACTGCCTAACATGATCTGCCTAGCGTGAAAATAATTTGTTTCTTTAAATTTCACTTCAAATCCAGATCACCTGGGAGTAAAGCCCCAGTTAATGCTCTTTTGAATAAATATGCAGATGTGCACTGCAATGCCTCTGTATCAAGAAAAGTACATTGTGCAACATCATACATCAACACACAAATACTTGTGCAATGGAACTTTTTCATTCTCTCTCCCCCTCACCAAAAAAAAGGAACAGAGCAGGTTTGGGGATGTGCAGGGGGGGGGGGGAGGAAATCTGTTCGGCTGTCAGAACAGCTACCATGAGATTTCATGCATTATGTTTTAACAAGGATGATCTACACTGGAATTTTCATGTGGACAGAAGACTAGAGAAAGATAAGGAAATGAATCTGGCCAGTGGGCCAGACCTTGAGTTCCCCCACCACCACCGGGCCATTTTGACAGTTTTGAAATGGATGCAGACAAACAAACAAACACTTGTCAATTCCTTGACTTAAGGTGAGTCATTTCTCTTTCGTAGCATGACAAGCCATGCTAAAAATAGAAATACAAGACCAATTAAGCAGGTCTTGATATTACTGATGATCAGTAGTGACTTCAAGCTCCACTTTCTTTTAAATTATATTTTAATTGATGTTTTATTGTTTTAATCTATTCTCCCAGTTTTAAGTAATCCTCCTTGGAACCTTAGGGTGAAGGATGGAATCAAAGCCTGAATAAATAAAAATTTTAAGTGTTTATAATACAGTGGTACCTCGAGTTACAAACACTTCAGGTTACAAACTCCGCTAACCTGGAAGAGTTACCTCGAGTTGAGAACTCTGCCCCAGGATGAGAATGGAAATTGTGTGTCAGCAGTGCAGTGGCAGCAAGAGGCCCCATTAGCGAAAGCACACCTCTAGTTAAGAACAGTTTCAGGTTAAGAACGGACCTCCGGAATGAATTAAGTTCGTAACTAGAGGTACCACTGTACAGAGATTTGTCTACCCCTTCTAATGTAACATTCATCTAACTCCTGGGCAAAAAAGCATACTGTGATGTGTTGACAAAATGTGTATGATGGCAAGGCCAAATGCACTTTGGAGGAGAAGGAGTTCTATAACCTGGGAGCCACAGGCACAAAAAGATGCTCTCAAACACTACTGCCACATGACCCTCAAAAGGGTGGCACTGTCAATAGGGTATTTCACACTGATCCTAACAGCCAGGCAAGTCTGTACTTCACTATAACACTTACTGATTCCATAGTTAATGCTGCTTTCTCAAATATCACTCTAAGTAGGTGCTTAATCCAGTAAATCATCTGGAACAATGCAGGGTTTCCACAATCTTGTTAGCTAACCACCTCAGTTTGCTGGAATGCAAATGTTCCATAGTCACTCTGGGGAGAAAAAACAAAGTGTGAAACCATGAGTATCTGTGTGCAACTCTTTCAAACTATGAGAAATGATCTAGAAGAAAACATATCAAAAAAAGCTAAGTCCACAATTTTCACTGCAAGTAAGCAATCAGTATTTATTGATTGTAATTTGTAAACTCACTTTCAGGCGCTGTCAAAACTGTCAAGTAGGATTTCCATAAATTGAAAATAAAGTTCTAGGGTGCAAGCAGGTTTGGTCATCAGTATATTGATGTCACTTGGCTCTACCTTTCCTTTCCATGTTCAGTTCCCAAGGAAGCTGTTGAAATCTTAAGCCAGTACAGTGGAACCTCGGGTTGCAGACATAATCCATGACGGAGACACATCCGCAATCCGCAGCGTTTGCATCCTAAAGCGCAGGATCTGTGCAGGCGCAATTTAGCGCTGCTGCGCATGTGCAAAGCATGATTTAGCACTTCTGCGCATGCGAGTGGCGAAACCCGGAAGTAACCCATTGCAGTACTTATGGGTTTCCCACAGTCCGCAATCCGAAAACACATAAACTGAAGCATCCATAACATGAGGTATGACCGTACCTAGTGGCAGTTCTGGGATGGATGCAGCAAACAAGCTAAAACTGAATCAGAGCAAGATGATGCTGTGGGTGGGGAGTTCCCCAGTTCCAGAAGATAGTTTACAACTGGTTTTGGATGGACTGGTACTCTCCCTGATAGAAGAAGTATATAGTTTGGGAGTGCTCATGAATTTGGCAATGACTGGGGAAACCCAGTAAGTATCAGTGACCAGGAGTGTTTTTGGTTTTTGTTTTATCAGCACTGGCTTGTATGCCAACTGTCCCACTAACATGAATGGGATGACTCTGCCACAGTCATCCACATTTTGGTCATATTCCAACCAGACTACTGCAATGTGTTCTATGTGGGGCTGCCTTTGGAAACTTCAGGTGGTTCAGAATGTAGCTGCCAGGATTCCACTCTGAATGTGTGTATCTGTGTATCTATGGAACATAACTGACAAGAAAGTACTAGTGACAAGATTCTTAAGAGCTTATGTTTTCAAGAATCTTATATTTTATTCAAACACCTCTCACAAGGAACGTTGGTTATATCTTGTGCACATCTAAGCCTTACCCCACAATGTTTCAATTTTTAAAAATCTTACACTGCTTCCAGTCCTGTGACAAATGCCCAAAATTTGTCATTTAATTTTTTTTATAACAGAAACAAATAATAAATGATAAAACTTGATTTAAGATAGCATGAAATAGTTGGTGAGAAAGTTGTTCAGAAAATAGCCTTGAGAGCTGCAGTTCTCACCATGATTCCATTTACACCTTGGTCTTGCATACCCACATATACATGGCAACTTGACTAAGGGTCAATATGCCTTTGGCATATGGTGTATTTCAGGATTTTTGAATCAAATGCATACATCATCAAAAAACCTACAAATATCTACTGCTCTCAGTTTAGTTCCTCTAAGAAAGACGAATTTGATAATGTGAACATAATTATGATCATTTTGGAAACTTGTTAAACTTCTTAGTCTGCTACATAATGGAAAAACTGAATGGTATTTTTTTTAAAAAATGAAAAGTCAGCAGACTACAAGACACTTGGTACAGTTCTAGCAAGAACTGTTGTAGTTAATTCATTGCTAGTGCTTTCATTACAAGCTTGTTTTAGTCAACAGTTTACCACTCCTAGGTAATAATATCTTCATGTGGAAACTTGGCACAGGGAACCTCAGTTGTACTGCCTTGAGGTTTACCGTTTATGGGATGTTTGAGATGCTGGTGCAGCTGTTCAGTTGACAGTTTCTCACATGCAGTACATGGTATGCAGTTCAGGGCTGCCATTTATTTTGTATCCCTTTGAACCTGGAATCATTTTCTTAGACTTAGATGGATCATTCCAGAAGACTAAAACATACTTTCTTAAGAAAGCACAAATATCTGCTAGCAGCAAGTTCTTCTCTGACCCATCTGGGAAATAATGTATCACCCCATTCTCAAATTTAACATGACAATACGTACTGTAATTCCATGTTTCTATTCTGGAAGCCGTAGAAGGGGAAACTATTAGGAGCCCTCTTTGCAAATTTTGACTTCCCCTTGGCTTCTCAACAAAGCAATGGGTACCTGAATGGCTTTCTACTGCCAGTTATTTGTGATTATCCCCCTACCCCTATCCCACCCCCCCAAAACCCCCCACCAATGCCACCTACCCACATTTACATTTAAAGATTAGCAAATGTAATATGACATAAACTTTCAGGGATTAGACTCATCAGATCCAAGTGGACTTATTCATCAGATGCAAGTGGACTTATATTGATGAACTCATATGCCATAATACGACATTTTCTGCTTTTGCTGCTACAGACTAACATGGCTAACTTTTTGTACCTATCTGTACAGGAAAAGATGAAACAATCTTTCAGGTGAGCCTTTCTGACTGGAATTGGCTCTCTAGAGTCTTAGACAGATTTTCTTCCACTACATTGTTCTTCCAACTGAAGATGCCAAAGATCAAAATGGGGACATCATACATGCAAAGTATGTGCTCTTCTACCACTGAGCAACAAATCCCCTCCTTGGCCTCTACTCATCTGCCATATCCTAACTGTGCTTCCTCAGCTCTTTAAATCTAAGAAAATCAGCTTACAGAGCCAGGCTGCATTGTCAAGAAAAGCAATATTTTAAAGTAATTTTTTTTATCCTGACCTTTAAAATGTTCTGTCCAGGAGGAGGAAACATATAGGACGGTAGTCAATGACAGACCTACTTGGAGTAATTAATTTCAATTGGTCTACTCTGAGTAGAAATTCATGAAATACAACTCATAGTCACATTGAGTTGGCACAGGAACAAATATTGGTATCAGAGTTGGAAGGGACCACAAGGATAATCTAGTCTAGCCCCCTGCAATGCAGGAATCTTTGACCAATGTGGGGCTCAAACCCATGACCCTGAGATTAAGAGTTTCATGCTCTTCTGACTGAGCTATATGCTTACTACATTTGGTTTATTTGAAACAAATAGAGCATGGCCCAAAATTAAGATACAGCAAGTCATGTTATTGCTTATTTGAGCTGTGTGGGTGCTACACAGGGGGGATGCCATAGGGACCCCCGTGAGAGCCACATTCACAATTAAAACACTGTTTAAGATGAATTGTGACTTATTGTGACATGCAAACTAGGCCAGTGTAATGGAACTCCCAAACAAATGGAAAAATCAATTTATATACCTCAAAATGCAAATGGCTGATTTGGCAACAGGGGATACAAACAGTTAACCTTCATTGCATACAGCAGCCAGCAAGTGCAGTTTGGATTTAAATATCTCCACTCCTGTCTTTCTTCATTCCTTCCCCCACTTCTTCTTTTTATAAGTAAAAAAGTGGCGCTGTGGGTTAAAGCCTCAGCGCCTAGGACTTGCCGATCGAAAGGTCGGCGGTTCGAATCCCTGTGGCGGGGTGCGCTCCCGCTGCTCGGTCCCAGCGCCTGCCAACCTAGCAGTTCGAAAGCACCTCCGGGTGCAAGTAGATAAATAGGGACCGCTTACCAGCGGGAAGGTAAACGGCGTTTCCGTGTGCGGCTCTGGCTCGCCAGAGCAGCGATGTCACGCTGGCCACGTGACCCGGAAGTGTCTCCGGACAGCGCTGGCCCCTGGCCTCTTAAGTGAGATGGGCGCACAACCCCAGAGTCTGTCAAGACTGGCCTGTACGGGCAGGGGTACCTTTACCTTTACCTTTAAGCCTGCAGCACCTAGATCCCTGATGTGCTTTAGAATATTATTTAGTGTTTTCTAAGTATACCCAGTAATACATAAGATACCAAGAACATAATATATGCATTGTATCTCAGAGTACATAAGCAATCCCTATTCACTTTCCATTTGACTTTGTGGTCACTAATTGAGGATGAATCAACCTAATGATCTGGCTAGAGGTGAGGGTTTGCTACTCAAAATTACCAGTTTTGCACATGTTGCTCAGTTGCAACTATTCTGTATGCAGTACAGATATGTTTTCTTGAACTGCCACTTCTTTTGGCAAGCCCCATTTTAAGCTAGATAGTCTGAAACGATAATGTTCATATTTTAAAGTCCTACAAATACCTATGATAATGAAACAGAAATGCAAGGCTTTTATATTCCTTTTAAAACATTTGCCTAATTTATAGGTGCAGAGAATTTTCATTTGCAGTACAAACTCTGGTTGCCACAATAAGCACAGTATACTGGAAGCTGCTTTGTATCAGAGATCAGAATACTTCCATCTATCCCCGTATTATCTCCCTTGACTCACAGCAGCTCTCTGGGGCCTTCGGCATTCTCATCACCTGCTACCTGATCCTTTTAACTGGAGATGCAAGTTTCTGCATGCAAAACATGTGTTCCACCATTGGTCTATGGCTCCTTTCCCAAAATGCTGTCTGACCTTTAACAGAACACACAATCCTGAAGAACAGAGTCTCCTCATTTTTATGTCACCTAAAAAATACTTCTCTCAATAATAATAATTTTATTATTTTATTATTTTTACCTCACTCATGTGACTGGGTTTCCCCATCAGCATTAGCAGACAGTAACTTGCAATTTCTAAATGACTTCCACCTAAATGCAACTATGTTTTCTACACACTATTATTCTCTGCACAGCTTATTTTTATATATCTAGCAATGTAAGAAGCACCAGAATGAACTACCGGTAGGTTAGATACAAAAACATGTTAGGTACAAGTTTCTGATGTGTGTGTGTGTGTGTCAATGTATTCAAATATGGCAAAAACAAATCTTGATCTCAGTACCGAGAAAAAAGTCAAAATGCCTTGCTTCCCCGCCTCTGCTTTTTATTTACAGAAGTCACCACTGAGCTGGCACAGATAGACAAGTTTCAAAGTGCTAGCAGCGATGGCCCACAGTGTTGTTTACTAGGACGCAGTAGGAGAAAAGAACAGAGCTTCTCAAGGTTAGCCGCTGTCTAACCAGTGTCCTTACACTGGAGACAAAGAGAGAACTCAGACGGCGGAGCATTTTTACCTTTCACTTGACTACTGAAAAAAAAGAAAGAAGCAGTGCTTATTTTGTAACCCAAGGAGCGGCCAGATTTAGGCCTAACCCTGAAAATCGGGCTTTTCTGCCTACTCTGTGCCCTTATTCCTCGACAACGCGATGGCGGGTTGCGATTACTCAAGGGGGGGGGGGAGGGCACTGCACATGCTCAGAGGCACCCTCGCCCCCACTTTTTTTTTTACTGTTAGCGCTACAGTGCTGCATGCTCCCAGGTTGGAGTGTGCCTCGGATCAAGGCCCGCTTTTAGGAAAAGCGGAGGGAAGCAACAGTGCTCTCAACGAACTGTTGGGACTAAGCGGCACTCGGCGCTCTGGGGCAGCGGCCCCCGCCAAGCCACTCGCTCCCACCCCCAGCCGCACTGGGGCGGGATTGGCCGGTCCCATCAGGCGCCTGTGTGGGCATCCTCAAGTCCGGACGGCCAACCTCTCCCTCAGCCCCCTCCGAAGCCGGTTCAAAAGCCCCTCCCGTACCAAGGGCCGCGCGAAGGGCTAAAACCGCAGCAGCGGACCCCGGGACCGCAGCACGAACGGAGAGGGCGCCGCCCTCGCCGCTCAGACTCACCGCCTCGCCCTGCCGGTAATACTCCTTTCTCAGTCACCTCAGCAGCCGCCAAGTCCCGGCAGTTCATTCCCACACACGCTCCTCATCTCTCCCCCTCCCGTCTCCTTCAACAACCAATCCTCCCGCTGCACCGGCTACAGCTCTTGGCCAATCATCGTTTGCCGTTGCGGGAGGTGAGGCTTCAGCTCCCGCCTTATCCGGGTCACAAGACGTTAGTCTACCATCGAGACGGAAAAGAAGACGGGTGACTTGGTTTGCGGACACGCTGGGAATTCACGTGAACAGTACTGAAGGATCGCCCGAGAGCGCCATCTGCCGATACGGAGCGCTCGGTACAACAGCCAATGATTACTTAGCAGAGCGTAGTAAAGCTGTACAACTGTTGTTTCTTTTCTCGTCCGGGCTAGGTCTCTGTCCGCTACGACGGTAGCATTTCGCAACTCGCTTTTATCGGTACTGTCGTTATAAAAAGGACTGCAATATGCAAATTAAAAATTATTTTAGGACTGCAGTAGCCCTGTGCAATAATATGGCTTGATACGCTATCAAGCATTTGTTTTAAATACGTAGTTCTTTAGATTTTATTATATATTTGTATTGTATTTTATGTCTTGTAAGCTGCCTTGTGAGCAGCCTAAACATGCCCTAAGTCTAAGGTATAGGACAGCTTCCTAAGTTCCTACTACTGTACTTTGATGAGGCTTACTCCCAAGTATGTTTAGGCTTGGATTCTTATACCAGGGGTGGCCAACTCCCAAAAGACTGCACTCTACTTACAGAGTTAAAAACTGGCAGTGATCTACCCCGTATTTTATGGGTACAGGTCAAAGTTGTTGAGTTTGATCATAGAATTGTTGAGTTGGAAGAGAGCCAGAGGATCATCTAGTCCAACCCACTGCAATGCAGGAATATGCAGCTGTCCCATATGGGGATCAAACCTGCAACCTTGGCATTATGAGCACCATGATGTAACCAACTGAGCTATCCAGGTATCTACCTCCTTTTTAAAATGTACTTTATTACTATTATTTGTATTTTAAAAGATTGCAGTGTGTTTGCAATAAGCAATAACTTTGCAATACAGTAACGAAAATTCCCAACTAAAAACTGTACAGTAAACTGAAAACAACTATGGCTGTGCTGTCATTATACTTCCTATTTCAATACATCAAGAAAAAGCCCATTTCTCAATAAATTTATGGGGAGTTAAATACCACTGATAAAACGTCTTATAAGTATGGAAATTGATAAAATGCATGTTGCTACAGAAGAATGCATCCTAGTCAAGACACCACATAGTCTTCCTTTGATGTGGTCCAACTTTAGATGGAGTCCAACAGGGTGGCAACAGCTTTGCCACAACGCCCCCTGGTCCTGACTGATTTGCTAAAGTCTTACGGGAAAAAACCTCAAGACTTAGGAAGTCTGCCTGATTTCTATCAGTTAAGATAGCTGATAGCATGGAATGCTGTTTATGTTGTCAGTTTGAAAATAAGGAAGATGGAAAGCAGGGGAAGAGAGGGAATTGACTTGCTCTCCCCCCTCTCCCCAGAATAATTTAAGGGGTGTTTCAAGACAATACCATTTTTCTTTCCCACTCTCCAGAACTGGATACCGCCCCTCTTATTTCATATAGGGACCCACGTTAGGAGCTAGAAGCCCTCTATTGCTATATGTACTGTATAGTACAGCAGGGGGAAACTTCAGAACCTTCTCCTCCCACCCCTCAATTCTTCCTGTTCTAACCTGGCCTAAGAGCACTCCTGTGGAGCAGATCCCATTTGTAATTGTTTATCTGTTGAAGTTTTATCCTGCCGTTGCTCCACGGACCTAAGGGTCACCCCACGCTCCATTTTTTTATTTTGGTTTTTGGTTTCTACGAGTGAAAAACACACGTTTTTATTCATAAAGTTCTCCAAAATTCGTATATTTTCCAGACTCACGGCATGCTGGTGAAAGAGGAAATTAAGGCTGCTTTCCAAGCCCCACATGCCCAGAAGTAAGCCCCATTCAATTCAATACGACTTACTCCTGAGTAGAACTGGCTAATAAGGCTGCCTGCATTCCTAAACTAGAGATGGAAGAGCGATTCAACGCAGCGGGGCTTACTTCCGAATAGACATTCACGGGACTGCGCTGGAACACTTCCTTTTCAACCTGCGGTAGCAAACCCCCGTGGAAACACACAAACGCCCACAAATAAATCCCGCTAAACAGGAGCGGGACTCGCTTCCCATAAGCGCTCACAGAATCGCTCTGTTTATCCTTTTCGCCTACAAGCCCCCCTCCCTCGCGCCATACTCTCGCGTGACAGCGAAAGCTCACGACGCCGAGAAAGGTCTCCCTGGGACTTGTAGTTTCTTAGGTCCACCTTAAAAAAAAAAAGCTTCACCGGCTCCAACCCACAATGCCGCGGAAGTCCAGCCAGCCGCATTTAACCAATTAGAGACGCGCGTAAGAAGGCGAGCCGCGACTGGCCAGGAGGTGCTTTCGGCTGCAGCCAATGGGGTCCCCCGGAGCGCCGAGGTGCCGGAGACCTGTGAGCGCCCGCCTGGCTGGGTGAATGTTGTCTCCGGGGGTAGAAGGTTCCAATCCTGCTGACCTCTGGCCGGGCGCCCCGGGGTGCAAAGCGCCTTCTCCCCGCCCGGCCTCCTTTCGCACGAGGGCGGCCTCCGCGGCAGCAGATACGTGACCTGGACCGTTCCTTCCTCTGGCGGGGCGGGAGCAAGAAAGCGCCTCCCCTTTCGCATCCTATGAAAGTGAGGGCGGGGAATGGGGGAGCTTCGGAGTGGGGAGTCGGTGGCTGGTGGGGGTTAAGGGCTATTGGGCCCCTGAAGGCAGGGAAAGCCAGACCAAGGAGAGGTGACCCCGGGCAGGGTAACCTAAGAGTCCCCTGACCTCTTCCCACCCCAATCACAAGCTCTTATTTTAAATCATCAAAACATCAGGGGTTTCTAATGGCTGCCTTTCTCTCCATAGTATCAGCTTATGTATGTTTACCCTGATTTAAGCCCAATTTCGTTGAGTGGGGCTTAGTCCCTGCTAGCCTAAAGTGTGGTACTATGTGGGTCTACTCAGATGGAAATTCCATTGGGTTCAATGGGCAGCCCTCCCAGGTAATTGGGGATATGATTGCAGCAGAAGCTGATTTCAGTTATCTGGCCCTGGGGAATGGGGAGGAGGTTTAGGCGCTGGCGCGTAAGGTAGCAGTCCCTTGTGTGCTGAACCTCCGGTATTTTTGCGATACAAACCAGTATGTGAAATAGTACAAATGACCAACATAGCACCTTGGATGTCCACATCTGGGAATAAGTTCCGTCGCAGTGAGCTAGATTTACTTTTGGCTGACTATTTGGTTAACGGCTGTTTCATTTTAGAAAAGGCTTGCTGCAGCATCTAAGACTTGGTGTTTGAATATAGCCACAGTGCTATATAGTGAGTTGCTTTTGTTTTTGAAAAGAGAAACAAAAGTGATTTCTTTGGGTCTTGATGTTTTTTATCAGACTGTGCATATGCTTGCAAGTAAGTCCTATTGAAACAAATAGGACGTCTAAGAAGGCATGCATACACATGGCAGAGTTTGAGTATGAATTTGTACATGCTTACCAGGGAGCAAGCCCTACTGGCAGAGTGGGATTTATGAATAAACATGCATATAGGATTGTGCTGTGCACTGAAGTAAGTAAAAAACAACAACAATGAAATAGATGAGGCATATTTGTTTTACTGAATCACATATAATTCTTAATATAAGCATGTTGTCAGTCTCTGGCTCAGGTTGTGGTCAGAAGCTGTATCAAGTTTCTTTGGTTATATTTGTAATTCTTAATCAGTAAATAGCACAAATGTTTGTCTGTGGCCCTAAGGACCGTCAATTTCAGTAAAAGCCACATACAGTATTTAGGATTGATCCTAAGCACAGCTTTTAAAGTTAGCTTCATGGAAACAAATATCCTGATTTCCAGACCAGTTTAATTTCTCAATACTTTATTCATGGTGGAGTTAACTCATATTTTTAGCTCAGTGGTTTTCAGATTCCACCTTCAAGGAGCCCTTTCTGCATTGCTTTGTCTGCTGCAGAACTTGAGGGTGTCTACACTCAAGAACCTTGTGCATTCAGAATATTCTGGATCATGTTTACTAAGGTGAACAGACATTTCGTAGAGGACACCGGCCATATTGGTCCTCATTGTTGCTGCATGTGAACTGTGAGTGCACCATGGATTATACTCAACAATGTCCTCATACTATACAAGGAGAAATAGGCAAGCTGTCTGTCTAGGAAGCTTGGGTTGTTGTCAACAGTAGCCATACTTAGAGTAGACTCATTCAAATCATTGGATATCATTAACAGGTCTGTTTCAGTGGGTTTACTCTGAGTATGACTTGGTTGGATTCAGTCCCTTGACTGTCATCATGGCTCTTTCAATTGAGGAACCTATGATAAGCATATGAGGATTCTCAGGAGCAAAGTTTGAAAATTGCTATTCTAATAATCTAGTTATTGAATTTAGGTTCCGGCAGTGCATTGTGTTTTGTTTTGCCAGGGGTGGCATACAGCAGTTTAGAAGGTTGTCTTTCCATTACTCATGCCATGCTTCCTTTATTCAGATGATAATTCCAATGCACAATTTTGGAAATTAGATCCTTATGGAGATTGTATACCTTCATATTCCATCCAGCATTGCAACTGATAAATACATATGCTGCGTGAAGCTCTTTGGGCACTGGTCAAGACCTGAACAACCACATGCCTTCATTTGCTTACCCAAGAGAATTCTGTTCTGTTTACTGTATAATAGTCCCTTTAGGCACTTTTGAAAGCTGTATATGAAATGTTATGTTCACAATGCATGGAAGCCCTTGTTATATCTTAAATAGCATTTTGGATTCTGACTGAAGCCTTCACAATATCAAAAACTTGGGGCCAATTCTCACTATGTTTTTGTGCTTTGTGTGTATGTGAAGGTGAAATGCAAATGCTTTATGATTATTTCACCCACCTATCCCATTTACTTGCTTTTGGGGTAAAGCTGGGAGTTTTTGCATAGTGGGATGGGCCAAAGGGTTGAGCATTGTCAAGCTTTACATATCTTTATATGTACAAAATGGTGATAACTATGGATTAGGGATAATTCTTGCCCAGCAAGAATTATTCTATTACTGAGTGAATGGCTAACTTCTGATGTTGATAGCTGAAATAGCGATAAGATGTGCTATGTATTAGATTCTTTGACTTGCTGTCTGATTTTGGTAGAAAGAAATGGGAACTTTGAGTGCATTAAAATTTAAAATAATGTGTCTTAGGTTTGCCTTTTTGTTGAATTTTGAATAGTGATCTGAGCAGCATGTGCTGACTAGTGTCTACATGTAGTCTTTTAAAGACTCCTAAAGAATTACTTAAGGAAATATAATTTGAATCACACCAAGCTAATGACAGTGGCCATTAACTCCACAATATTTCTAATAACATTTCTTTTCCAGCAGAATTTTATGTATGACAAGCAAAAATGAACAGCAGCATGAGTGAAGAGCCTGATGCGTTATCTGTAGTTAATCAGCTGAGGGACCTTGCAGCTGATCCCCTAAACAGAAGAGCAATTGTCCAGGATCAGGGATGTCTACCAGGCCTTATTTTATTTTTGGATCATCCCAATCCCCCAGTTGTCCATTCAGCCCTACTGGTAAGTATCGTCTGTTTCCTAATTGTGCAACTTTTTTCCTATGCATTCTGTAGCATGACTATGTGATTGGCACTCTAAATTTCAGGATTAATATTAAATAATCACTCACTGGCTGTTGCAACCATATTTTACACCAGTGTGTTTCCATAAAATATCTTAAAACAAAACATTTTAGAAAATTTTACTGAAGAAGAAAAGATGTATTGTAATAGCACAGATTCTTAGCCAGAGAGGATCACCTAAAAATGACAATCCCAGATGCAGCAAAACTGAAATGCAGTTTATGCTCTTGTCACTCTGGTACATTCTGAGAAACTATGGCATTGAAGTGGAGGATTTCTTTAAAAAGAAATAAAGAAATTTATTGATGCAACTTTGAATGATACCAAAGTTTAGCAATGTATATCAAATATGAGAGTTCAGGAGCAATGTTAATTTTGTTTGATGCCAGGTCCCGCCCCCATCCCAAGGTAAAAGTAGTCATAGTTCTCATCTTCCCACTCTCCAAATCAGAATCTAGTCCTACTGAAATAAATGGGCCTTACTCCCAGGTAAATGTATAAAGTGTAAGTTGGCAGTCTAAATTAATAATGAAACATAACAGAAATACTCTTCAGCAGGTATTAGGGCAATGGACATGCTGTATCAGAGCTGTTAGGAACTAACCAAACATTAACGTTGGCACAAGACCAATTACACAACACAATGACAACTGGTTGAAGGTCCTCTTGTTTCTGAATGTCACTTAATCGTGACACATGCAGTCTTAGAGCTCAGAGAAAATATGATGCTAAGTAGAACAATGAAAAACCCAAATTGTTTGTATGATAACAATTTACCTCCCAAAAGCAAGCACCCATATACATACAACATCTGTCAACTAAACTTATCCTTCTCCAACTGAACAAGTTGACAGGCTTGCTCTTAAAATCTATTCATCTTAAAGATTCAGTAATATTGATCAGCATGGGATGTATGTGGAAAAAGGGCTGCAGAATAGGAGAGAGGAGGAGGCATGGAAATGGAAGTGTTCTGTGTCAAGAAAGAGTTGACACAGGAGGGTGTGAGGAAAAAGGAGTGAAGGTGAAAATGGGAGTGTAAAGGTGGTTGAAAAAAGGAGGGGTAAGAGGCATGGGTTTTTCCAGTAGTGATGTATGGAAGTGAGAGCTGGACCATAAAGAAGGCTGATCACTGAAGAATTGATGCTTTTGAATTATGGTGCTGGAGGAGACTCTTGAGAGTCCCATGGACTGCAAGAAGATCAAACCTATCCATTCTTAAAGAAATCAGCCCTGAGTGCTCACTGGAAGGACAGATCCTGAAGCTGAGGCTCCAATACTTTGGCCACTTCATGAGAAGAGAAGACTCCCTGGAAAAGACCCTGATGTTGGGAAAATGGAGGGCACAAGGAGGAGGGGACGACAGAGGACGAGATGGTTGGACAGTGTTCTCACTACCAGCATAAGTTTGACCAAACTGCGGGAGGCAGTGGAAGACAGGAGTGCCTGGCATGCTCTGGTCCATGGGGTCATGAAGAGTCGGACACGACTAAATGACTAAACAACAACAACAAGAGGCATGGGAATGGAGCTGAAGATGAAAGGGGACGGAAGGTCTAAAGAATAGGAGGGGATAGTGAAAAGGGTGCTTTGTAGGTGCAATATGTGGGAGGAGGAAGGTGCAGGAAGTTACCATGAAGGTGTGGAAGGGGGAATTGCACAAAAGGAGGGGGAGGAGGCAAGGACATGGGGTGAAGGTGAAAATGGGTGTAAAGCAGGACTGCAGAATGAGAGAGAAGTGGCTTCAGAAATGACATGAAGGTGAAAGCGAGCTTAGTAGTTGTATAGTTGGGATGGGGAAACTGGTAGGTGGGTTGATGAGAGGAGCAAGCAGGAGGGCAGCCCCTAGTTTTATACATATATAATGCAAAAACACTGCTTCAGCAGCAACAATGCAAACACAATGCTTTGAACAGCTGCACATTTAACATTCATATTTTGAGTTATCCCATTATACGCAACTTGCTGGAAATGTTAACTTAGTTTTATATGATACTATATTTGCTGATAGACAACTGAAAGAATCAGTTCTCTTAATTCAATATTTAGTCAAAATCATATTTATATAATTACTGGAATTTTTCTAGACAAGAATACACCAAAAATATTTTGGGGTACAGCTTACTAAACTAAAATTGCATATGTTTTAACCATTACATAAAATCTCTTCAAAATTGATATTGTTTATTTTTGAGAGATGTATAAAGGAAAAAATAGAAACACTAGCATTATTCTATTAAATTACTTTAACTTTCCCTTTTTTACAGGCTCTCCGCTATTTGGCGGAATGTCGTGCCAACAGAGAAAAGATGAAAAGTGAACTAGGTATGATGCTGAGCTTACAAACCGTCGTGCAAAAGTAAGTATAGTGTGCTATCTATAGTAAAAGTACATAATTTATCACAGAATCCTAGAACTCTAGAGTTGGAAGGGACACCAAGAGTCTCCTGGTCTAACCCCCTGCAGTACAGATATCTCAGCTGGAGCATCCATGACATCCAACCTTTACTTTAAAATCTTCCAATGAAGGTTGGAGTATGTACGTATTTCCTTCCTACCACCACCTTACGAGGGAGTCTGTACCCCCTTACAGACTATCAGATTATTGCGGTATATAGTGCGTTTCTGTCTTAAAATTGTTTTAAGAATAAGGGACCTGGGAATTAGATTGCAAAGGTGGCTTCCTTGTTCAAGCAGATTCCTTTCATAATCTCCAATACAGTGGTACCTCGGGTTACATACGCTTCAGGTTACATACGCTTCAGGTTACACACTCCACTAAGCCAGAAATAGTGCTTCAGGTTAAGAACTTTGCTTCAGGATAAGAACAGAAATCGGGCTCCGGCGGCACGGCAGCAGCAGGAGGCCCCATTAGCTAAAGTGGTGCTTCAGGTTAAGAACAGTTTCAGGTTAAGTACGGACCTCCGGAACGAATTAAGTACTTAACCCGAGGTACCAGTGTATATGAATTCCTGGCTTTGCATGTAACATTGAAAACACTGTGAGGATACTGGTATGTTCAGTAGTTCTTGATACTAAGTGGCTAGTTAATGAAAGCAAAAATCCAATTACTTGGCTCGAAGCATTCTATTCCAAGACAGTATGCCTCTTCCAGAGTCTCATACTGAACTACTTGAACTAAACTGGTCTATTCACCCCCCCCAATTTATTATTTGCCTAAAACGATTAGCTCAGTAACTATGTATTTAATTGCACAGGAGTCCCTTTCAGGTATGATAAGATGCACACAATCCTGTAAACCAAGCCACTGCCTCAGTTTTGATTTAACACAATTTTACTTGCTTGTACTTCTCACAAATAATTAACCATGGTTAGAAGGTCACAAATAGCCTTCTAAAATTGGACCCTTTGTTATGACACCTTCCCCATAAAAGGATATTTGAAGAAAAAGATGCCCTCTCTGACACTACAAACAGGATTATATGGTATACTTTTAAATGGGTTGTGAACATTTTATACACTTAGCCGAAAGATAAATTATTCATGCACACTAAGAGTATTGTGCAGTTAGGGAATGCAGTGTTGGATGAATTGCAAAGACATCGTAATAAAAGGTAATACCGCCATCTAGTGTGTCAAATTAGAACAGACCAAAAGAATTCTACTTGATCTGAAGATACACCTTGTTTTGTTATATGTTTTGTCAGAATTATAATTGTTGGTCGGAAGGAAATACATACATACTACAAATTTTCAGAATTGAAAATATTTCAGGAATTCGGAGTTCAGTTAGCATTTTGCAAAACAACTTAAACACCAAATTTTGTTTTGTGATCTTATATAAATATTATGTTCTGCAATCATGCTAAACATTAAATCTTCAAAACTGGTTAGGGGCTCATCTATAGCTGTACCAAAACACTCCCTGAATATCATTGTCCCATTCCCAACCTGCAAATTTGGGTGCCATTTCTCCACTTTCCGGAGGGGAGGGTATGTGCTGAAATTCACTCTTTGCTTTAAGCAGTCATGTCACTCTATTCTTTTTTTTTTTTTTTTAGTGGAAACCATTATTCCCCCCCCCCCCAAGTACCTTCAAATAATAATTTTGGGCTTCATTGCATAGAATTGGAAATAGGTGATGATGATGGAACAAGCAGTATTTTAAAGCATCCATTAAACTTGATAGCTGGACCATTGTCTGAATTCTGAGATGTTAGAAATGCTGTAGTCTTCCGTGCAAATCGAAAAGCTATGAAGGGAAAATGCTGAAACAGGCTCTTGTCTGATATGCCGTCCTTTCTTGACAGCTTGCTGGAATAAAAAGCAAAGATTGCTCAAGCTGCTATTTTTAAAAGGGGCAGCATATTTTAATTTGATGTTAGTGTATGTGAAAGATGCCAGACTGACAGTATTCCAGGCTGAGGTCAGTACCTACGGAAGGGAAATAGCCAGACTGGCAGTGGCCTTCTTCTTTTCCTTTTACTTCTTTGACTCAAAGGGGGCTTTTGCAGTTACCCAAAGGAGAGCAATGTTGCTTGGTCCCTTGGTCCCTCTTTTGTCAGCTGATGCAGAAAAGTTGCTTGTGTTACTAAATACTTCCCCCCCCACTCATCATATTTTCAGTACATTAAAATGCAATACCCATTGCTTTCTGATCAAATAAAGAACCACCCCACTTCTCTGAGCAAGAAATAAAACCCTAGTTGGGGCAATGCAGATAAGTTCAGTTGGTTTTCTGTTGGTCTAATGGTGCTGTTGGACGGCATTCTGTCAAAAGTAAGTGGCTGCTGTTCACTCTTATTGTGAAATGCATAGTATCTGTGGGGAGAAGACAACAAGGAGATCCATGGTTTGAGACAGGAGGACGAGAATGCTGGATGGATGTTATGGGCAGAAGAGGGAGAGCAAGAGGAATATTGGAGAGAGGAGAGTTCCAGACAAAACTTTGCAGGGAGTAGTGCTGAGGTGAAGAAGCCCAGTTCAATAGAGCTCCTAGTCAGCTACGGCTCTCTGCATAGTGTGGGCAAGAAACCTCAATGGGAATTAAGTCGGTGCATACAGTTTTGATAGTCAGATGAAAACCTTTCATATTGGGGCATTAGAAGGGTCATGCAGACAAGGTATGGAAACCATGGATGTCTGCCTGGTTTTCATGTTGTTTGGAGGGAGGGTTGTGTTGGGGGTGTGTGTTTCTGTTGCTGCTGTTGTTTTTTTATCTTTATATTTTGTTGTGATTTATGTGGAAATTGTTCAGTTTGGTTGTGTATTTAATGTTTTATTTATTGTTTATAAATACTTTAGTTACGTTGTAGTTATGGGTTTTGTAATGTTGTAAACCACCTTGAGGGGGGTTTGAACTGTGGAAAGGCGGCATCCAAATAAAATTAGGTATGTATGTATGGTTCCTAATTCAGCTAAAGATAACCAGACAGCATAAGAGGAAGTTAATGCATCGCTTAGCTTCATATTGAGAAGCTGCATTTGGGAAATTTATAAAACCAGGACTGTACTGCTGAGGCAAAGGGTGTTGGGATTGTGATGTGGGTGCCTTCCTTCAAAGTTTTTCTTTTTCTTTTAATTCCCCCTGTGTGGTTTGAATTGTCTGTGGGCAAGTCTTGGTGAGAGGAAGGAGTACCAGGTGCAGGGGGTGCAGTTCATCTGTGTGACTGATGAGTGGCCGCCTGCCTTGTTATTTATACTGTTTTGTCAGTGAATGGTTTCATTGTCTCTCTAGTTTTTGCAGTACACTTTTGTGCAGTGGAAGGACTTGACTGGTGAAAGTGGTTGGTGATTGAGTGTGAGGTATTGAAATCATTGAGTGGGTGGCGTGTTTGTGCATATTGGTGGGCATGAATGAGGTGTAGGTGTAGGTTGGGACAAGTGATACTGAATAAGTAGTAGGTTTGTGTAGACTGAATTGTGTAGATGAAAGGCAACACAGCTCCTGTCAACCTAGCAGTTTGAAGGCACATCAAAAAGTGCAAGTAGATAAATAGGTACTGCTCCAGCGGGAAGGTAAACAGTGTTTCTTTGCACTGCTCTGGTTTCGGTGTTCCGTTGCACCAGAAGCGGCTTAGTCATGCTGGCCACATGACCTGGAAAAACTGTCTGCAGACAAACACCGGCTCCCTGGGCCTGTAAAGCGAGATGAACGCTGCAACCCCAGAGTCGTCTGTGACTGGACTTAACTGTCAGGGGTCCTTTACATTTACCTTTAAGGCAACACTTGAGTGTGATGTGTAGTATTTGGTGAGTCAGGATGTGCCTTGGTAAGAGGAAAGTTGAAGGGGGAAGGGAACCATGACTCTAAAGGTGTTTCAAATATGGTGCCATGTTTTTGTTCTTTCAGATTTTATTATTTTATTGCATTGCATTGTACCCTAATTTCTGAGTTATATATATTGTGTTATTTGTAATTTGCTTAGAGACTGTATTAAGCTGGTAAGAAATATATTTAACAAAACTAAAATACGAAGGATTGTAAAGCACAATCCATACAAACCTCAGTTTGCTTTGCCTTAGGACCACCACACCAGGAGAGACAAAATTGTTGGCTTCTGAAATCTATGATATTCTTCAGTCTTCCACAATGTCCGACGTTGACAATGTGAACGAGATGAACTCACGGCGCCGGAAAGCTCAGTTTTTTCTGGGAAGTACAAATAAACGTGCTAAAACAGTCGTGTTACACATAGATGGCCTTGATGATTCGGTAAGAAAAGGATGTTTTGGGGCATACAATGCACACTTATGTATCAAGGTGTGTGAAGGGCACCTTGTTTTCTGTAAGCATTCCTTGAATTTACAGCTTAGACTGCTCTGTACTAAATGCCATAAACATAATAACATTTATGAAGTCTGTACCAATCTCTTAGATGTTGGTGACTTGTAGGAGTTGATCTTAGTAGAATTTACTATTCATCAGAATTTATTGATGCAAAACGTTAAATACCCCCAAGAAGCTGACAGTAGAAAGATCACATTAAATAATTGACCGCATTAAGTTTGGACATCAGAACATCACAAGCTGCCTTCTTCTGAGTCAGATCATTGGTCCCTCTAGTTTAGTACTGTTTGCACTGACGGGCAGCATCCCTCCAGGGTCTCCAGTAGCAGTCATCCCTACCCCTACCCAACAAGTGATACTTTATACCGGAAAAGGTTGATCAACCTAGCCATCAGATGAATGGTAATTTCCCCCCGGTGTTTTTTCTTCTTCACATCATGAGACATTCATAACAATTTATCAACTTCCAATTGTTCAGGCCTAAGGAAATGTTGAATTTTCTTTGCCTGCTCTTCCTAACATCTTTTCTCATTGCCTGAGATTTCTCTTGGCTATTGGATAACTGTTGTAATAATGAGGTCTCAGTGGATTCTCCATGCAATGTCAGAATAACTTCTATAAATTTATCCTCCATTCCCCTGTAGATAACACCCCAGGGTCACGTTTGCCTTTTTATGGCTGCCAAGCAGCATGCAAGGCTGTTTGAGCATGTTATCCACAAGTGCCCTCAGGTCTCTGTTTCAGTTTTGTAGCCTTTTAAATTATCAAACCTGATCTTCTGCTACACTGGCTTACATTTGTTTGGGGGTGGGGGCCCTAAGTAAGCCTTTTAAGAGAACCAGGTCTGTATATAGATCCCATCTTCTTTAATAAAGTCAGTGGCTGTTAATCGGATGAATAATGAGCATATGCATACCCCTCCTTTCCCAGAGTTACCTTCCTCCTCTTCTTGCCACCACCATTTTGCTCTCTCCTTATTTCTCTCTCCCCTCCTCTGCCCGACCCGCTTCTTTAAGCCAGGTTTAATCAGTTCCAGTCTTGTCCTTATTATGTTTACTGACTTGGTAGCTCATTTGTTTGCCCATCACTGTCTCTAAAGCTTCTCTAAAAGCCAGAAAAATGCTGCCTGTTTCTGTTTTGCCTGCCAATTTAAATACGTGTTATCACTGTAAATGGTCTGTGGTCAGCATATCTCAAAGCTGCCTGTATTGCTCTCCTAAAACAATGCTAATGCAGATCCTTGCAGTTTTACTCCTCTCTGTTTAGGTAAAGCTGCTTGTTTCTAGTAGCCAGCATGCAGTAAGAAATGTAGACATACTTAATTTGGAGGGCTTCCTTAACTGCTGATGGCCTGGCAGCATATTCCTTCAAGAGCAAAAAGGGGCAAATGTGTATTAAAGTTTATTTGTTTTTTTAAGCTGTCCTCAAAACCTTCTCTGCTCTTAGGGAGATTTTTACTTGATTTTTAGTTTGTGCACAGCATGCCATTTCAGTCTACAAAGGGCAATGAAAAACACTGTTTGTAAATCATTTTGACCTCCAAGTGCTATCTTAAACTATAGTCAGCACTTGCAGCAGTTCTGAGTTTCAGGTAGGTGCTTCTAACATGGGCACCTACATTCATCCATGAAATGTAAGCTATCTTCAAGTGTAGAAATAATAACAACAGCAGCAGCAACAACTGGGATAATCATGTTCTTTTTGCCTCTTTTTCTTAAGATTTTAGGCAGTTAAAAAACCCCGGAAGAACAAGCAAGCAAGCAAATGCAAACCCTAAAGGACAATAATAACTGAACAGCTGTACTTCGTTTTTCACAGAAATGATACTAATTGGTCTCTCTTGTGAAATCTTATGTAATTACTGTCTAAAGCTCTATGTATATCCCAGCAATATACTTTAGTGGGCATCATGAACATTTTGTCACCACTCCTGCTTGCCCTGTCATCTCATAATCACCACCATAATATGTTTTGTATGCTGCCTTTCCATAGTTAAAACCATGGTCAAGGCAGCTCGCAACGTGAAAAGATTTGCATAATTACAAGCATAACAAAAAGAATCAAACAATAAATGAAACGCATCAAAAAGTGCACAGCCATAATTGAACCATTTCCACATAAATCATTATAAAATGTAAAAATTAATATAATATCAATAACAGTCACAACAACCCCTAAACAATACTGGTGTGTGTGTGTGTGTGTGTGTGTGTGTGTGTGTGTGTGTAGGATTGTTCTTTCTCATAAATACAGACTTCCAATGCATAGTCAGGTGTATCTGCATGTTACGCTTGAGGCAGAAACCCTGATAAAATTCAGCAGTTTGACTTAATCTTGCCAAACATGAACTTGTTGGATTTTAGTTCATTTTTCTTCCAGCCTCCGTATAGAGGATGAACTTGGTGTTGGTTATCTATGCCCCAGTTACACCCCGGCTAGGTCACTGTAATGGTGCTCTCTGTATGGGGCTGCTTTGAAGCAAAAAACAGAACTTGAAAACCGGAGCACATTTGACTAATCTTATTCCCCTGTGTTGGCCTGATGTACATGCTGAAGTTTTACATATTGTTTCAATGGGTGTATTCTCTGGTTCAGTGGTAGAACACCTGTTTCCCATGTAGAAGATCTCAGCTGCAGCCTCTGGCATGTCCAGGGTAGGGCTGGGAATGTGTCTTGCCTGAAACCCTGGTGAGCCACTGACACTCAGTGTAGATGCACCAATGGTATGACTCTGTTTGAGGCATCTTCCTATGTTCCACTGTGGTTTCCAGCTCTCATGTAATGTCAGACCATAGTTTGATACTACTTATGAATGAGTCTCATGCTTGTGTGCTCCCCACGTCTTGTGTTGTTTGCGAGGAGACTGGGAGTTCCCCATAAGGTATGGACTTGGATTTGTACTTTGGCTAAACTTAGCTTTATAAACAGACTAGGCTCTGAAACTATGGTTTGATCCTTTCTTGCTCTTAAAGGAACCTGCATCCCCAAATTTGGATGCAATGGGAAACTGGTGGCTATGCAAAATAAGAGGAGGAGGGACGTGTGTGAGCCTGAGGCTTGTGTTGGCTTGTTAATATGGCAAAACACCATGGCTTCCTGTAACATCTGAGCCAACCTGCTGCCTTAGCCATAAACCCTGGGAGCTAGGCTTGAGGAGGGAGTTAAGAATGCAGTGCTGGTTGAGAAGAATGCGTTCGTGTCGTAAGACACCAAGCCAGCAGCTCATATACATGATTATGTAGGCCAGGCTGTGTTTCATATTGCGCTTGTGGTAGTTCTAAGAGGCCACTTATTTGTGTGCTGATGTCTTTGAGACACTCAGTAAATGCACGGAAGCACGCTGAGCTAACGTAGAGCAGGTGCAACTAGCACAGGTCAGTGTCGTGTTGTTGCACAGTAGGCCCTGTCACTTGCTTTAAACGTAACCGTTCACTTGTGTGTTTTGTGAGCGGACATTTTCCTTTGCAATCATAGTTCAGATTGTGCAGTGCATTGATGCCCATGAGCTGCCACAGATGAGGTAGCTGAAGGATACAACAGCTGCTTTGATGCATTCAGTCAGTATGGATACAAGGTGTCTGATAAATAGCAACTTAAACACTAACTGCTCATCAATGAGCATTGCAGTCAGTCAGAACTTAACCACAGGGGACTGTTTAGCTGATCATACGGAGAAAAGCTTGCTTTGCTTTTCAGCACTTTCCCCTCATTATTCACAGTTGATTCCATTCTGGTTTGTCGTCAAAATGTAGGCAGGAATGTTGTTTTTAAATTCACTTATGGCTAAATTCAGAGCCATTCCCTCTCCTCTTTATATATATATATATATATTCCATTCTGCTTCAATTCATGTGTCTTGTTTCTTAACCGATCTGTGTTTAATGTACGCAATTATTTATTAGGTGCTTGCAAATAACTGGTGCCGTTAATTTTTAGTCTCGGAGAAACCTTTGCGAAGAGGCCTTGCTGAAGATTAAAGGGGTCATCAGCTTCACGTTTCAAATGGCAGTTCAAAGATGTGTAGTCCGAATCAGATCAGATTTGAAAGCAGAGGTAAGGTTTGCAGCCGTTTGCCTTTTACATTCTTCTGACGCTGAGTAATGACTTACTCACCTGCTCTTCTTTTCTGTTTTTCCATTTTCTTGTTGTATAGGCACTGGCAACAGCAATAGCATCAACCAAAGTTATGAAAGCCCAGCAAGTTGTGAAAAGTGAAAGTGGAGAAGAGGTGAGAGAACGCTTCGTAATTTAGAACGCAAGCCTGCTGGTAGCGTGGGCAATTAAAGAAAAGGAATTAAATGCAATTGGTCTATTCTTTGGGTGCAGCAATAATCCCACTGGCTGAACATACATGAAATTGTATGCAGATGTGGCTTTTTGGGGGATGTGTGTGTGTGTCGTCTCCTTTAATTTCTATTTTGAATCCAAGGCATGTTATATCTATGCAATGTAAGTAGCAGTGTGTTCATACAGGGCGCCTCACTTCCTGAAACAAGAGAAAGCTGCTTCTTTTGTGGAGCTTTCATGCCAACTGTACATGGAAAATCTGGTAGAAGTTGAAAGTGTGTCATAGGTTTAGCATTGTAGAATATTGATTTCAGTTAGCAAGAGGTGCAAAATAGCCTTATGTAATGAAGGCATTAATGTCATGTTGCTAAGAGCGTTTGCAATCTTCTGAATTACAGTGATTATATTAAGCACAAACATTTCGGAAACTCAGATTAATTACACAGGTCTCCAAGAGCTTGGTCTAAAGCCTGCTATAATGTAGGTAAACTCTTCCCATTGGTTGAGGGGCATGCTTATCAGGAAGTGAATGGAGGAGTTACTTTGTTCAGACCTATAAAGTTATCTTGCATGTCACAGTTCCTAGATTTGCTAAAACTCTGAACTATGTCTAAAACAGCAGTTGCATGAATGAGTGATGCTGAGCTTTGCAGCAAGGTCATTTTGGGTAAAACGACTTTCTGAATCCCATTAAACAGATGCTGGTTCCATTCCAAGATACTCCTGTAGAAGTGGAACAGAATACCGACCTCCCTGAGTATCTGCCAGAAGATGAAAGCCCTTCAAAGGAGCAAGACAAAGCAGTGTCCCGGGTTGGATCACACCCAGAAGGTGCAGCCAGCTGGCTGAGCTCAGCTGCAAACTTTCTCTCCAGATCCTTCTACTGGTGACTTTGAGTCAAGGCTTACAGGACTGTGTGAACCAACAGGGGGCCAGTTTTCCATTGGTGTGGTGAACTGCCAAGTGCAATTTGCAATAAGTTATCACAACAAATTTTTAGACTACACAAAACATATGCTGTCTTTTACATTTTGTTGGACATTTGGTCTTTCAGGCCGGTGAGAAAGATGGAGGCATTTGTTAATGCCCTTGCCCTCACCTCTGTTCTCATATGTTTTATTGCCTCACTTTTTAATATGGGTCCATGATTAACCAAACTTCGTTGAGTGTATAGAGCTTTAAGTTAATATTAGCGATAAACACATACAGAACCCATTCAGTACAAATCTCAGGACATCTGTACAAGGAAATTATTAGCCCTTAATTTTGCATAGATTGAAATGCCTTGTTTTCTTTTTCTTTTTGCCTTATTTCAAATTATATATTTCCCCTGGAAGGTCATTCTAATGGGGGGAAAACCCCGAATTGTTTACCATTTATTCCCTTCCCCTGCACACTTGGTTCAGAGCTGGTATGTCCTTATTCCACTTGGTGCATTGCAACAAGAATGATTCAAACTTGAACTTTACAGCCCTTGATGTGCTGGGATTTTTGTTTTTGTTCTAAACTGTCAGCCCTTGACCATTCGCAATTTGAACATTAGTAAATAAATGAAGGTGGAAATGTGAACGTGTAAGTAAATAATCTGTAAAAAAACATATGCTTGTAATGATGCCTATGACTTTGTAAATATGATCAGAAACCACTGATTGCAATTTAGGTTGGATAAAGAAGCTCTGGTTTCAAAAGTTGCAACCTGCTCCAGTGACATCTTGGTTGCAGAATTTGTCTGTGGTAGAAAGTGTGATGTTGGCCTTACTCTGATATTGTTTTCAATTGGTTTAATGAGAGCTAAAAATGTAACATAGTGGCCAGTGGGTGGGTGGGTGGGAGGGAATAAAATGCCTAATATGCCATTCTGCCACTGCCCTACAATCTAGACTTTTGTCGCTTGGTGGAAATTTCATGTATAATCCCAGTTGCCTTTTATGCTTCTCAATTCCACCTTTATACCCTTTGGACAACCATTGTGAAATATGGAGCAATCCAAAAATTGTTTGTGAAGCCTGGAGCAGGGCAAAAGCCAGCATGTGCCTGATGCCCAGAGGGGGGTGGGCATCCTGGAAAAAAGTCCTTGTAAGTGCACTCACCTAGTCTAGACAACAAGGAAACCTGCGCCTGAAGAATTGGCTTCACTTGGCGATCTTGCAGACAATTAAGGTGCTTGGACCATCACATCTTGTCTCTGCCTAGCTTCCAGAAAGGATCATGCAAGTAAATATTCAGTAGGCAAAATATTAAGCATAGCAATTAGGTTACTGAAATATTGTCTGGGATTTTTCTCAGTGCGTTAGAAAACCTTGTACACAACTTGTACGCACCACAGGAATACAGCTGTGACACTGCAATGCTACCCTAAAGTAGATTCTGCAGTGCTGCTTTTGGTGTGATCCATACGAATTTTTACTTAAATCAGTGACGTACACGTATCAAGGCAGTGCTTTTGCCCCTTTGCAGGTCTTATCTCTGTGTCTTGCACAGTAGCAGTAATTAAGTAGCATCAAGACGCTTATTAGTAAAAACAAAATTGCAGGGGGAAGTGTAAAGTTCCAATGACAAATCAAAGTTCTCATAAATTCAGCCTACTTTTGAGATAAAGAGCTTACTTTCAGATTTTATTATTTCTATTTTTTAACGTACCTAGTTTATTTGGTTGAAGTTTACACGCACAGAATACAAGCTTTCTAAGGCATGTATTGTATTAAATATGTATTTCGAAGCATATTGCTGTCTAGAATGTTACAGTACCAAACGTGTTTGCAAAGCCCTCTGTTGTGTAGCCATGGATACAATGTTTACTTTTTGTTTTAACATCTCTCTCTCTGTGCAATTTGCATAGCCGCACACCAACTGCACTACCTGACACACCCCTTTGGATATTAATGGTTCAGTACAAGTAGATATTAAAACTTGTGTAATCAATCTGTAGGTATATATTTTTTTCCTTTGGTCAGTATTGCAGCTCTCCCAGTTAAAGCATCTAAAAAAGAGCTTTGGAAATACTGTAAAATAAAAGTGTAATATAATGAACTGGCATTCCTCTAGTTTTATAAGAGTTTTTAAGGGTTTTTGTGTCTAGAGCAGGAATGGGAACCTGTGGCCATCCAGATATTGCTGGATCACAGCTCCAGTCATCCTCCCCGTTAGCGACACTTTTTGGGACTACAGGGAGAATAGCTGGGTGGCCACAGACTCTCCATCCCTTTCTTTAAAGCTGGTGCTTTTTGCTTTCAGAATTCATAAGGATCAAAATGTGCTCATGGTCACAATTGAGGGAGCAGGACTGCACCTTGTATTGGGGGTGCCTGTGTATTGATAACGAGAAACTATTATTATCCATGGAAGTAGAGTTCAGGTTGCCATGTCCGTGGATGCAAGCTACAGAACGCTGCTTGTTAGTAGAAACAAGGTATGGATTCTAGTATATGGTATATGAGACTTGATTTAGCTCTACTACTTACTATTCCATTGTTGAAGGCCTTGTCCCCTTGCCCTTGGCCCCCTATTATGATGTCATGATTGGTATCAAAACACTGTCAGTTTTCTTTATTCTTCCAAAAGTCAGATTACTCCATTTAATTTGCTAGGGAATGTGTATTCTGATTAGATGCAATGTCCTATTTTTAATAGCTCCAAATCTCTGTGTGTCAGAGTTGAAATTTCTCAGCATTCCTCTTAAGCCCTATTCTTATGTATTCTTATCAATTGACAAGCACAAAGTCTTGGTTTTATTTTTGGCTCCCTCTTTACTTTGCCCCCCCCCCCATATTTAGCCTGTAACCAACTCTTGTTTTTCCAATATTACAGAAATGCAACCTTTCCACCCCTCTCAGCAAAAGCCAACCTTCACACTAGTCCTCTCTCACCTGGATTACTGCAACGGTCTGCACTCTCATCTTCTATTCTTGTATGTCATCCCACAAATTGAAGTTTTCCTTCCAAAGCTGCTTTCTGGGAGGCATCATATTTTAAAATAAAAAGTCTCCATATTGGGGTTCACTCTTTTTCTTTTAAATTCATCTTGAAATTTCATACATGTTCTGCCAATGCTGCACTAGATGGCAGCATAGAAATATTATTGTAGAAACTCAGTATCTGAGAAAGAGACTGGACTGCAAGCTTTTGAATTGCACTTAGTTTTGATTTTTGGATGCATGATGATTTATCCTGGCATTTTGCAATATGTAGATTAGCAGCAGGATAGGCCTATGAACTGATGGACTACTTCTGTCGTGTCTGTCTGTCTGTCTATTTTTCTCTCTCTCTTTCTCTCTGTCCCTCTCTCAGTATCTGGTAGTAGATTCCTCAGGTTTTTTTTTTAGAGTTTTCATAGAATTTTAATTTTTTTAAGCTGAGGTGGAGAGCCAACACAGGAAATGTGTGGTTTTCATATGTTCTGTCTTTTTTGACATGAATAGTGTATATGGCTAAGATGGGAAGAGTTGGAAAAACTGCACATTGGAATGACAAGATATATAATTTCAAAACATAATGCCAATCCACCTATCCAAGTAACCTGCAAAATATTTGAATATTCAAAAGTTTTGGTATTGGGCTGTCTATATCATTTTGTAAATCATACAATAGTAAGTCTACATGAAAAAAGGCTATCATGGGTGCAATCTATCATATTTTTTCCTGCACAATTTTCCTTTAAACAAACAAATGTATTTTTTTTAATGAACCAAAGTTGTGCAAGAGCAACCTGGTAGGTAGATATTGCCTTGTGTGTGTCTATATATTCTAGTTGCTTTTGCTACTAAAGCATCATCCTCTTATGTTTCGTACCAATCTTACAGCACAGTCCTAACCATGTCTGCTTAGAAGTTAAATCTTATTGGACTCATTGGGTAAGTCGGGTTCGGATTGCATCCTTAGATGTTAGAGAGCCTGTGGAGTGTTGGGGATGGGCTATTGAACTTGAACTGCAGATGATGTATGTCCAGATTTTGCTCAGTGATGAACTGAATGGTCTAATCACTTTTGGACCCTGCTTTGGGATGAGGTAGCCTCTTTTACCCCCATCAAAGTGAAGCAGTCAACTGACTTCCAAGATCTTTTATTTTCTGTTTACAGCAGGTAATTGTGTGTTGGGACGCAGGTGGCGCTGTGGGTAAAAGCCTCAAGGCCTAGGGCTTGCCGATTGAAAGGTCGGCGGTTCGAATCGCTGCGGCGGGGTGCGCTCCCATTGCTCGGTCCCAGCGCCTGCCAACCTAGCAGTTCGAAAGCACCTCCGGGTGCAAGTAGATAAATAGGGACCGCTTACCAGCGGGAAGGTAAACGGCGTTTCTGTGTGCGGCTCTGGCTCGCCAGAGCAGCGATGTCACGCTGGCCACGTGACCCGGAAGTGTCTCCGGACAGCGCTGGCCCCTGGCCTCTTAAGTGAGATGGGCGCACCAACCCCAGAGTCTGGCAAGACTGGCCCGTATGGGCAGGGGTACCTTTACCTTTACCTTTAATTGTGTGCAGGTATTTGGGGCCGTTTTCTCACATCAAAGTATATTCTGACCATGCTATCCTTGCTTGGGTACAATGCTGGGGTTATTTATAGGCCAGTGGTGTAGAATGCGACCATTTTATGGAAAAAAAATCTGGAAAGGGAATTGGTACCATATACACATTTGAGATATAATTGTATGTATAATTAGAAAGAATCTAATAAACCTAGGGTCTCGTTCTCCATTTCCTTTATATTTTCAAGGCTTCCAAGATCTGTGCTTAGGATTTTGCAAAGGTTAGAATTTTATACCGGTTGGGTGCTTAGTGATCAAAAACTCAGAGGAGAAAAAAACCAAACAGCTTTTTTCCTGGCACACTAGGAAAGGGGGCTCCTGAATGGAGAGGTAGCCAAAAATCTTAATTTCCTTCCCCAGACTCTGAGTTGGTACTTGGTAAGATGTTTTAATGAGCGCTGGCAGTTCCCCAAAAAGCAGAGTTGAATGGTACATGAAGTACTCAAGTGATAGATCAGACAGGTTGTGTAGAAGGGTTTGTAAAGGGGTTTCAAGAGTTGACTGTTTCACCTCCTGTAGAAATCAAAGCTTGTATAAGACAGTAAAAAACGCATCGGTAAGAGGCCTGGTTTGCAGAAGCAACTGATAAGGTGGCAATGTCAGCCTTGTTTGGAAGTTCATCTCATTGCATTGGAAGAAGCAGGGCTGTGCTGGCTAACTGTGCCCCAACTTGCACCCTAGCTAGCCCTGCCAACGACATCTGCACATGCAGCACAAATGTCTGTGGGAAGAGAGCATTCTCATATGCAGCTGTATTATGTGAAGGCTTCCATACACTGTGGGACCCACAGAAAACCACAGTAGGTCCCACATTAGGTGGTCCTCATAATTTCTTCTGAGGCTTTGCAGCAGCACTTTTTTCAAATTAAGAAGGTGTGCCCATATTTCTGTGTGGTAAACCTCCCCTGAAACGGCCTACATATTTAAATACTCGGGTATATTGAGGAAGGCACTATAGACACTTGCATTCCCCTCTCTTCCTCCCTCAGCTGCTAGATATATTTGTGTGTGTTTTGGGGAGTGAGATGAGAGTCCTATAGACTAGCAGGTAGGAAAGCCTGGAAGATGTCTCCCTTGGTGACGGAGCATTTTAAAGGGGTAGTCACCATCTCCAGTGAGGAAACTAAACACTGTATTTGGGGTTCTGGTCCTCCTCTCGAGGTAATTTAGGCTTCTTCCTTCTTTACCTAAGTGTTCTGTGGAACTGTTGGGACTACTTGGAGAGGGCAGAGCAGCTGCAACGACCGCATAATACAGATCAGTGTTTAAAAAGGGACAGGGAAGCTGTGGCTCTCCTGATGTTGTTGGTCTCCAACTCCCATCAGATCCAACCTAGCTTGGCCAATGGTTGGGACTGATTAGAGTTCAACAACTTCTAAAAGACCACAGCTTCCCCATGCCTCCTCTGAGTAATGTAGTTGTATTCTCTAGGTGAAGCTGAGGCTTGAGTCCCATCAGGGGAAAAGGTGGGGTATAAATATATTATAATGGTTAATAATAATAATAGTTGGGGAATATATGTCACAGATTAGCTTTTTAAACTCATCACGGAGCTCCACATCCTGACTTTCATGTTATGAAGTTGCTGTAAGGAAATAGAATCATAGAATCATAGATCCCTGAGGATGATTTAGTCAAATTCCCTGCAATGTAGGAATATGCAGCTGTCCCATACGTGGATCGAACCTGCGACCTTGCTGTTATCAGCACCATGCTTTAACCAATCAATTCAGGCACACACACATACATTTCATCCCTTATAATGAGAGCCTCATGATGTGTATTTGTCACTGATAGATTTAATGCTGGACTTCTTGTTGGGCTCAGTCTATAGCCACTACCTTTTCTGGGGATCAGTGGTCCATGACAGATCTACAAAATTCGATCCAGGGAAAGCTGCAAACATATATAAGTTTCACAAAACTGCACAGGGACAATGCAATGCTGATGGTTCTCCAAAATAAATCAAGCCAGTGGCACTCCCACACCCTGCTGAAAACATACAAGGAAGCCCTAATGTTCCATACTGGCATAAGGCAAAGTGGAAAGTTGTGGGTGTTGTTGATTCTGCTACCAAATATTTTGATACCAATTACAGAGCAGTGCAGCTAGGGATGTTTTCAGCACAGTTATGAGACAGAAGTACAAATACTGAGTCAGATCATAAAAGTGCAGAAAATCGCTTGCACCACAACAGATGTATAACAGCAGACGCTTATGTATAGCAGAATATGAATCAGAGAGGCCAGGCACAACACTGCATTTTATGTAGATGGTTGTGGCTTATGTTTTGCATGTGGAGGAGTAGGAATGAATGATTAAAACAAAAATATTCTGAAGATCTGCTACTGTCTTGCCCTGTTCCTTATAATGCAAGGCACGAGGAAATGGGTGGCCCTCCAGATGTTCGAATCTAGCCCCCATCAGTCCAAGATAGCTTTGTGTATGGGCAATCTATTTGTGTTTAGTGATCTAACTTGGTTGCCCTCTTCCTGCCCCTGTTCCTTCCTTTTCTTCCTCTCTAAGCTCTTTGATGGCTGAAGAACAGCCTTTAATTTCCTAGTCCTAATCTGTTGGAAGAAAGTGATAGTGCTGAATACCTTCAACTTCTTTGCTGTTAGACATTGTTTGAAGAAAGTAAGGCATTGGGAGAAGTGGCTAATGAGTAATCTGCACGTAGCTAGTAGCAGGTAGGCTGTCAGGCAAGCCATGCAGGCTAACAGGTTAGCTATCTGTATAGTTTTTAGAAGCTCATGCACAGACTGATCAATCACAGGGCTGTGCAAACTGAGGCTACTTGTGGGAGTCGCTTCACCACTTCTTGGCTTCCAAGTGGCAGATCGAAGTGCTTGTTTGGTAATGTATATAATGCTTGCTGTTTAGAATAAAATACTTAATCTTCTCACTCACTTGTGTTTGTATTGCCTCTGATTCTCATTTTAAAGGAACCACCTTGCATTTGGCAAGACACTTTGTCAGGGATGATAGGAGTTTCTAGCCCAGCAAAAATTGGGGAACCACAGACTGCCATGGAATTTTCACAATGAATTGGGGTTTTTTTGTTTTTGTTTTTTAAATGCAAACTGGTGTGGAAATGTGGAGAGTGAAATTTAAGATTGGAAAAATGAGAAACCGAGATTGACATATTCACCCATCCCTTGTGATTACGTCCACCATGCTGCCATCCTCCCCTTGATTTCCTCCTATCTCCAATCACCAAATGGGTGGTGCAAAGCTGAGCAACTGCCCTCCAGGCACCTGCGGATCTTCACATCAGTGCTATCCCCATTATACTTTTTCCAAGAAAAGCTGTAATTTGTGTTTACGTCCAGTTTAACAATCCAGTCCGGGTGGCTGCATCCTAGTACGCCTTGAAGCTTCCCTTGTAGTTTTGAAGAGACAACAGCATCCTGTCCTGTCTCTTGTTAAATGGCTGTCATGTTATTTATTTTTAGAGGTTGAAGTTAGTCTCATGGATAGATGGAAGCAGTTTGGGATTCTTAGCATTTGTGCAGAGCCTTTTACTATCTTCACACAAGTTGGATTAAGCCTCCTGCTTGAGGAGCTGTCAGCCTGAATGCCCTCAGAAATTAAGCTTTCACAGTTTTCCATCTGGGTCTTGGATGAAGCTGAAAAAACTGTTTCAAATTGCCTGTACCATTTACTTAGAGAGAAAATTAAAGTCATACACACACTTGCTAAATGGTTACCGTATATTAGAGTCTTTCCAGATGATAAAAAGCTGATAACCTCCCCCCACCTCAAAAAAATAAGTTTTTTACTAAAAAGAAAAGGAAAAAACAACAACTGAGCTCACCCTGTCGCAGGGTTTAGAACCGCCGACCTTCCGATCGGCAAGCCATAGGCTCTGTGGTTTAGACCACAGTGCCACCCAATTAAATGAAGAGAAATGCTCCGAAGAGTGGACAGGATTAAAACAAGTAGCATTATAAAAGTAAAGCAAAGGGAGAACAGAAATTGGTGGGATGCTATGGGAAGGGCCAGCCAAAGGCATTGTGTTGCTTGAAGCACATTACAAGACAACACAGTCCACCTGCCTCATTCCATGTCCAAAGCTGACCACACTGGCAACTGAATCTTATTTTGACACTGGCAATGGGGCATTCATCTGCCACAGCACCTGAGGGCAGAAGACTAGCTTAGAGTGTACAGGGCAGATCATGTGTGTCATGCACAGTTTCTATTGCTCAGCATATGCTGCCTGAGGTGGCTGCCTCTCTTTGTCTAATAGTAGGACTGGTCCTGGCCAGGGGAGTAGACTTCCACATAGCCAATACTCTCCCACCCCACTTGTGTTTAAAATGATTACATGAGTCAGGTTGTGTCAGTGATTGTATCTGTGTCAGGGGAGGGCCTGGTGGACACAGTCCCACTCTCCCTCCCTCAGCATTTTTGCATGCTTGGGGGGAGGGGGGCTATTCCTGAGCACAGCCTTTCTATGAATTGTGTCTTCTGCCATGGATACATTGATTGCTCTTGAGTCTAGTCACCGCCTCAGATGTAAACCAGTGTTTTGCTGTCCACTGTATTTATAACCTGGAGGAGGTATATTTTACTTCAGACTGGCAAGGGGGAAAATACCCTGAGCTATTCTTGGCCCTTGGGGGGGGGGTATATTTTGTTACATATAGCCTTTGACAACTCTAGGTTCAGTTTCTTCTTTTTAAAAAAAGCTTTTGCCAAAGACCTTGTGGAGTGCCCGATTCCATTCATATTCTCCAACAGGGTTTATTTCACTCGGGTGATTATCACATAACCATCTTCTATGTGCAACGGAATTAACAGAGATTCCATTTGTTGAAATCATATGGAGACTGCAACTGTACTCTGCGTTATTACCAAATGAGTACAGCATGCCCTTCAATAATTCTCTAAACTCTCAAATGCCTTGGAAATAATATGCTGGAATATTACTGAACTGTGACTGAAGCACCATTTGTGCTAAATGTGACAGTGCACAAATGATATTCCTCAATAAAAGTTCAAACTACATTAATCTTTCACAGAGGTTCATTGACCAGGAAGATGCCTTAGATACAAAATAAACTGGGGACGGCCCCTTTGAAATTACTTCTACACATTTTTGCTGTGTCTGTTTTTCAGAATCATATACATTAATTTATCCCTTGTATGCATAATTTTAGCATGGGACATTCTAAAAAGCAATAAATTATATTGTTTCTACATCAGTATTAGCAAAAACATTAGGTCTCTGTTTGTAATACAGAAATCCCTATTGGATCATGCTATCATTAAATATAATGTGTAATAGTCGGCAATGTAATATACTTCTTATTTTCATTCCTTTGGGAAGAGCAGACATAACTCACTAGCAGATTTGCTCTCCTTGGCTAGATTGAGTTACAACCATTCCTAGCACGGGGGGGGGGGGGGAGAGAAGGGTTTATTGTGCTTGCAGTTAGACATTCTTTCTTATGTTTGCTATACAACCCCCTAGCATCACACATAGTGGTCTTCCTACACTACCTTTAGCAGAAAGTACGTACTCAATGCAAGTATACATAATATAAAAGGGAATTAGTGCAAACAGTCTGTGCAATCTGTAATGTCTGAAGCCTGGCAAAATATTCACCACTGGTGTTTGCTATGCACTTCTTTTCCTTTATGGAAATGATACATGTGGTGACAATGACCATATAAGTTCCTTAGGGATAAATAAGCTGTTTCCTGACATTGGCAGTGGTGTGTGTGCATACAATTTCTTGAACATGTCAACAGCCTGCACTCTCTGAAAATATGGACATATCTGTAATTGATCACCCAATGCTGGTGCACATTTTTAACACTGGGTTAACAGTATAGTAAGCTTGTCCAAAATTCAAAGTGTTTAAGGCCTATCAATAGCCATGAAGCATTGAACAACAGTGTGTTCCATACAAACTCACCCAGGTTTGGATGGAAGAAGCATTGCTCAGGAGTGGATTACATGCTTTGCATACACAAGGTCCTGTCCTTGACCTCACTAGTTAAATGTTCAGGAGGCAGATGGTGGGTAAGTTCCCCACCCATGCTGCAGCTAATTCCATTGTGCCAATGGAAAACTTTGTTTTGTGACTTATTAACCTCATTAATTTACATTTAAAGCAGTATCACACCACTTGAAGCAGTCATAGCTTCCACAAAAACATCTTGGGAACTGTAGTTTGTCAAGGATGAAGAGATTGTTAGCCAACTCCTATTCCCCTCACAGAGCTACAATTGTTAGAGTTGTTTAACAGTCAATCCGTCTTCCCAGGAAACTCTGGAAAATGTAGTTCTTTGAGGAGAATAGAGGTCTCCTAACAACTCTCAGTACCCTACCAGTTCCAGGGTTATTTGAGGCAAAGCCATGATGGTTAAAAGTGGTATGATATGGTATTTAATGGATAGTGCAGATATACTGATGTTATATAAAATGTTTAACCCTGAAAGAGAGAGAGAGAGAGAGAGAGAGAGAGAGAGAGAGAGAGAGAGATTAACGGAAGAGCAGCTCTTTCAGAAAGCCAACTGATTAGGGATATTCAGCTGCTCCTGATAAAGATGAGTAACAACATTTTTGTTCCCTCATGAGCTTTACTCATGGAATGTTTCTAGTCAAATGCAGCGCAATACATTCCTTCCTACACTCTTTATTATGAACTGTATTGGGTGAGAAAATTATTAATATGCAGGTGGGCGGTAAGTAAATATTTAACAATATTTGTCTTGATGAGCCTTGCATGAAAATGAAATATTTGATCTGCGATATTACTTCATTTCCTACATTCCTCTCCTCTACTACACACCTAGGCCTAAAGTGATTTTGGACTTGTGTTCCTCGAGCAGCAGCTTCTCAGGCCACGTAGGACATCAGTTTTGAAACGATGAATGATCCTTCAAATATAGTTTGTGATTTGGCATTGGGAGCCACCTCCTGTTGAAAGACAACTTTCAAAAGAATATTCTATGTTAAGGACTTGGATTGAATGGTGTGAGGAGTAACACTTCCACTTATGTGGGTAGTTTCCTCATATCGGACAGTTCCCTACTCAAGGATTCCCTTCTGCCTCACCCAATACCATTTCCATGCCTATTGGGGGAAGCTTTGGAGGTGAGTGGGAGCAATGCAGGGACTGCAACAGGAAGGAGGAGGCAAGAAAAGTTCATTGTGTGAGCAGAACTTCACTTAGGAGGCTACCACAGGTACATCAACCTAGTATCTTCTACGGCTATGCTGAGTACAGTGGCTTTGATGATTTCTGATGAGTTTGTTCCCCTTGTCCTGCCTAGAAAAAGGACTGAACCAAGGGCCTTCAGAAGGCAAAACATGTGTGCTACCATGTCTATGCCTTCATTTTTATGCAGTTTTATGGGCTCAAGCCAGGCTGCAGAGGAACATCACTTAAAAGGAGAACATCCTTTTAGAAGGACTATAAAACACAATTGTGTTTATCCACATTATTCTACCCTCTTCTCCAAATGAAATATTTATGATGATGATAATTATTATAATAAATCCCTGCTTCAGTTAGCTAAATGCTGTTCCTCCAGATGTTGTTGAACCAACTCCCATCATCCCAAGCCAGCATGACTACTTTTCAGTCCAACAACATCAGGAGCACCACAGATACCACACCTCTGCTTTAGAGCCTTCTCCTCCCTTCTAAGCAAAACTGTCACTGCCATTCTGTACCATTCTGTGCATCCCTACCCACAGGTTAGAATGAATCTTGACACTTGTATGGGGCGATGTGGACAACAGAGATAGTGATACTGTTTTTGGAGTAAGTAAGACGACACTAAGCTAAGTATTTTGAAACCTTGGGCATGCCAGCTTTTCTGGCATGAATTTTCTAAGGAGATGCAGCCCGTGGTGATGTCTCCCTCCCTCGAAGAAGAACAAAAAACCCAGGAGGAATGATCCTTCAACCAAATGAATCTTGTAAACAGTCTTTGAATAAAAGAAGCAAATTCCATCTGCCATTCTACCTCCCACGAAATCGAAAAAAGAGGCTACATTTCTCCAACTGAGCGGAAGTCTCTGATTGCTAAGCATGAGGTCTAATTGATCACAGTGGAACATGGGGCTGAATTCTTTGCTTTTGGAAACTGCTGGCATAGATTTAAGTGCAGGATGGGGGGCATGAAACCATGAATGATTTATTGGTGAGCTCTAGATCATCTCTCAGAAGGTGAGTTCAACGGCTTCACTTAAAAGATTAACCACCTAATCCTAGAACAGCAATTACAGCAAGAGCAACCTTATTAGGAAAACACATTACATAATTTAGAGTGCTAACTCTATTGATAAATCTATTCAGCAAAGCTGAACTCGTGGCACACAGGCAAGTGGTTAACCCTTTTCATCTTTTGACGATCAAGAATCTGTGGCCAGGTGCATTAGTGAATTTCCATGGGATGTGTTTTGCAAATTGCATTTGCCAATGCACATTTCCCCTGTATATGTGTCACAACTGTGATGTTTTGTGTGTGCGCATGCATTCAAATTGTTTCCCATCTATATCGCATTAATACAATGATCTTTGCAAGGAACCATAAAAATTCTAGGTAAAACAACAATGATGGTCTTGGTCTATCTACTCCTCGCATTAAGAGGGAAGTGAAGAAGGCAAAACTGAGGAAGGGTAGGTGTGCTTGGGAATGTTTTAGGCACAAGTGGCAGGTGATTAATTGTTATTGACATTTCTTTCCTGTCCTTACTTGTGAAGAAGTTCAGGTGGCAAAGCAGCAAAAGGATGAAATAAAAAGTATAATAATTTTTTTTTAAAAGAACTTCTAAAAAAGTTTTAAAACAGCCACGTCTACTCACAGCGAACAACACATAGGCAGGAAGGCTAGCCTCTGCTAAATACCAAATTTCTGTGGACAAAAGTATCCGAATTCTGCAACCCGAATACATAATGCAACTTTTTAAACATTCTTTATTGAAAAATAAGAAGTATAAAATTGTAAGTGCACAAGGTAAAATAAGACAATTAAATAACACCCGTATAAAAAACAAACAAAAACTATAAACATTACATGATTATTATTGTAGTTATCTTAAACCTAACCTAATACAGTGTTTATAAAAATGAATTTTAAATATCAATAAATTTGTCCATGGTGAGTCTACTTTTCCACGTGTTCATGTGTTGCAAGTTTGTACAGTCATACGTCAAGTTGAATGTGCTTCGGATTGATTGCGTTCAAGTTGAGCTCCGCGGCAACCTGGAAGTAACGGAGCGCGTTACTTCTGGGTTTCGCCGCTCGCGCATGCGCAGACGCTCAAAATGACGTCATGCGCATGTGCGGTAGCGGCGAAACGCGACCCGCGCACGCGCCATCGCGTCTTGCATTCCGTTCGGGATGTGAACGGGGCTCCGGAATGGATCCCGTTCACATCCTGAGGTACCACTGTACATATATTCTATCCAATCCCTTGTTTCCAAAGGGATTAATCAACCCATTAATCACTTGAAGTTCACAGCCCTATTTTAAATGCATCTTCATTTAAGGGCTATAACTTGGGTATATATATATATATATATATATATATATATATATAGCCCTAATATAATAAAACATTTTAGGATTCTCAGAAAGAACAACAAGACGAACCTGGTCTCATCTATCAGCCAGGAAGGAATCAGCTTCAGGGAGTGTTTTTTAGCCTCTACTAGATAGAACACTTACAAGAACTTTGTAACTCTTAAGAAGTAATGCCTGAGATTTCCCCCTCCTACATCTCAATCCCTTTTCTTTTTGTTGTGATCCTTAGATTGTAAAAAAACTGTCTTAAGTGTCTTATTATTGACCATTGCAAGCCACTCTGAGAACCTTTAAATTTAATATAATTTAATAGAATTGTAGCATTTGAAGGACAGAGGAAGGCATTGAAGAAAAAGTCAGAAATAATGCTAAAAGGGTGCATTCCCCTTCTGTGTCCTTTCTATGTAAAACAAATCTCTGCTGTGTTTGAGTATTCCCTGGTGGCATGTCTCTTCTCCTGCAGAGCTTCAGTTCAGTAGCCTCAAATGATGACATGTGTCCCTGCCTATGAGAGCTTTTGGCTGAGGCTGAGCAAGTTTCTGGTAAGACAGATGTTCACCCTTTGGATATATAACAGGAAATTCATCTGATGTCTCATCAGCACAAAACTGATGGTGTGGTTCAACTTTAGAGGCCTTGCATCCTATGCAAACTTTTGCATTGATTACTTTGAAAAGGGAATGATGGTTTCAAAGTGGATTAAAAAACCCTGAACCCCACCATTTCCCCAAACCCAGCCTTGTTGCAATTCCATTGGCAGAGCTTTGTCTCTGTATTCATCATCACCTTGGGCAAAAGTAAAAAAATAATCCCGTTTTCTGGAATGCCCCTTTCAGCCAAAGCGAACAGCCACACGGCTGATTCCACACTTCAAGAGTAGGGCTAAATTATTCCTTTGAGAGCCAGTGTATAAATTGGCTCAAATTCAGAGAAACATGACCCTACCAGAAGACCTCATCAGCATCACCTGTACTTTAACATGCAGCCTAATAAACAGTCAGGCCGTTTCCATTTTCAGGACTACTTTAGTCTGATTTCTCTACCAAGGGGCTGCCTAAAATGATCATCTATGGATTGTCTGGGTCTGAAAAAAGGGTGGGAGAAAGAAGTTTTACAGGCTGACTTGGATCTGCTCCAAAACAAATTGGTTCTAAGGATGCTGCTCCGTTCATTTCTATGGGGCACACAACATGCTTTTTGAATCTCAAGTTCCACCCCGCTTCCAAGCTAAGTATATATCTTTTTTACTAAGATATTTCTATTTTGCTGGTTAATATTTTTTTTAAAAAAATAAACAAAGTTGCAAACGCTGGGAGGGGAGGGAGGAAGGAAGGGAGTGTAATACTTCCTATTTTAAAATTCGTTGTGACTTAACTTCTGAGACAATGCAGAAAAGCTTAAAACAGGCTGACACTGTTGCCGTAACAAAAGAAACTAAGCCTGAACATCATTATACTAATTGGGCTAACTAATCCCTTGATTTCTCTGCACTCCAGATGTTTTCCTTGAGAGCCGACAGAGGGATAGAGCAAGTACTTGTTTTGCAGATATTTAATCTCAGTTCCTTTGAGTGTTCACAGTCAGAGAATAACTCCATGTGGCACTAGAGCCATATGAAAAGAAGCCCTGACAGTCATTTGCAACTCTGCACTGCAGAACCTTTTCAAGGTTTGGGGCAGTTTTGCAACAGGAAAGGGCAGGAAGGCTTGGTGCACTTAACCAATTCACTACCAGCTTTTTTCTCCAAAACTGCCATTCCCAAACCCAAGAAAAACACACCTGGTATTTGACATCTAAGATATTTATTATAGGACCCACCTTATTTTCTTTAACCAAACGTATACACTACTTGATTGTAGGAAAGCTCTAAGTGCTTTACGAGAAATATTTAAATTCATCAAGAAAAACAGTTTAAAAACAAGTAATTAAAAACATTTAAAAGGTAATTAAAATTAACAGTGCAGTGGTACCTCGGGTTACAAACGCTACAGGTTACAAACGCTTCAGGTTACAGACTCTACTAACCTGGAAGTAGTATCTTGGGTTAAGAACTTTACCTCAGGATGAGAACAGAAATCACGCAGTGGCAGCGGGAGGCTCCATTAGCTAAAGTGGTTCCTCAGGTTAAGAACAGTTTCAGGTTAAGAACGGACCTCTGGAATGAATTAAGTTCTTAAACAGAGGTACCACTGTAAAATATTACACGTCTATAGGTCAAAGTAGGCTTACCTAAACAAAAATGTTTTCAGCAGGTGCTGAAAAGAGTACAGTAAAGATTTCTGCTTGAAAGGTGCCTGAAGTGCAGGTTCTGCCACCATAGGGGAATCAGGCAGAGGGCCTTCTCGGTAGTGGAACCTGCCCTTTGGAATGCCCTCCCATCAGCTGTCAAGGAAATAAACAAATATCTGACTTTTAGAAGACACCTGAAGGCAGTCCTGTTAAGGGTAGTTTTTAATGTCTGATGTTTTATCGTGTTTTTAATATTCTGTTGGGAGCCAGTGATGGAGCGAAAAGTCCTCGCCCCCCCCCCCCGTTGCTCTGTTACTCCATAGCGTTAAATATTCCTGACAAGTCAGGAAACTAAAGCAGTTTTTTTCTGCTGCGTCATTGTTACAGGTGAGCGATTCCCCCCCCCTTAAAAAAGGTCAACAACTTTGGCTTCCCCCTCCTTAATAAAAGTTAATTTGGGGACGCTGGGCGGATCTTTGCACCCTGGCGGCACATAGGCTAAAGATGGCCCTGATAATAATGTTAATGGTGACAACTGCAGCCACATTTTTTGGGTGCAAATGTTTAAGAACTGAGTGCAAAATGGCCAACTGATTGTAGCATTGTCTCTTAGGCAGACGATTATGACCACATATGTCTTATGCTGTACTACTTTTGGGTACTTGTTTGGTACTTGGTTTGAGTAAACATTTTCATTTCAAACCAGGGCAATCTAATGAAATATTGCTGTACTTTATTTTTAGAGTGTAATCCATGTAAAAACACCATGTACAGGCTTTCATAAGCCGTAAAGACAGGCCCCTGCCCCCAAGGATCTTCAAATGCAAATGTGGAGAGCGAGGAAGACAACGGGAGGGAGAGACAAGGATAATTGTGAGCAGATGCAGTTATACGTACTTAGCCTTGGTTACAGCTGGGATGAAGATTAAGAGAATTCTTGCTTCATGGATGCTTTCTACTCCTCTTAGTTGCCCCCCCTCACCCACTTTGCCTGGGAGTTACAGTTGAACTCAAAGCGATGTACTTCTGGGTGGACATGCATAAGATTGTGCTGTGGTAGAATGAACCACAGGCAAAACATTCAGAATGATGGACAAAAGCAACAAAGCAGCTATATAGACTTGGGCAGAAAGAACACCAGCTCGGTTTTGGGATCCTTCCATAATGGTTGACCCAGTTAATTTGAGAAATGTAAGCCTATTAGAATGAGAAAGGCATGTGCCTGTGCATTGCACAACTTCATAATACTTCTCCAGTCTAAGAACAAAGGCTCCATGTAATGTAAATACAAGCATGTTAGCAACCCGATAATACATAACAGAAGAAATTAAATGCATTTGACAGTAATTGCCTGCAGAAAAGACTGGAGATAAGCTAGAAAACACACACAAACAAAACAACACGACTAAGCGCATAACTGCCATATGCCAATGTTATATTAAGAAACAATGCCAAGCGTGTTTAGAAGCACAACCTTCACTAAGAAAGAGACATATTTCAGAAACTTGCCCTGGCTTTCGAAGGGATGGTGTGTTGTTGTGCGAGTGTGACTGATCATTCCCATCCATGATGGATACTAAGTGGGGAAGGAAATGTTAAAACTGAAAAACCATTCTTTTTCCATTTCTCAGTCTACTTAGAAGTAAATGATGCTAATAAAACAAGTCATAGTTGGCTAACAAAGTAATTTCTCCCCATATAAATCTTGACTTGGAATAGATTTGTATCCCATCATGCTCACTCATCTCCACATCTCCTACTAGTGACAAAATGTTGTGATCTGGATATTTCTCCCCTGGTTGTGAAATTCTTATAAAGCGTAAAACGACATTGGTAATAGATTTATTAATCTTGTACTGCTGTATAAATTACAAGTTAAAGCTGGCCTCTGAAAAAGTTCAATTTCTTTCATGGGTTGTTGTGGAAGGATGTGGGATACACACAACCCCCCCCCCCCCGAGGACAGGGATTGCTGGGTTATTTCAAAGGAGATACTGGAAAGATTGCTGGGAATAAGAATATAAGAACAGCCCTTCAGGATCCTACTTAAAGGCCTATCTATTGCCGCAGCCTATTCTCATAGTGACCAAGACGTGAAGGCAAAGCATTTTACTGCTTATGATAACCAGCAAATGGTAATCAGATGGGACCGTTTTGACACCAGTTCTGGATTTCATTCTGCTACCAGGTCATTTGGTAAGCTATAATCAAGTTACCCAGAGGAATCAGAAGGGGGAACAATCCTACATTGAGGACACTTGAGACTGTGACACACAGGCTAGACTGAGAGCCTACACATGCATGGCATCCTGAATCTCTGGTTTTTCCAGCCCAGCCCATGCCAACGCCAACCTTTAGCCCTGCTGCTGGCTAAATTGGTCATCTGACTCTGAACACTATGTGCTTAACTCAGGATGCTGCTGCTGCCACAGACCCTGAAAGTAGTATGGAGATGCTGACCTGTCCAGTCTATCATTGGATTCCTATCAAACAGGCTGCATTTGTTTTGCAAAGGCCTCCATTGTGGTTGCTTTAACTCATTCATATCTTACCCTTCTTCCAAAATATGGAGTTTAGCTCTTTTTATTCTCACAGCAACAGTAGTTAAGGCTGAGAGAAAGTGACTTGCCTAAGATTATCCAGTGAGCATCAACGCTGAGCAATGTTTTGAACCTGGGTTTCCCTACATCCCAGTCCAACACTCTAGCCATTACATCATATACTCTCCGAGGAAAATAGGGACATCCTATTCCATACCCTCCAACATTTCTCCAATGAAAGTAGGAACATCCCAAGAAAAAGCAGGACATTCTAGGACAGGGGTCGGCAAACTAAGGCCCGGGGGCTGGATCAGGCCCAATTGCCTTCAGGATCTGGCCCACAGACTATCCGTGGATCGGCATGGGGATTCTGTTCATTTGGGCTGCACCATTTCCCCCCCTTTGCCATTCCATTTCCCCCCCTCTCCCTCACACACACTGTGGCGCCGCCTCTTCCCTCCCTCATCCAGGCTTCTCCCTGCCCTGTCTATAGGAGGAAGGGGGTTGGGCTGATCTGGCTGAGCGCCATTTTAAACAGCCCCTCTCTGGAGCCAGCCCTTTTGCACCGCTTGTCTTCCCTTCTCCGCCGCTGCCACCCAGGTGCTCCTGTGGGCCAGAGAGTGGAGTGGATGAGCTCCCCCTGCCTACCTACAAGAAGCAGCAGTGGTGGGGGCACCCCCTGGGAAGGTAAGTGCAGCGGCTGGAGCTGGGGGGTGGGGAGAAGGGCTACTTGCCCCCCTCGCCTCTTCTTCCAACTCCCCCCCCCAGTGCCTCTTCTCTGGCCCGTCACAAGGTCTAAGGGACAGTGGACCAGCCTGCAGCTAAAATTTTTTGCCGACCCCTGTTCTAGGATCAAATCAGAAACTGGACAGCTTCTGTAAATCTGTGACCATTCCTGGAAAATAGAGACACTTGGAGGGTCTGACATCACACTATTCTTTCATTCTCTGTGATTTTTTTTTTACATGGTTCAGTTGAGCCCAATTGTACATGTTAGTCTGAATTTCCTTCATTTCCTCAGGCTGTTTAGAAAATAGAACAAGAAAGAATGGTTAGTTTTTACTGACACCTTGCTTCTGAGTCCCCGCTTAAGAAACACTGGTGGTGGTGGGTTGTTGTTGTTGTTGGTGGCTTTGTTTTAGGAAATACTTGTGATACTAATTGATAATAAAGATATCATTGAATGCCTGAAATATTTCCTTGATAGGTTGGACAATTGTAATGAAATGGCAAAAAAACTGATTAACAAGCCAATATCTAATTGCTCTTGTAAAAGGTAGACATAATATTTATGAAAAAAAGACAGCAATTTTCTTTAAAAAGACTTAGAATACACTTACACGGAATCCAAGAATTCAAATTCAAGCCATGTTGGGGCTTTCATGTTTGAAATCTATCCATTAGTTTAGGTGGAAGGGTCATAAAACATTCTGTGAAATCAGGCACTGATGTATCACTGTTGAAGGGTGTTAATTTGGTTCTTTAGCACTGATTTGTTTAGTAGAACATACTAATTGCTTGGTGGATAGAATGAAACCATTTTGCACTTTAGAAGAAGAAAAAACTGGAATCACTCAAAATAAATTGCTGGATCCAAGCAAGACAATTGTTCTGTTTATATCAGTTTGATCTGCAAAAGTAAAATATGATTATTCCAAATCTAAACAACTCTGTGGTAAATTCTTCTCTTCTTTGTTGTGAGTGATTTCTGCCTAAGACCCCAGAGAGTCATTGGTGGACAGAGTGGACCTGGCGACACCCAATATAGCACCTTTGGGTGCCCCTGGTCAAGTCCCTTGGTGTCTGATGCCTATGTTCCTCCTCCTCCTTTTCTTCTACAGTGTCTCATATCCATGTTTGGATATAATCCTCTTCAAGTACTCTCCAACGTTCTTGTTTGAGATTCATTGAAGGCCTTTCTATTCTCCTGACCTGATTGCTGGTTAACACCTGCCTGCCTGCCATAGAGCAATGCAGCCATCTTGGGTCCAGCATGTTGAGTGTCTTTCAGTGAACCCATCTAGTCCATGTTGCAGCTTAGGGGTGGCTCTCAGGGCCAAGGTCCCGGGACCCACAAAAACGCCACCCAGAGAGTCAGCTTGTTCATTAATTTATAAATTCACAAATTACTACATTGACAGGCCACTTTCTAAGCCACAGTGCCTTCCAAGGTTGCTTCACAGTGTGTGCTTTGCCAAAAGCTTTTTGAAAGACACCAAAGACTTCTGAGTAAGCTTAGCAGTCGTGGATCAGCAGTCTTGTGGATCAGGAAGTGGTTAAGTAACAGGAAGCAAAGATTTGGAATAAATGGACAGTAGATGGACCCATGGTCTGACTCTGTAGAAGACAGCATCCTATGTCCCTAAGTATTATTTATGTTTAGAATCACATGTTGGGATGTAGCAGGGAAGCTCTTTATTTACCCTTCAAACAGTAAAAAAGCCAATCCGTTTTGCTTCTAAGACATCAAATGCTAATGGTGATACTACTTCCTCATTCTGTTCATGTCACACAAATGACATCCTTAGACTGATTACACACACACACACACACACACTGTGTGTGTTTGTGTGTGTGCATGCGTGCACTGTTTTTTTGCAATGTTGAATCGAATTTGTATGGTTTAGTTGAACATCACTGTTTTGATCACATGTTGTGAGCTGCCTTGGCCTTTTCCTTTTTTTTTTTTTTAAGGAAAGGCAAGATAGAAAATTTATAAATAAAATATTTTTCTTTTTTTTTAAGCCAGCAAAAAATTATTATCCTGAGCACTGCAAGTTAGCCTTTGCCAAATAAAATGGCTGGAAATGTAACAGGCAGTTTTCTGCAGTGATCTTATTAAAAGATTTTGTGGGGGGGTGGTTGAAAAATATGGTCCTGTGTCTTTGGTGCCAAACTTTCAAGCAGCATCAGCTGTCTCTTTACATGAAAGAAATAATATGTTGGTTTAATGTTCAGAAATGCATTTGTCTTATCTCCAGAATAACATGGCTATAAAAGGATACCAGAAGCTTAGCTACTGTGGAGTAGCTAAAGGTAAACGACCTCTGACAGTTAAGTCCAGTTGCAATTGACTCTGGGGTTGCGGTGCTCATCTTGCTTTACTGGCTGAGGGAACCGACGTTTGTCTGCAGACAGTTTTTCTGGGTCATGTGGCCAGCATGACTAAGCTGCTTCTGGTGAAACCAGAGCAGTGCACGGAAACACCGTTTACTTTCCCGCCGGAGTGGTACCTATTTATCTACTAGCACTTTTATGTGCTTTCAAATTGCTACGTTGTCAGGAGCTGGGACAGAGCAACAGAAGCTCACTCCGTTGTGGGGATTCGAACCACCAACCTTCCTATTGGCAAGCCCTAGGCTCAGTGGTTTAGACCACAGCGCCACCCACTTTAAAATGCGGTGAGCCAACCTTGCTGCATATGGGGGACCCCCTCAATACCTGACCTCAAAGTGTTGTGCAAAAGAGGCTCCAACAAAAAGCAAACATTATACCAGAGTGTGGGCCAGTTCATACCATTAGCAGGAACAAGTAGAAAGCTTTTTCTGGCTGAAGCACTTCAGGCTGCAGGCTAGTCTGAACTCTTGTCCCTGGCATGCTAGTTTTGTACTTCCAGGAAATATTTTCTTCCCATGGTTTTTTTAGACATGTTACTTAACCTTTAACCTTCAGCTTCAAGAATGTTGGTGAAGGCTTACGTCTTGTGTCTGCTGACTGTGTAGATTGGTCCAAAATCATTATATATGTTAGAAAAGGCATTTCTATAATTCTATTTGAGGCCCCTATGATGAAGTTGAATAGCTGTCTAGAAGTACTTTTAAGAAGTATTTGGCAGAAGAATTCTCCTGCAGAGAAAAACAATCTGATGAAATAATTTAGGATGCAATCCATCTCAATGAAAGTCAGTGGGAGTGTGGTCATTGACTTCAAATGGATGTGGGCTGCAAGCAGAGTTACCTCAATGTCTGCTGTAGATCAACCTCAAATAGATAGCTCAGTAAACTAAAGCCAGCTGTTTGATCAATTGAAACAACTGATGCACTGCATGTGCCTGTGTTAGTGATTTGTTTCCAATGACATACATGCAGATGTATCATGTGAGCATCCAACCTTGTTATCTAGTTTTAGTTTGGAAATATGTAAAAGAGAATTGGGATCTCTGTAGAGAAATGTTGAATAAGCAGGTGATCATCCTATCACTTAATTGCTCCCTTGTCCAAGATTAACAAGAAATAGAATGTTATGACAGACCTCTTTCTGCTCCACATATATCTATATCTATATCTATATCTATATCTATATCTATATCTATATCTATATCTATATCTATATCTATATCTATATCTATATCTATATCTATATCTATATCTATTTTACCAGTAGTCACTTTCCACCTTTAGCTCATTGTATTTAAACTTATACCATCAAGAACAACTTCTTTAACACATGGAAATCAGCTCAATAAATTCCAATATGTATCCACTGATAAATTTTTAACAAAATCGTTTGGTATCAATTTTCATAGAGGTTGGGAAGCACTATCTGAGAGATTATTCTAAACTGCTATTCAGTAAATTGCATATGCCATATATGTTCATATTTATTTATTATGCATATATATTTAATTTCCTATCTTGCCCTTATGTAACAGCTCACAATAATATATAAATTAAGCTATATATATATATATATATATATATATATATATATATATATATATGCTTTCGTAGATTTTCACGGGTACAGGAATGCAGGTTTTGGTGTCCTCGGGTGTCTTCCCGTGTAAAAGTTGGGGTGTCTAGGCGACGTTTCGACGAGGTCTCACTCGTCATCTTCAGGCTGGTGCTTTCGGCTTCTTGTTACTGGAACAGAGCGGGATCTCAATGTTTGAGTTCCTATAAATACTGTAGAGGGGGTGTGGTGTCTAGCCTCCAATGTTCTGGGCAGAGAGGAAGTTCCCAGGCTAGTGTGCCTTTTCTTCTTTTGTTCCTTAATTACTTGAGAGATACCTTGAGTGATTTCTTGAGTGATATCCTGAGTACCACTTAGGTGGGTCATTAGGTGTGGATTAGTTGCTAAAGTCTTTGTGTCTTGACCTCTTTAACTTTGTGAAGAGTTTTCCTGAGAAGATGGCTGTATTGCACTTAGTTGTGCTTTGGCTTGGCTTCGTGTATAGGGGCGAGCTGTGGTTTTGTGGCTTGTGTCAGCCAGATCTGTGTAGGGATTGCAGGGGGGTGCAGCATCCGGAGGTGCCACCATGGACTGGCTACTGGATGGTGTCAGTAATTCATCTGTGGAGAGGGTCTGGGTTTGGGTCTGGTGTGGTTGATTGGTGTTGGCGTTCTGTGTGCCTCTGGATCTGGTGTCAGTTTTTGTGGGGAGGGCTAATTTCCAGATGTCTGGCAAGCGGGATGTGTCGTCACGCTTGTTCATGTTGTGAGGGTGTTTCTCTATCTCGATGGCTTCCATGATTATTCTCTTGTGGTGATGTTCCGTGTTAAAGAGCAATTTGGAATCTGCAAAATTAATTTCGTGTCCTGTTTCTTTCATGTGTTGGAAAAGAGAGGAAGTTTTTTCTTCTTTTTTGACGGCATTCTTGTGTTCTGCGATACGTGCATTTATTCGTCTGTTTGTTTGTCCAATGTACGTGGCTGGGCAGACTTTGCAGGGTATTTCATAGATCCCTTGGTTTTCCAACTGGATTTTATCCTTGGGGTTTCTGAGGATATTGGCTATTTTTTGGTTGGTGCAAAAGGCTGTTTTGATATTGTGTTTATGGAGGATTTTGCTAATTTTATCTGTAGTGCCCTTGATATAAGGAAGGAGGGCCATGCCATTGTTTTCTTCTGTGTCTTGGTTTTTGGGGGGTGTTTCCTTTTGGATTAGCTTCGTAATCCTGTTTTGCTGGTATCCATTGGCAATTAACACATTTGAGAGATTCTGTAACTCAGTTGTCAAGTGGTCTTTGTCAGCCAGGCGTTTGGTTCTGGAGATGAGAGTCTTGGCTACGGAGTTTATTTGTGCAGGGTGGTGGTGTGATTGTGCATGTAAGTAGCGGTTGGTGTGTGTTTTTTTCTGGTAGATAGTGTGTCCTAGGGAGCCATCAGGTTTTTTGTAGATTAGGACGTCAAGGAAGGGAAGTTGGTTGTTGGCTTCTATTTCCATAGTGAATTGTATTTTGGGGTGTAAGTTGTTGAGATGTGTGAGGAAGCTATCCAGTTTTTCCTTCCCGTGTGGCCAAATTACAAAGGTGTCGTCAACATATCTGAGCCAAAGTTTGGGTTTGTGTTCTGACTTGTCTAAAGCATTGGTTTCAAAGTGTTCCATGTACAGGTTTGCGATGACCGGTGAGAGGGGTGATCCCATAGGTGCTCCTTCTATCTGTTTGTATCTTTGTCCATTGTGGATGAAGTACGTGTTGGTTAGGCAGTGGTTGGTCAGGTCCATCGAGATAGAGAAACACCCTCACAACATGAACAAGCGTGACGACACATCCCGCTTGCCAGACATCTGGAAATTAGCCCTCCCCACAAAAACTGACACCAGATCCAGAGGCACACAGAACGCCAACACCAATCAACCACACCAGACCCAAACCCAGACCCTCTCCACAGATGAATTACTGACACCATCCAGTAGCCAGTCCATGGTGGCACCTCCGGATGCTGCACCCCCCTGCAATCCCTACACAGATCTGGCTGACACAAGCCACAAAACCACAGCTCGCCCCTATACACGAAGCCAAGCCAAAGCACAACTAAGTGCAATACAGCCATCTTCTCAGGAAAACTCTTCACAAAGTTAAAGAGGTCAAGACACAAAGACTTTAGCAACTAATCCACACCTAATGACCCACCTAAGTGGTACTCAGGATATCACTCAAGAAATCACTCAAGGTATCTCTCAAGTAATTAAGGAACAAAAGAAGAAAAGGCACACTAGCCTGGGAACTTCCTCTCTGCCCAGAACATTGGAGGCTAGACACCACACCCCCTCTACAGTATTTATAGGAACTCAAACATTGAGATCCCGCTCTGTTCCAGTAACAAGAAGCCGAAAGCACCAGCCTGAAGATGACGAGTGAGACCTCGTCGAAACGTCGCCTAGACACCCCAACTTTTACACGGGAAGACACCCGAGGACACCAAAACCTGCATATATATATATATATATATATCTCAATATCACATCATATTTAAAGCTAAAGAACAGACAATCACAATAAAATTAATAAATAACAGTAGCCCACAATGACATTAAAGTAGCATTCTGGCCAGTAAAACCATAAAATCACCAACATAATCAAAGATAAAATAGAAGTCCAAATAAAATCCCTGAAATCATGGGGAAACAACAGCTAAATTTTCAAGGTCAGCTCAAAGACCTGCATACATATTTATTTTGCTTAGTGTACATGCTGGGATAACTGTCTTCACCCCAGAGTCCAGGATGAAGTCAAAGAATGCAGTATCACTGACTAAGGAGCCAGAGCCAGAGTCTGATGCCCTATGATGGCAGGCAGGCAGGCAGGCAGGCAGGCAGGCAGGCAGGCAGGCAGGAGCTTCCGGAACCAGATTCTGCAGCACCCATAGAACATAGATTCTCTAGGCATCTTTCCCTTGGTTAAAGAATCAAGTGCCTCCAAGTCTTTGCTGATCCAACAGTGCAGGAAGTGCACCAGGCAGAAGGCTTGGAAACACAGAAGTGCCTGTCTGGAGGTCAGAGAGTTGGCTGTTTAAAGATTGCAGCTCTCACAATAAAAGTGAAGCCTAGGAGAGGTGCTGCAACACCTGGCCTGCCTTGTCCTGTGGACTCGAGAAGGTCAGAAAGCAGCTACCAATCAGCATTTCTTTCCATGGTTGTATGTGACAAACTAAGCACATGTACTTGTCATTTGTGATATTGTACACAGAGTGCACATGCAGTCACATACATAAAAGCAATATCCATGTAGAGAAACTCATAAAATTTGGAACAATGTTTGGGAGCGAAGTTGCAGGCCCAGGAAAATCAAATATGGCAGATATAACTAGCGAGTGCTCCAATATCTCTCTGGTCAACCAGTTATCATCAGATTTATTAGCTCTTTGTGACATTGTTGTCAGACAGGTCACCTAGTGAAAATGAGAAAGGGAAGAGCACTTTAAAAGATGTATGGCTGCCTAGAAGGGATATTGCTGAATGATATGCACAGGAGGCTTATGAAAGCTGCAGAACACCTGGAGAAATGAGGAAAACATAGGGGAGGACCACTTCTTTTTGAGACATTGAAATGTGGGATTTAGGGAAAGCAAGGCTTTCCGGAGCACCCAATGATAAAATGGCTGTTGTGGATCCTCTGGTTGACCTCACATAACAAACTTATGGATCCAGCTTTCTCACTGGTGACTTGGTAAACAGAATGCTCCACAGCTTATTTGCACAACCTGTAATAAGATTCACATGCTTTTTGAATGGTGTTGGGTGGTATTCAACTATAACCCAGAGCAGATGTACTGAAATTAATGGACATAACTTAATTATGTCGATTTCAATGGGACTACTCAGAGTAAGACTTTGTTGAATACCGCCCTTAATTTTTGCTGGAAATGAAAATTAGCTCCCCATGTGTATAAAGGAGGTAGAGTTTTCCCCAAACAATCTCTGAAACATTTCAACTGCATTAATACCAAAAGGAAAAGAGAAAAAATTGGATGTAGGCATGATAAAAAAATAAAAGGATTTTAGGAAAGTACATGTGGGTGAGTGTGTGTAATGTATCTTTTAAGAATAAACTGTGCTTTATTTCTCTCTGTAGCATACCATATTGCTGATTAACCACTGCTTTCATAAAGTACAAGTGGGCCATTTAAACTGTTTCACCGCTGGTTAATGTACTGTATTGTGATCATTCTTTTTTTCCTATGGTACCTAGCTAGTGTTTTGTTTTTATTACAAATTCACCTACCCTTGTCTGCCGAGGAGAAAAGAAATTACACGACAGAGCCCCACAGCACATAAAACAGCAGAGATTCCTAAATAAGACCAGCCTGAAAGAGAAGCCTCTGCCTACCCACACTGTAATGAAATGCATGACTACAGGAGATAATAATAATTGCAGCAATAGCTCGTTACAGCTCCCAGATGATTTGGTGCTGTCAGGAGTGCACTGTCCTCTTGACATCCCAGGAGGTGAGAAGCATCACTGACTGCAGGCCCTGATTGGTGCAGTGAAATATTGCTGGCCAAAATTAAAAGGTCTTGGTGTCAAAATAATTCATGATATGCATATCTTCCATTCTGATGAAATGGCTGATATCCGGATTAGCAAGATAATAAAACTGATCAGGCTACAGTTAAACAATTTAAGTTGGAGGGCTGTTCATTTTGTAGGTGTCACTTGTCAGATCAAGGGGTCAAAGCAGAATGAAAGGCTCTCCCCAGTAACCTTCTGATGATTTGGATCTGGAATGTTCTTCATGATTTGTCCAAAGTTTTCATCACAGCACTGCCGAAGAGCATTACCGCAGCAGGCTGCATTCTGACATTCAAATCCCAGGAATGACAGGTTATTAGGAGAAGAGAACCGGCTGTACATACATTAAGCCTCATATCTTTGACCTGTAATTTGAACTGATAGTGATATTGTAATTGAGTGAGTAAAAAGGGGGGGATTCTTTATTAAAACACAGGAAGATGAAGAAAACGTTTATTTTCCGGAGATTTATAGGTTCATAAAATAAGCCTTTTGATGATGATTTATTTTACAATTTTTGAAATGCTGAACTATGTGCTTAATATTTATTTGGTTGAACAGCTATTTAAAATAACACTGTCTCCCATCTATTTCCAGCTTGTTCTCCAGAACCTGCGTTTGCACAGATGGAAAGATATTTGTGTGATATTGGAGTTCATGTAGTGGAATAGTTCAAAGATTATTCTAATAAGATGTACCTATGGAAAAATACAGTGCCCGCTTAATGGCTATGGTGTTAAGGATCCCTTGGCAGATTTCTGCAGCTTGTGTGTTTTGAACACTGGGGGTTTTGAATCATGATTACAAGGAATGGGGGAAAGTGGGAACTGCCTTCTGTGATGCTTTTGAATGGAAGGATGGCACATCTGTGAATTTAATGAGGTTCGCTTCTTCAGTGTTTGGTCAGACTCAGTATCATCTCCAGGGTCCCCCCTTTTTTTCAAGGGGAGGGGCACTTGGGCAGGATGCCTTCAGAGGTCTCTTTCTCCCTGAGTAGGCACATCTCATAAGAACATAGAAAGCTGCCTGGTATTGAGTCAGACTATGGAGCTCAGTCTTGCCCACAGTAACCAGTAGCAGCTCTTCAGGATTTCAAGTAGGAGCTCTACCTGGAGACACAAGGGATTGAACCTGGGATCCTCTGCATACAAAGCAGGTGCTCTTCTTCTGAGCTGTCGTCTCTCTTCAAGTCACCTCCTCTGCCCAGCATTGTTGCCTCTTGACCAGATCAATACCCATGCCCAGAGGGAGATGGCAAAGTGAGTGTTGGCTGTGGTTCTTTCCCAGAGATGGCGAATGTGTGTTCTTCCAGATGTTGCTGAGCTACAATTCACACCATCCCTGATCATAGCCTCTGCTGGATAAGGCTGATGGGATTTGGAGTCTAATAGCATCTGGAGGGCCACATTTCTCCAGCCCTGCTCTAGTCACTGCTCGCTCATTTGGAGAGGGCCAGTAAGCAGTTAGCAGCTTCCATGAGTGGGATTCATAGATTTAGGGGGCCTGGGGTTATTAGACTTAGTCCGAGTATGGACCTAGGTAGATGCCTGATGATGCCACTGAAACTAACCCTATCAGCACTCCAGGACAAATGTACCTCCTCTGTAACTTCTAAACACCCCCCCATTTGAGCCCTTTTTAGCCAGCTACAGTTCTCCTGTACTGTACAGGACAATTTTGTTTCAATGTAATGACCAAGCTGACCTTTCAAGAGGTACATTACAGGAGGGATTAATTCTTATGGATATTCTGATTAGGAATAGCCTTGCATTGGTTCAGGATTGTTCACACTCACTGGCATCAGCTGTAGGGTGGCTGAGTGGGAGGAGGCAGGCAGACTCCTCAGAGGCCCCACGGAGCATCCTGCTCCAGCTCGCCCTGCCCCACAGGCAGCTGGCCTTGCCCCCGGGTGCCACCCCAGGCACCCAATTGGCTTGCTCTGCCGCTGACCCCCTTACGCCCTAACAATTCTTGCGAAACATGGGGGCAGTACAATGTGACTGCACAATGTGTTTGATTGAATTTAGCAAGATATGCTTAAGATTAAATTGGTTCTGCAAAAATGGTTTAAATCGTGGAATAAGCAAAATATTGATTCCTCCTTAAACTCAGCAATGCCTCCGCCTGCTTTGTGATTTAAGGAACTGTATGATTTAACGAAAGCATCCTCCCAGTTCATGGAATCAACAACACCTTTTCTTGATTTCTAAATTGCATAAGATTTACAAGGAACATGGTCTAAGCTATTAAAATTCTTACGCTTCATGGCTGTAGTCATTTTAGCATAAGCCTATATTATGTGAGGAGGAATATTCTCTGATTTCCCAATTTATTTATAGGCTATAATCGATAATTATTCATCTTTATTGGATGAAAATCTGTAAGAATATTTGCTCTCTGAACAACACTGTCATTAACACTGTCACCCACAGTCTTGATAAGAAACAGCCTTAATTTATCATTTGGAAATTCCAAAATATGTAAAAGGAAAATGTGCACATAAAACTATAATTGTGTTTAAAGAAATGGATCTGCAATGAAATCATATTCATAGCAAAAATAAATAACAGAAACCTAAGCAAATGCCTGAAGGTAACAGTATTTTTAATATGAGCCACGATTATCCCCAGACTTGCTTAGAAAACAAGCAGAGCAAGCAAATACAATTTCCTTTTTAAAACACGTATCAGTGCTACCTTAACTACTTCAGTGATCCCTGGTCGGGATCAGCTGAGAGTTTCTTATTATGGTTAGAATACATAACCCACAACAGCATATTTTGTGATCTCCATGAAATTATTTTGATCTCAACTGCCTGCTTTACTTCTCTTAACAACTCTTTTAATTTTTCTATGCTGAATATTGTTGTTGTTGTTAAGCCACATTCTGCTTGCAGTGCTTGAAGCGATTATGATCAGTATGACTGCTAATATCCCACCTAAGAGAACTGCTGTCACTTCTGTCTCAGCTGAATTAAGATACAGAAGAAACAGCAACACAAAATCTCTTATTTTACCCAACTGGAGTTGGGTAAAGCCAGCTTCAAAAATATCAACTTCTTGCAGGGAAAGCACTGCAGAAGTATCAACTACCTACATGGAAAGCAGGTCTAGCCCTATGCAGTATCAATGGCCTCAGGTGTAGGGCAGGTGGGTGTCATCTGTATACAGTCATCTGTATACAGTTTCTTTTTTAAAAAAATAATTTTTATTAACTGGCCAATCACATCAAATTAAATCACATCACATAAATTCTGAATTACAAAGCCAAATTTTGAATTTTGTTGGGGGGACCCATACTCCAAGATCCAAGTACATCTGTATACAGTTTCAACAGTATTCCTTGCATTGATGCCTTTTCCATTTACTGAACTCATCATGTTTGAAGCAGCCATGAAGTTTCCTTGTTTTGATTTAAATTTAATGCACACTAAGAGCACAGTGTGCTGTTGTGTGTGTATAAGTGAATGGTGCTTATTCTAAGTTTCTGAGTATTCTAACTTTCTGAAATATCTTGTACTTATTTTCTAGAAAAAGGGGTGTAGAGGCCCATGTCTGTGAGAAATCACCACCACTTGGTCTGAAAGCTCTAACTTTGAATCCTGAAGATGTGAGGGTTCCCTTGCAATTAAACAGTGTTGAGGAGAACATAGGTCTTTATCAGCTTTGGGTTACTTTCATGTTTTCTAATTTTGTATGTTCCAGAGTAAGCCCTGACATTAAAAACTGATTGTGAGCTCTAGCCCATATTAAACCTTCATTGTCTCCACTCTTAACATGTTGAATCTAAAATGCTGCTAAAGCAAATGTTTAAAATCCAGCCTGTTCTTCATGAAACTATCATTTCACACATCAGTAACCACTTGATCTTTAAGCAGCTATAGAATTCCTCACCATTTATCATACCAAGAGAAAATAAACATAAGCCCAGATTTAGGTTTCTGAACAAAGACCAAAATTCTACCCCAGAAGTGGGGAATCTCAGGCCTCGAGGCTGATTCAGCCTCCCAGATCTCTCTATCTGGCCCTTGCAGTGGTGTGCAGTGAAATTTTTTGGAGGGGAACAGTTAGGGCCAGAGACGCCAACTTGTGAGGGTGATTAGCAGCAGAGGGTGTCCTGGCATCGCAGTGTGAGCATCGTGTCTCCCCGCCTAAGCCAAGCAGAAGCTTCCCAGACTTTGGGAAGGAGATGGCAGGCCTCTTAAAGGATGCTGCAGCCCTGCTTTCTCCTTCCCAAAGCTGGACAGGTTTTGGGAAGGTGGAGGGAGGGCTCTTGGAGATCGTTGGAGCATCGCACCTCCCTCCTGGGCAGAAACTTCCTGGGCTTGGGGAAGGAGGCTTCAGGCTTTAATACTTTAATACTCTAATTTACCAGGAACATATAAGGGACTAGCCTAGTCCCCCTAGTCCACTGACCGCATGCCACTGGGCCCTTGGAATGTTCCCTAGGCCACAAGTCCTCTCCTGAGACCACTCCCTCATTGGCTTGCTTTGCACCTGTGTGTTTTGGCCCTTGAAGGCTTCTTGCTTGCCTAGATGGAAGATAGAGAGGGATGTGGATTCTTTGTGGAAACTATCCTACTATCCAAAGGTAAAATTAAAATTTGTTGCATCAACCACTTTTGTCTCTGGCCCTGCCACAGGGAATATGGCCACAGAAGTTTGCCCAGAAGGGAACGAGGTCCTTGGATTGCTAATTGTTTCCCATCCTGCTCTACTCCCATTGCCTTACAATATGCTTTGCTTATTTGCAGCTGGATAGACAAAGATTGCACTCAGATATGTTTTGATTTTTTTTTACCCACGCTATTACTGATAGAAACCCCAACCCAACAACAGTGATCCATACAACTTTTCCCACAATGTTACATGCTATAGGGGCAACTGTACTTTGCAGGGATCCTGCCAGCATTGGCAGGATGAGGTAACCTCAATCCAATTCAAGGCAAGAGGTTAATGTTAAGCAACCTGGAATCTATTGCACAAAACACAAACTGGGGAAGGTGGAACTCATTCAAAACAACAATAACCTCTTGTTGAGCAACATGACAGGTGGTATTGCAGAATATATTTCAGAGGCCAGGGTGGAGCAGAAGGCAGCCAACTCACACTGAAGGTCAGTGTGGAAAAATATGACAACATTGTGAAAAAGGTGTGTCTAAGTAAAAAAAAAACCAATAGATTGGATGGCATTTTTTAAAAAAGCAGGGGATGGTCTGGCGGCACATAATGCATCTAGCTTGTGGACAGTAAGCAATTCTGGAATCTTGTCTGAAGGCAAGTCCTCCAGGGAACCCAGGCATGGAGCCTTGTGTTACCTGTTGGGTGAAAGGCAGGATATAATTAGGACTGGCCCAAAACATTTTGCTGCCCGAGGCATAGGTCAATATACCTGCACCCTGATATTCCATGTACAGAAGGTGACTGGAATTGCAGTTGAATGTTATTTCAGTTCTGGTAATGTGATAGTGGGTTTGTTATGAGGATGCAGAACAGCTCACATGGCACCCATATACCTGTCCTCCAATAGGGGTTACTGCCACTGGCCCTAGCATCTGCCACCTGAGTCTGTGGCCTCATTCTGCCTCACGATAGGTCTGCTCCTAGGTATAGACATTGGAAATAAACAAATAAGGTTTCAGATGATGTTCATACTGCTAGGATGTCTCAGTAGGCTCATTCTCACCTTAGTGACAATAAACCAAAGGGGGCTTGCTGATGGCTCCAAAATCCGAACTTTCCCTAATACCTTCTTCCTACAAGAGAGCAGGATATGACGACAAGGACCTGCTTAGCAGACAGCTGCCCTGGAGTTTACTTTGGCTGGACAGTCCACGATGATCCTTCCCAGGGTCAGTGGACGAAAGACTCAAATTCATAGGGCAGCATCAGCTTAGCTATGTTGTTCTTGTAAGGTAATCTTGTTGCAGCTGCTTTAATCCCACCTCATTGCTTCCCTGCAATGTAGTTAAGGATGTGGGAGGCATTTCATTCAGTTCCCATTTAAAGCTGAACCTACCTAATTTGCACTTCCTGAAACAATATGTGAACCGAAACAAAGCATCCATTGAAATTTGTACTTCTCTGAATTTTGCAATGCAGTGCTCCAGCTGAGTAATGTGTGCAAAAATGTATATATTAGAATATGAGAGTAAAAATGCACATATTAGTGAAAATAGCATAATGAAAATGCATTATATTAGGGGAAATTACTCTGCAGAAATGTGTATATTGATCAAAACAGCTTATTGAAATCTGCACTAAATATGTACAGACTGATGTAGACATGTGGAGAACTGAACAGAAGACTGGAAAAATGAGAAACTGAGAGGAATCAAACTTGACAGAGCCACCCATCCCATGTAAGAAACAAAATATTATCATGGAAAGAAGAAGTATTTTTTTAAAAAAAATCAGTTATATTATGTGTGAGATGAAAATATACTTTTAAACCTGACCTAAATCCCTGTGTGCCTTATGCATAATGCAAGGAAAACAGTAGTTACAGGAATAGTATTTATATTTTGTAAACTGACAACACCTTCAACTTCATTTCTCATACACCGTATGAGGATAAGAATCTGTCAACACTAAAAATAGTAAATGATGATAATAGTAAATGCGAACAAATTTGATATGTTCTATAAATATTTTCAATTCAATATATCTGATAAGACTATATCTTACTTTGTCTGCTAGGAGTAACCACTTATGTGACAGTCACAGCCATGCATGCCATTTTTTTACATACATATGTTAATTTACATTAATATACATTTCCACGAGTGTCATATCTTGAAGTTATTTAATTTTTGGACTCAAGTTCTAAAGCTTACTTGATGCCTATTACAGGGTCTATGCTTTCTCCCATTTTATTTTTTCATTAGGATATAAAAATAGTCATGGGAATGCAATGTATTTCATTATGTTCTTAGAGTAAGGAGGGGTAAATCTAAATTGGGAGAGCATCACTAATTTTCAAGCAGAGTAATTTATTCTGCAGTATTTAAATGCTGCAATTTTCACACTCAGGCACATGCTGCCACATCTATCTTTCCCCGGGACCAGTCTCTGTCTTGCTCTTTCCTTTTCATCTGTGAGGGGTTTTTTTTGGCATTTTTTTTTCATAAATTCGACAGATGGCCTCTTGATGAATCCTTGATAATACTGTCATGTAAAGCAGCTAAGGCTGGAAATCATCTCGCAACAATTTTTCATTGCTGAGAGAAAATTGAACAGAGACAAACATCGCTAAGTCCCTAACAACAGCGACCAAAATCCACTTCTTATAAATAAAGAGGACAGGCTTTCTTTGTAGTGCTCAGGCTCAACCACCAGTATCCGTGTAATGCCCCTTGATTTTTTTTTTTTTAATACTACTTTTAGTGCATCCTTCAAAGCCCAGGGTTTTTAAAGTGTTTTGTTGCTTTCATATTCAGAACATTTTCCAGGCTCTTAATATGTTCTTCCTCCCAGACCCCCTCCTCCCAGGTCTTTATAATTGTGGATCAGGTGAAGTTTGCTTCCCCTCATTTCAAGGTCATGCACCACTAGGACCATTTTCCTGACTCAGAGGGCACGTAATTTCACAGCCGTGTAGTCCTCATTAATCCACCCTGAGTGGGTGCTCAGGAAGTTCCAGATCACAGATTTGTTTTTGTCTTGTTCTCTGACTCAGTGCTTCACAAAAGGATTAGATTAACCTCCTCTTGATTGTATTTATATCTTACTGCATCAGGGTAGAAATAAAGTGATTTCTCCTCCTCTTGCTGCCGACCTCCTTTCTCTGCTTCTGGGACCGACACAATTCCATTGCAAGGAAGAGTCGGTTAAAGGGAGCCTTACAGCAGCTGCAACACATTGCAGTCTATCTGAGCACATGGCGATTACTGCAGCTTCAGTGCTCGATCTCTTCCTACCCCTAGGCCCTTCTAGTCTGCTGTCATGTCCTTCTGAAAAGCCATCCAATCCAAATCAAGGTGGAGCACATGTCCTCAGCCAAGAGAGCAAATAGTGGAGCAATTCCCTCACAAATGAGCCTTGCAGAAGAACGAAATGGTGATGTCTCAAACAGATATGGGGAGCCGACACATTGCCAGTCATAACCTCTTCCTTGTCGTGTGTGATGTTTGTCGTTGTTAAAGTTTATTTATATGGCTCTTCGTTACAAAAATATATATACCATATGGTTTACAAAATTAAAACAGTAAAACCAATGTGTCAATAAAATGACAAAGGCATAAATCCAGAACAACAAAACATTTCACATATAAATGAAATGGCAGAAATAATGCACAAATGCTCTAGTGACTTACATGACGCTCCCAACTTGCAAGGCTCAGGTAAGTACATTGATAGTGAAAGGAAATCACCGAAGGCATCTGAACATCTCTGAGTATGGGGAGTCCAATGAGCAGAGTGCTATAATGCAGAGAGACCTGTTCTGGGTTACAGCATACCAGGCAGCACCCATTAATGTCACCACAAGTGGGGCCCTACCCAACAGATCTCAAAGGCTGTGCTGATAGATACTGGGAGAAGTCAAAGTCTTTTAGGACTTCATATACAAGCATCAACACCTTGAGCCTGGAAGCATAAAGGCAGCCAGTGTGGGTCATGCAGAACTGGTGTAATGTAACTCCAGTTTGAGGAGGCATTCAATAGTTTGGCCATGGCATTCTGCACCAGCTTCCGCTTCAGAACAGCCTTCAAGGATAGCCGTACACAGAGTGCATTGCAGGAGTCCAAGAAAACATGAATCACCAATGGTGAGCTGTTCCAGTTCAGTCACAGCTGGAAAACAATCCTTAGCTGAAAATAGGCACTCCTAGCCACTGAGGTCTTTGGGGCTTCAAATGTCAGTGTTGGATAAAGGAGTGGCTTAATCTAGAACAGGACATCTACCCACTTATTGGACATGGAATCCACTCACAAAGTGCCTTCAGGATTCATACTCAGTTCACTGGCCTTCATTCATCCCATTACTGCCTCCAGACCCTGGTTCAGCATCTGCACAACCATGCCTGATGCAGATGGTAAGGAAATATATTGTTGAGAATCATCTACAGATTGTGGACGTCTTGCTCCAAATCCTCGGATGACCTTTGCCAGAAGGATACATTGGTAGATGCTATCAAAAGCTGCTTAGTAATTGAGGATAGGAGATATTGAAATGGACTGGAGTGGTATCAGGGATGAGCTAGGAACTGTTCTTGGACGGGTGCTTAGTTCAGGATGATTTCTTGCAATTCTCTATGTAGCTATGAGAGTATGCAAGGGGAACTTAGTACAAAAATCACCAAAATGGAGGACCACATGTATTTGTCATGGTTAGTTGCAGGTTATTAACATTACAGTATTAGACATTATTATCCATCGACAGAAATGAGGCTGCCCAACCCTGCTTTAATCTTTATCTGTGAACAATACAGTGGTACCTTGGGTTAAGAACTTAATTTGTTCCGGAGGTCCGTTCTTAACCTGAAACTGTTCTTAACCTGAGGTACCACTTTAGCTAATGGGGCCTCCCGCTGCCGCCGCGCCGCCACCGCATGATTTCTGTTCTCATCCTGAAGCAAAGTTCTTAACCCGAGGTACTATTTCTGGGTTAGTGGAGTCTGTAACCTGAAGCGTCTGTAACCTGAAGCGTCTGTAACCTGAAACATCTGTAACCCGAGGTACCACTGTATTCCTTGTTCTTAGCAATAGCAACTACATATAGCAGTGGCATATTCCTTATGCTCCTCTTGGGTCTCAATACAAAGAATTCAAAGCCTGTGGATACGCTGTGCCCCTCTCCCTCATCTTTCCCAAGCACACCGCTGCTGCTTTCAGGAATCCTAGAAACCTCTTTTTTTAAGCACTTAAATGCAACTGCTAATGGAAATTCATGATTTTAAATAATTTACAGTTCCATCTGGCTAGAGGAACACCAGGTGGAGACTGCAGATCAGGATGAGTCTAACTGAAGTGAAATCTTTGCTTAAAATATTAAAGCTAAAAACAAACATTTTTAGTGTCCACTGCAGTGAGCCCTCATCTCTTCAGCTGATTCATATTCCTCCAGAAGGTGATCGGTTACTCTTCCTGGGCTACAGTTGCAGTAGTTACTCAGAGCAGGTGCCTCATGGTGATGCAGAACAGAAAGTAGGAGGAGCCAAACACACAAGAACTTAGGTTCATGTGTTTCTTCAAGAATTTGTTTGGTTATTAGATTGTCTGCCATGTTTACTGCTCTCCCAGGTTGCAACTTAAATCACTAGGTGCTTATATGGAACATTTGGAGAACTCAGCTGGATTTTAGAGTGTTGTTGGGGTTTATCTCATAGTTATGTTGTTGCCCACTGCATCCTGTACTAGCTAGTCTGCTCCAGCAGGGCTCTTCTTATGATTTTATGTACACCAGCAGCCAATCATGGAGGGTAGAGGAAAACACCCCACCCACTCCCATATTGGAGGCCATAGATAATTAAAAGCCATCATGAAAAAGAAAATATTATTTCCAAACATAGGCAATAATAGCTCCAAGTGAGCCTCCTTGGGAAGAACATTCCACAAGTGGGGAGCCACCACTGGAAAGACTCACCAACCTCTGTCACCAACCTCTGAATCTCCTGTGGAGGGGCCCACAAAGAAAGGCCTCAGATGACAATTGCAGAGTCTGGGTTCGTTCTTATGGGGAACGAAATATCTTATGGGGAATGAAATATTGAGGTCGTGAACTCATAAGGCCCACTCAAAGGCCTGCACATGTATTTATTTTGCTTAGTGTACATGTTGGTACACGTACCATCTGGTAGCAATCCAGTGGGGCAGGGACTGATGTTATGTGCTCAGACTATCTTGCCCCAGTGAGCAATCTAGCCTCAGTCTTATCTAGTTTGAGCTTCGGTTTATTGACTCTCATCCAGTCCATTACTGAAACAAGACATTAGTTCATCACATCCATTATTACACCTGCAGATGTAAATACGACATAGAGCTGTGTGTAATCAGTGTATTGCAGACAAAATACTCCAAAAACCGCAGCGGTTTCATGTATGTGTTAAACAACATGGGAGATAAATTTGAACCCTGAAGAACCGCACATTGGAGGCTCCATAGAGCCAGATAGCACAGGCTTCTGGTCTACTCATAAGTAACATGGCACAGGTGGTCAGTGGCTGGGTTTCCTGGTGGTCAGTGTTGGATAATGATCCCAATGGAGTTCAATTGCCAGTCTTTTTTAAGGTGTTTTTTTTTTGACCCACAAGTATTTGAATGATACCTGGTACTTTTCAACCAATCAAAGCCTATAACTAGAGAAGTTTACTGTATCTTTCTACTGTCTAAAAATCTTGTGGAGGCTTTGGAAATTTTGGTGGAATGGAATGCTATTTTTTAAAACACGTAATTCCTCATCACTTAAGAGCCATTATTTTCATAAACAGCCCTTCCCATATCTCATTAATAGTAATTCCTGTGCTGTCTTTGGAGGCTGAGGCAGAGCTAAGAGCTCTTCATCAGTACACATGAAAGAATTTGTGTCTTGTAAATTTGCATCTTAAGTTTCTTTATTATGGCGCTGTACAATAGGTGACTTTAAATGACCTTCTTGTTTCCATCCCCTTTGGGAAAACAAACAGCAATCTTCACTCCAAAATTCACTCTACACAATATCATTAAAGGGAAGTAAACGAATAACACATAGATTTAAATGTTTACTGGTTTGTGTCAGTGTCGGGTAATACAATGAATAATTCATATCAAACTAGTAGAATGTAGCATTTACATAAAATAATACTTTGCAAATATATGGTAAGTACTAATTACTTGCCTTATTTGCCATGACTATGATATTAAATATTCATAAAAATGTGATTATTTCTTTGATTTGGCAGGCATTTAGATTTCTCTACAGCTTTTCACACTGCTAATTTTAATCCAGTAAATTATCTGGAAGAAAACAGTATGCAGCCTAAAAACTGTTCAAAATTCACTCCCAACATTGAACACATTATGGACGTAATGATCCATTACAGCCAAACTTCAAGAAGGTCTTGAAAGAAACTGAGAATTAAACAAAGAAATATGGGGGCCATCATCATTATTTATCAGATATATTTATTAGTAGTTTTATTTCTTTTTGAATTCTTTTACACCCACCTACATATATATATGCACACACTCATGCATGTATGCACTCACACACTCACGCACATATATCACCCAAATATTTAATGACTATGTTTTTATATAGATTAACATCTGCTCAGAAGTAAAGCCCATTGAGTTCTATGAGACTTTCTCCAAGGTAAATGGGTATAGGATCGCCCCTTATTGAAAGATATGTACGCACAGTGATTGATACATGACATCTGGATCATTTCCACCAGTTGCACAATGGCAATCTTTAACATTTTTGCAGCATTTTATCATACTGCCATGGGCATGGGGTTGGACTCCCCCAACAGAGAGATGAGGTTTGTGACTCTGAGGAGGTGGCAGATTGAGGGACAGAATTTCCGTCAGCATGAGCTCCATAATACTTCCCCCCTGCATGTACACACACACACACACACACACACACACACACACCCCTTTGTGCCACTGGAGTCCCTGGAGCAGTCCTGCCACTACTTCTATCACCTAAGAAGGTTGCTCTGCCCTCTTGCTCAGCCTCCAGGGACTCACTTTCAGATCTGACAACCAATGCCATTGGAGCCAATGACTGAAAAATTAGGCAGGAATCCTTTAAACCACAAGGGGCTTCCCTGATGGTGAGTGGCACTAGCCACCCTGGCTGGACAGCTGCCTTTCAGTGACTTCCACATCTTAACCGAAGCAACAACTCAGTCTTCTTCGCTTAAATTAAGGTTAGGAAACCTGTGGCACTCCAGATGTTACTGGACTCCAACTCCCATCAGCCCCAACCATCCCTGGTCAAAGTTGAGGGCTGTTGGGAGTTGGAGTCCAATATCATCTGGAGTGCCACCAGTTCCCTATACCTGATATAGATGCTGCATATATCCAGGTGGTAACTCCATTGGGTCCTACTTGGAGATCTGTAAGGTACTCCTCTTTTCTGGAATTCCTGCTCTGCTTTTCTGGTGAGGAACACTCTGCAAGGAACAAGAATATCCGTCCATGGTCCTGTTCCTTGGCTTGAAATCATGCTCGGCTCTTATGGCCCTGCCCACAAACTCTGCCCAGAGCAGAATATATACTCATATCGCTGTAGCTTTGACCTCTCTGTTACCACAGCTCACTGCAATTTGTTCCCACTCTCTTCCATATCCATATATTTGTGCCATTTTAGTAAGCTTCTAGTTCCCATTGCACTGTGGCCCAAAGGTAAAAAAAATATGGGAACCGTATTTTATAGAACTGCCTCATGTACTTTCCCTAAAAGACCTTCAGAGAGGGGCCATATCTCAGTGGTAAATTCAGTAAGACCCAAATTCAATCCTTAGCATCTCCAAATGTAAAAATAAAATAAAAAATCAGATACCAGTGAGTAAGAAAGACCTCTGTCTGGGCTTTGGAGAGTCCCTGCCATTTACTCAGTATAAAGCAGCTACATCTCCTGTTTTAAGAGAGGATGTGGTGACAGAAAAACAGTAGGGGAAAGGAATACAGTGGTACCTTGGGTTGTGTGGTACCTAGTGGTACCTCGGGTTGTGTGGTACCTAGTGGCATAGTGGTACCTATGCTTCAGGTTACATATGCTTCAGGTTACAGACTCCGCTAACCCAGAAATAGTACCTCGGGTTAAGAACTTTGCTTCAGGATAAGAACCGAAATTTTGCTCTGGCGGCGCGGTGGCAGTTTGGAGGCCCCATTAGCTAAAGTAGTGCTTCAGGATAAGAACAGTTTCAGGTTAAGAACGGACCTCCAGAACGAATTAAGTACTTAACCTGAGGTACCACTGTATGTCGGGACGCGGGTGGCGCTGTGGGTTAAACCATGGAGCCTAAGACCTGCCGATCGAAAGGTCGGCGATTTGAATCCCCACGGCGGGGTGAGCTCCCGTCGTTCGGTCCCAGCTCCTGCCTACTTAGCAATTCGAAAGCACCCCTAAGTGCAAGTAGATAAAAAGGGACCGCTTTCTAGCGGGAAGGTAAACGGCATTTCCGTGTGCGGCGCTGGTGCTGGCTTGCCAGATGCAGCAGAGTCACGCTGGCCATGTGACCTGGAAGTGTCTTCGGACAGCGTCAGCTCCCGGCCTCTTGAGCGAGATGAGCACGCAACCCTAGAGTCGGTCACGACTGGCCCTGATGGGCAGGGGTACCTTTACCTTTACCTTTTACCACTGTATGTCACACACACAAAACCTCATGGCACCGGGATCACAGTGTTCCATTGCACACAACAGCAGTCTCAGGTCTAGCCTGAACTGTTTGGTGAGAAGGTTGGCAAATTGCAAATGGGATTTTCTCAGCACTCCAAAGTATGCAGAAGGTTATTGGCAGCTTATCCCACAAACCCTCCTGATTCCATTCAATTTCATGAGAGGCTTTAGTTTTGCTGATTTGCTGAGCCTTAGATTAGACATAAAGAAGTGGAAGGGAGTGGTGGTAGGGGAGGCTAAAATATAAGGAATCCAACTTTCATTTTGTTCTACCGATTACCAGTGAGCCTGTTTTGATACCAACATGCAGTCCTGAAAAAATGTGAAGTAATAAAGAGAAGGAAAATGCTTTTGATGCCTTTTGTCCAAGGAACATTTTTGTCATCATTCAGTTCATGCAACCAGAAGTGATACAGGTTTAGGGGACAGGTCAGGTTGGTGGAGGATGGATGGGCAGATTTGGCCCCCCTCCCTCATCCTCATTTCAGAAATAAAGTACTGCTAACTGGTAGAGGCAAAATAAGCACCACCATTGAATATGATTCCACAAATATGACTCCACCTGCTCACAAAGCCATTGTAGATCAACAGATACACCCAATTCTCAATAGGCTTACTAGGTAGATTGGTACACTGACAGTAGGTTCCTCAGAATTTTATAGTGGACACAGTTATGTAAAGCCCTGCTTGTTGAGGCAAGGCCCAGATGTCTGGTAAGTCAAGAACCTATGAAATCTCTTCATTTCTCTCCTCTGATAAGCCATTCATTTGAAACAAGCATTTTTCTTATGTTGAAAACAACCCTCCCCCCCTTTATGTTATCTTGGTTGGGGTGTGTGTGAAGACCTTGGTGGTGCTGTGATCCCATAAGCTGTGTGGGGGAAGCCATATTCTCCGCATCGAAGAGAAGCCAAAGGAAAATGGCACAGACGAGGTCAAAACAGTTCACATGGCATATGAGCATCTGTGTGTGCCATCTGACAGGTCCAAAGGCAACTTGTGAGCTGTCTGTACAATATGAGGAGCTTACCAGAGATCTAGATGCTGCTGCTAGTAATGACATCTCCCATAAAGAAACTCGGTGAAGCTGGCACTCTGCTCACACATGAGCTGCAGGGCCGGAGGTAGGCTTTGCTGATGCCCAAAACATGGGAGGGAAGCGATGGATAGACAGACAGCCGCAGGGCAAAAAGTAGATACTATTACACAGTCCCATCAATTTTACAATAATTTTACATTAGGAAAATAACTGCTATGATGTGTGTGTGTGTGTGTACGGAGGGTTCATATATTTTATTTTATGTATTAAATTTATATCCCGCCCTTTTCCCTGAAGGAGCCCAGGGCCCCAATCAACAAGTGACTATGCAATAAAAAGATTTTCTAGGTGTTGCTGACCTCCAACTCCCATCCCTGGCTATAGGCCATGTTATCTGAACCTTTTGGAAGCTGGCGTGCAACAACATCTGAAGTACCACAGGATCCCTTATTCTAGGGTGTGACAGAACATTGGCAACTGCTTTATTTTTTAATTTATTATTATAGATCTTGCTTTACCATAATTGAAACTCTTATCTGTCTTTCATTACTTATTTCATTTACAGAGGCATATAACAGATTTCAAAAACTAGTTATTTGTCGCTGTCCTTGTAGGCAGCCAGATCTAATGTAGCTGATCTTAAATGTATTCTAATTTGTTTCCTGAGAAGCGGGAAGCAGTGGAAGAGTAACATACTAAGAATTGTCGGTTTGTGCCTTTCACCCATTCAATTACTGCATCCTTTTCCTTCCTAAGAGAACTCCCCTGCGTTTACTTTTTCATTTTGTTAACTTGGACTTTCAAATTGCCTCTTACATTTAACAGCTTTCCTGAGAATCTCAAATGTGAACTAGCAGTTTTTTTCTCATTTGGCACTTGCTAAATTATGATGTTTTCTCCAACTCTTAGCTCAAAAGCAGTACAGATTTATAGACATTTTTGCGGGGTCAATTCTGTGTCTGCAGACAGGGCCTAACCAATCCATGATATAATTCAGCTGACTTCACTGATTTAACAAGCTAAAGGCATTTATCTCAATGTGTTCTGCTCTGTGTGAGGCTGGAAGTAACTAGCAGTAGCATAAAAGAAGGATGGCAGAGATTATCATAATGCACGTTAAATGTTGGAAAATATATATTAAGCACAGAGAAACATGAATATCCTAGAAGTACCTGGGGATTATCTCCCAGGCTATACTACCTTTGGGTTTCTTTACTTTTCCTAAGCCATTTGTCTTAATTATTTATATTGTTATCCCTTTTTCTGACATGAATATGTATTTTCCAGGTAAAACTGCATGTTACCAACTTGAAACTCCTTGGTGGAAGGACGTGATATGTTTGGCAAAATGACGAAACCAAGGGCGTTTAAAAGCAGATTTTGAAATGGTGCAAATTTCCTGCCAGACACTCCACACTCAAAAAAGGTCAAATGAATACAAAGTGTGCTTTGCTCTTTCTTTAACACTCTGTATCTGTAGCAGTTTCTCCAAGGGGCCAGTAGTTCTCAGCAGCAGTTCAATTTGCTTGATTTCAGCCTCTGTGAGCTCGTGACCAGAACTTGTAAACAGTGGCATTAATGAGGGCATTGTGTGCAGGAGGCCCCGAGTACTGTTTCATGGTGTGCGTAGGCCCAAGAGACATGGACGATGAGGGAACTGCTGCAGTGACCTGCAACACCTGTGCTATATTTGTCTTCTTGCCTTAGAATGTGCAAAACTACCGCTGCAGCAAGTGCACGCTGGTTGCCTTGCTGTAAGAAAAGGTACAGCAACTTGAGGAACTGGAAAAGATGAAGAATTTCTTGATAGAAAACAGTGGACTGTCCTGGAACACAGGTGTGGTGCTCCTAGGAAGGAGGAAGAGGCCAATTGCAGAAGACAAACTCCTGGAGGAATGTGACAGGACTATCAGGAGCCATGCTGTGTCACTGGAGCTGCAAAATTGATGCCATGCTCTCACCTTGGACACAGTTCTGGGCCAGAGTTGCTAATAGAGCAGTTGCAGACCTCAGAATACACTGAGGTGGCTGTGGAAGCTACCATGTACAGAACAATTCCTGCCACTCACCAGAAGAGGAAGAGACATATGGCCATGGTAGATGACTCTCTACTGAGGAGAACAGAGACAGCAGTGTGTGGAGATAACAGGATGTCCTGGAAGGTGTGCTGTCTCCCAGGTGGAAAGATTCACAATTCACAGAGAGGTTGCCAAGTCTTGTAAAGCTAAGGGAATTTATCTCAATGTGTTCAACTGCACATACACAAAAACATCTTGAGGAAATATTTCCTTTTTGCATACAGCTATCATTCACAAGCCATTAGAGAATGTAGGATAAGTTTTTGTGAAAAGCAAATGCAACTTCTGCAAGAAACGTTTTTTCTTTTCTTCCTTCCTTTTGGTTCCAGACCACACTTTCTGTTTTTCTCCATGAAAAGTAATTCATTATGGTTCAGGTAAATAGCACGTACTTTCAGTATATAGCAGTTCACATTCCAGCTGGGTTTCAATGCACTTTACAAATATAACTAGTGAGTTTGGCATAATTATAGCACAGTGGACACTTTGGTAGCTAAACACATGGTAGTTGCATGCCAGTATTTGAAATGCTTACATTATTTATTTACATTTCTATTAATAGGAAATGTAAATGATTGCAATATGTCATTTTCTTTATTTAGCATTTCCACTATATGTTTTATTTTATTTTTTAAATGTTGATTTAAGATGGTCTTTAACAAATATTTAACTGTTGAATTTCCTGCCAATGAATGCAATATTCAAAACAAGAAGTATTAAAATTTCTCCTCTCTAAACCAACCAACCAACCAACCAACCTGAAGGTTGGTCTATATAGGCCCGGCTTCCTCAAACTCGGCCCTTCAGATGTTTTCGGCCTACAACCCCCATGATCCTTAGCTAGCAGGACCAATGGCCAGGGATGATGGGAATTGTAGTCTCAAGACATCTGGAGGGCCGAGTTTGAGGAAGCCTGATATAGGCTATTAACCGAGAGAGTCAGAGTGTACATCTCACAGGGAGCAAGTTCCTAGATTTTAAATTGGGAAGAGAATTACAGCATGATTGCCCTGTACTCAGTTATTGGGAACCCTCTTGCCAAGTTTGGTGATAGCATCTCGAGAGGCATCTGAACCCATAGGGAACAGATGGATGGTCATACACAGAAACCATTTTCCAAAATATATAGTAGATAAGCAATAATATCACCACATTAGAGAGATTATAGAGCACAGAGGTGGTGCTCTTTCAAAGCTTGGTTGCATTTAAATCACTCCTTTATCAGAATGAGCTGAACAAGAAAAATAACAAAAGCAGTGAGGGATGGTTGGCAAGTTGCCTAAGGCACTGGCCTGAAAGATCAACTTTGACTCTACTGAGTCAAAGAGCAACTGGAATTCTGTTCTTTATCAAGAGAAGATAATGTCCCTGAATCCCATGACTCCACCTGACATAGCCAGGGACATCAGGTTCCCTTGCTGCACAAACCCATAAATATCTTCCTGATTCCCTTCAATAAGCACAAGCTAGAGGTTAATGCTGTGGGGATGTTTGATTCCCTGCTGTTTTAAATAATTTCATGGGAAACCTAATGCAGTAGGACACTAGTTTGGAGAGGTTATTACCCTCATCAGATTACAGCACTTTCCCCCTTTTATTTTCTACCAATTTCCTGGCCTCATCGGTCCTCTCCCTTCATTTACCACAAATGATTCTTCAAAATGACACTCCGTGGTTGGATGGAGACAGTATTGGAGAAAACTTAATCCCTAATCAGTGGCCTGTCAATGCTAGTAGTAGTGTGAATCTTTCTTTTAGCTTCGGCTTGCTTGGATGTAGAAATCCACGGTGTTTGTTGTCATTGAGAGCATATTTCCTGCCCTCTGGCAAGGATGTTCAGAGATGGAACCCTGGGAACAGTGATGGATAGCACCCAATTGCTCAAGAGTGCATGTGAGGTCTTCAAAGCCTATCGAGGGCCATTGCACCCTAGATAAGATAAAACAGTGCATGTTTAAATAGTTGTCAATATAGGGCAGAAGTGATACATGCTGGCCATTGCACTCTTATCATATGAGAGATTCAAAATGGATATGTTGGCAAAGCTTGAAAAAGAACTTCAGCAGATTGAAAAAGCCACCTCAAAGTCCAAGCCTGAGAGAAATTCTCTTCACTCTTTCTATCAACCCCCTATCCATGAATACCCACCTTCCAGCCCCTTCCAGCACTGACTTCCCCACTTCCTTGACTAGTAGTGGCTATGGGGGTGGGGAGCAATGGTGGGGTGCTTGGGTACAGGAAGTTCTGTTCCTTCTCCAGCATGACAGTTGAGCTTGGGAAGTCTACAGATCCCCTGGACTATCAAGCCTCTCCTCCGGGCACATAGATAGCTACACAACAGTAGATGGACTGATCTCTTCTGTCCCTGTGCCTTGATACTGCTGCTGTTGGCCGGGTAAGTAAAGGAAGGGGAAGGTATTTTGGAGATAGAGAGGCTCGCTGGCTATTTTCATTTAACATTCATAAAAATTTAAATGAGCAAAACTCATCAGTAGGTCAAGACCTTGCTGACTCTATGGGCAACTGCCCCAGGGCAGGAGCCACCACACTAAAGACTCAGTCCAAGGAAAGGGTGGCTGAACCTCAGGGGCGTGAGGAACCACCAGAAGTGTCCCATCAGAGGAACTCAGTGATCAAAATGGAGAAAAAAGGAACTGGATGGTCCTTATGGTTCCTAATGTATCCACTCCTGAAAGAAGGGTGAGATACAAATGTGATCAATAAGAATCGTCATTCATACATTCATATACTCCTGATGTCCTTGTTCCACTGGGCCTTGAGCAGATGCAGATGCTTAGAGTTTCATGGTGAACAAATGAAGAAAGATGGATGCTTTCAGGATAAATGTTGTATGTTGCATTAGCATTCGGAAACAATGACATTTTGTACAATCATGGGCATAATCCAGCGAGAATTACTTCCAAGCAAACTCCAGGGAGACGAAGGAATCTGATTGGATAGCAGCTCACTAATTGCATTACTTTGAAAATTGTATTTTTTTAAAAAATCTTCCTCTTGACTTCATGTGCAGCTATAATGATAGTAAGAAGATTGCCAGCAAAGCACCAAAAATCTATTTGATCCAGAAGAAATCTGTATGAATCCCGCCAGGGGTTTGGGAAGCAAATGAAAAGTGGCGGGAGGCAACTCTCTGAAGTGTAATTGCAAAAGCTGGTTACAATTAAATGATCTGAAATTTTTATGAGGTTCTACTTGGAGGGGCAAGGAAGAGGTGGGCCAAGCTAAACAACCACTCCCAAGTGAAATTAGTCAGAGGAAAGTGGGTGAAGATCTCTTTGCCTGTTTTGCCTAAAGGCACATTTAACTGACAATATTATATAAAGGGCATTAATTGGCAGTTCTTGCTGCAATGCTAGGGCTAATATATAGAGAGACAAAAATACTATGCTCTGAGCAGTGAGAGTTTCTGCTTGCGGGAAGATGCTACACCACCACCTATGAACCATATTTTAAAATGCATTTTTAGATTTGAACTAATAATGTGAATGACATTCAGTGAGATTGCCAAATGCTGGTAATTTACTTTCATCTTCACATTAATGTGGGCCCACCTGTGATGAATTGGAAACTAAATAAGCACATCAGTTTTAATTAGATATTTCATAGGCTGGATTTAGTTAAACTGCAGCATTCATTCTAATCTATTAGACTCTGAAAGAGGCCCATATTCTTCACAATACAATTCTCTCCTAATTCATCTTTCATGCTGTGTTTATTTAAAATCCACTTTCATTGCAGAATAATTTGGGGTGCATACTTAGTTTATATATTACCATGGATTGGTTATTCCCCAACACACATTAACCACTTTGTTATATTTATGGGTTGCTTCCAGATGACCTGATTATTGAATATTCATTCTGATTTGCTCGCAGGGAGGTTACATGACATCCAGTGTTGATTGAGCATTCTTTCTGGTTGCTTTCTTTTTTTCACCCTGGGAGGTTATACAACATCACATCAAATAGTTGCTATCCCATCACTTTCCTTACCACACATAAAAAATACAGTTATTTTACAAACAGGTTTGTTGTGGAAGAGCACCACTTCTGTTTAACTATACAACCTGAATATGCTGGTATGCAGGTGTGGTGTAGTGGTTAAGAGCGGTAGACTCCTAATCTGGGGAACCGGGTTCGCGTCTCCGCTCCTCCACATGCAGCTGCTGGGTGACCTTGGGCCAGTCACACTTCCTTGAAGTCTCTCAGCCCCACTCACCTCACAGAGTGTTTGTTGTGGGGGAGGAAGGGAAAGGAGAATGTTAGCCACTTTGAGACTCCTTAAAGGGAGTGAAAGGCGGGATATCAAATCCAAACTCTTCTTCTTCTTCTTCTTCCCATTTGGCCTGGGAAGGCAAGACCCTGACTGATTCCGGCTACCGAAGCTGAGGCTGCTGAACAGACTCTTGGGCTGCAGAGTTGTTTGTTGGTGTGTGTGGGGGTGTTGTTGCTGGTATTGATATTATTATTTTTTAATCTTTATTTTAGATCTTCTGATTTATGTGAAAATTGTTGTGTATTTTTAATGTTTTAGTTATTGTTTATGACTACTTTTGCTATGTTGTAATTATGTATTTTTTCATGTTGTAAGCTACCTTGAACATGATTTGAACTATGAAAAGTTGGCATACAAACTGCTGGGTATTGAATTTGGGAATTTCTGCAAGCAAAGCAGATGCTCTACCAGTGAACTATGGCTCTTTCTCTGAAATAAGTGCTGCACCCTATACAACTGTATTGCCCATCCAGTTATTGCTGGGCAAATTACGTGTTTGCTTCCTATGAATTCTACTGACATTGGTTCACATTGAAATGTATTTTACACTTGCCAGCCTGGATGACTGCAATAAACGAGAAAACGATGAACATACTTGAAGAAACAGGCCTTGAAGTTGTAGTGCCACCACCCACCATAATTGTTGGTTTCGGGTAAAATGATATCCTGGGGTGTCTTTTCTCTCTGGGCCAGTTTTTCTTGATATTTGCCCAATCCCCTTCCAGCAATGGGGCTGGCCTGCTTTCTGTGGGGATGATTTCATTGTGTGTTATGGGACTTGAATGCATCTTGAGAACAAGGATGTAAAAAAAAAAAAAAAAAGAAATCCACCAAAAATGTTCTTTTGCTCTTTGGTGTTATAAAGGAATGTTATTTTATTTTATTTGAAAAAAAAAATCAGAAGGCAAACCAGTTCTCTGGGCAGAAATACATCATAGTCGATTTAGTACCCATGACTCTCAGCTTTTCAATTAGAACTTTGAATCACATTCCTTGATTAGGAACAAGCAATCAATCATAATTAATTAGTTAAAATGTTCAACCGTTAAAATCATTACCATTAATTAAAATAATTATCTCTATTTTGGCTGCACTTCATTACCATTTCAGGGAATGCCTTGTTTAACTACTTTTTTTTTTTGCCTAGTGTAGAATTGCAGGGAACGAAAGGAGCTCTGTAGGCAGTATAGTCCTCCTACCCCCCCCCAAGATCTCTTTGTATTCAATGTCTACTAAGCTGTTTTATTTTTAATTCCATATTTTGCACAAAAAACAAATTCAGCTTTTGGCCCTTCCAAAAGGGAAAGGAAGTGTATTGTAATGCATTGCTATTTACAAAACCTGTATCATATTATACCCAATAAATTTATTTTAGGGTGCCTTCAGACTGTCAGTATTTGGGGGGCAGGATTCAATTGCACAACAGAATTTTAGCTTTGCACAATTAAGGTGGATTTAAGTGCAGTTTAGAAAGTGATGGGTTAGTGCACTGAAAATTGTGGGTTGAATGAACGATTAAAGGAAAGACATGTAAGCAAATCAGGATTAGTGCTCATCATCATATAACTGCCCCTGTAAACAAATCAAAATGAGCAAAGACTGGGCAGAGTATAACCATTCTTAAGCTTTGTGCAAGCAAATAAGGATGGATGCAGAACAAACAGGGCATCAGGAGAAGTCCTCAGAAATTTCTTGTTCAATGTCTACTTAGTTTCAAGAGGACGAGGGTTATTATTACTTCTTTGCAAGATGTAAAAAGGTAAAGGGACCCCTGACCATTAGGTCCAGTCGTAGCCAACTCTGGGTTTGCGGCACTCATCTCACTTTATTGGCTGAGGGAGCCGGCGTACAGCTTCCAGGTCATGTGGCCAGCATGACTAAGCTGCTTTTGGTGAACCAGAACAGCGCATGGAAACGTCGTTTACCTTCCCACCGGAGCGGTACCTATTTATCTACTTGCACTTTGACATGCTTTCCAACTGCTAGGTGGGCAGGAGCAGGCACTGAGCAACGGGAGCTTACCCCGTCGTGGGGATTCGAACCGCCGACCTTCTGATCGGCAAGTCCTAGGCTCTGTGGTTTAACCCACAGCGCCACCCACATCCCTTTATTGCAAGATGTATTTATAAATTATCCTTTAAAGTACACCAGCTACTGCTCTGCCAAGGCAGGTGTTTAGGGTTGCCATGTTCCCCAAAGTGAAAATCCAGACAGAGTTGTTGAGCAGTCCTACAGGTGTCTATGTTTAGGACAGTGGTCCTTCTATGGCTTCAACGGAAATATTACTACATAGCTATGCAAAACGAAAGGAGTCACATCAAATAGCATATCTCACACCCCTTCTATTGCTGCTGGGGAATGGCACAGCATACGTGGACCCCTCATAACTGGATGATGCACACTACCATCCTGGGTGGTCTAACCTGAGTTCCCCAAGACAGTGCATTCAACCTTCATGTTTGTACTGTTGTTGGAAAGGGCTGAGTGGTATATAAGCATGCTCACCTGGCATGCATTATTCGACCCTAACATTGCTTATGCATTCCTAGAGGAAAATGAGGTCTACTGTAGAACCTGGAAGAGCATAGGGTTGAAGGTAGAAGAAAATGACTTGGAACTGCACAATCGCCACTTAAACGCTTACCATTTGGTGGCTGAAACTGCAGAGAGAAGCATTCACCTCCAGCCTCCAACTATGCTTCATGACTCCAAAACAGCTACGCAGATGGGGGAGCTGGTGGTAACTCTGGGCATACCAACTACCTGTCAACTCCCAGATGCTGATGAGCAGGGCCATTCACACTTTAGTATGAAAATACAATTCAGAAATGTAACTGGATCTGACATAATGTCACAAGAGGAGCCTTCAATCCAACACATTGGGAGCAGTTGTTACTAAGTTGGGCAACTAGCAGTTTCTAGTATTTCTGTAATACCAGTTTCTTTAATGTAGTAGGTTTTTTAAAAAAATATTCCAAGAATGATTAGAGCCTGGTTTGGTAGAAAATACTACTGCACACACACAATCTCAGTGCTTCGGTACAGGAAAAAAATGACTTGTAATGTCGCAAGATCAGGTTACCTTCTTGTCCTTCACCTGGTGCCCTCTGGGAGTTTTGTGGACCACAACTTCAAGCAGTCCCAGCCAGGAGGGCGCCAGGATGGGCAAGGTGGATGTACTCATATTCTTATATGCATGGTTTGGTTAGACGAAAAAGCCTATTGTAGAAGAGGGCTTTCAAACTTCATTTCTAGAACAAATGAATTTTGACCAACCTTCAAGATGTTGATTTGATCAACATCAAAGTGTATCCGAATGAGACTGCCAGATCTTGTGCAGTTCACCCTTCTTTCCCAAGTGATCCTCACTCATTCTGACTCTGTCAAACACAGCAGGAGAGAGATGATTCAGGACCTGACATGTACTTCATTGCAAACTCAGAAAAATTCCTGAGCTGCCAGGCCCAGAACCTGTTAAAACTCAGGGTCCTCTGTTCTGAGCCTATCTGTTAACAGTTCATTAACATGAAATGATCCACTATGTGACCACAGAAAATTATTTCATAGTATTGTAACTGACAGCATGTTCCAGGGCCACCTTAAGACCTTTAGAGGCTCAAAGCTCTGGTTTTACCCACAGTGACTACTTTTTTTTAAAAAATGTCAAATTCTCAAACAACAACAACAATATTTTTTGTGCTCGCCCCTGCTTTGTTGGTAACATGTTTAGTTTGCCTATTGGGTATCCAGCATTGGTGTGATTTAATACTAATATGTTAGGATGAGGTTGTAGATTATTTGGTCCAGTGTAATGGTCAAGAAAATTGAGCTTTCTCTCTCTTGATCTAAAAGCCAGCCACTTGGGCAGAAGCTACTTTTGGTGCTGCAGTACTACTATGGAGACGCGGAAGCTGTGGTCCATCAGGTGTTGTTGGAGTCTCACTCTGACTCCCATCAATCCCAGCTAACATGCCCAATGGTCAGAAATAATAATAATAATAATAATAATAATAATAATAATAATAATAATAATAATTCTATACATCCTATGCCCGAAGATCTCAGGGTGGTTCACATAAAATATCAAATACATAAAATCAAAACAAAAACAACAACCCAATAACCCGCCCCCAAGGGCCAGCATTTTAAAAAGGGTATAGGATGTAGATTAAGTCAGGCAAAGGCCTGGTTAAAAAGGAACTTTTTGCCTGCTGCCTAAAGGTGTATAGTGAAGGCGCCAGGCAAACTTCCTTGGGGAGAGCATTCCACAGACAGGTAGCCACTGCAGAGAAGGCTCGTTCTCATGTTGCCACCCTCCTGACCTCTCGAGGAGGAGGCACACAAAGAAGGGCCTCAGAAGATGATCTCAGGGTCTGGGTAGGTTCATATGGGAAGAGGCAGTCCTTGGGGTATTGTGGTCCTGAGCCATTTAAGGCTTTATAGGTCAAAATCAGCACTTTGAATTGGGCCCGGAAACTAATCGGTAGCCAGTGCAGTTGGACCAGGATCGGTGTAATATGCTCAAACCGTCTTGCTCCGGTGAGCAGCCTGGCTGCTGAATTCTGCACCAGGTGAAGTTTCCGAAACGTCTTCAAAGGCAGTCCTATGTATAACACATTGCAGTAATCACTAATTGTCTCTCTCTCAACAGAGATCATTGTACAGGGTGACCAAGGCAGTTTCTTTGCCAAAACAAGGCCTAAACCCTAATCTAAATGGATCCAGAAAATCAGCTTCTTCCAAGAGCACCTGAATCTGGTCTGTGACCACTCGCTCCAAACCTTACCCAAAACCTTGCCCAAGAAAGGGAGATTAGCAACTGGCCAGTAGTTTTTTAGGTTTTCTGAATCCAGGGAAGGTTTTTTAAGGAGTGGTTTTACCACTACCTCCTTCAAACAGGCAGGAACCACGCCCTCTTGAGAGCCAGTGTGGTGTAGTGGTTAAGAGCGGTAGTCTCGTAATCTGGAGAACCGGGTTCACGTCTCCGCTCCTCCACATGCAGCTGCTAGGTGACCTTGGGCCAGTCACACTTCTTTGAAGTCTCTCAGCCCCACTCACCTCACAGAGTGTTTGTTGTGGTGGAGGAAGGGAAAGGAGAATGTTAGCGCCTTGAAACTCCTTAAAGGGAGTGAAAGGCGGGATATCAAATCCAAACTCTTCTTCTCTCGTAAAGACCCATTGATCACCTCCCTGGCCCAGCCAGCTGTTCCCTCCTGGCTGGATTTTATCAGCCAAGAGGGGCAAAGGTCTAGAGCGCAAGTGATCGCCCTGACTGATCCGAGCACCTTGTCCACATCATCGAGCCTTACCAACTGAAACTCATCCAACACAACAGGACTAGACTGTGCTCTGGACACCCCATGAGATTCATCTGCTATAACAGCAGAAGCAAGGTCTTGGTGGCTGCAAACATTTTTATTCTCAAAATGCTTTGCAAACAAGTCACAGAGAGCTAGCGTTGGTTCTATCACCTCCTTTGGGCCAGCCTGTAAAAGGCCCTGTACAACCTGGAAAAGCTCTGCTGGACGACATGATGAGGATGCAATGGTGGCAGCAAAGTACGCCTTCTTTGCTGCCTTCACTGCTATTAGGTAGGCTCAATAATGAGCCCTTACCAGTGTTCGGTTTCATTCATTCAGATCTTTCCTCCACTTGCGTTCAAGCAGTTTCTCAGCTTGTTTCCTCGACCTAAGCTCTGTAGTAATTGGGTTCCACCAAGTGGGAGAGGGCGCTCAGGGGCAAATGTGTCAATAGCCCGAGCCATTTGGGTGTTCCAGAGGTCAGCCAGGGATTTGACAGGAGCACCAGTCATATCAGCTGAACCCCCCCAAGCTGTTTGGAACCCCGCTGGATCCATCAGCCTCCGAGGGCGGACCTTCCTAATAGGTCCCCTACCTCTGCGGAGGGGAAAAGATGCTGATATCCTAAATCTCAACAGGAAGTGATCTAACCATGACAAGGGACAGATGTCAATGTCCCCCACTTTCAGATAACCCTCTTCCTGCCCAGTTGAGAAAACAAGGTCCAGAGTGTGGCCTGCCTTGTGTGTTGGGTCAGTGACATGTTGGGACAGCCCATGGTTGTCAAGGCAGCCATGAAGTCCTGAGCCACCCGAGAGCCAGCTGCCTCGGCATGGATGTTGAAGTCTCCCAGAACCAGCAGTCTAGGAGTCCTCAACACTGCCTCTGAGACCAGCTCTGTCAGCTCAGGCAGGGAGACTGCTGGGCAGCGAGGTGGGTGGTAAACCAGCAGAATCCCTAATTTGTCCCGATTGCCCAATGCCAGGAATGCACACTCTAGATCCCCCCAACTGGACAAGGAGCCTGGAGATAGAGATAGAATCTCTATAGATCACAGCAACTCCCCACCCCCCTGCCCTGGACCCTTGAGTCTGGCCTGATGCTGTACTGAGCACCCAGGTGCGCACAACTGGGTGAGACCAACTCCACCCTGTTCACCCACCCAGGTCTCAGTGATGCAAGCCAGATCAGCCTCCTCGTCCATAATCAAATTGTGGATGAGGTTGATTTTATTCTGGGCTGACCTGACATTTAACAGCAGAAGTCACAGACCTGAGGGTTGGCTGATACGACAACCCCAATTCCCTAGTTGGAGGAGGGACTGGCACCCAGCACAGTCACTAACTGGCTGGGCTGTGTGCCCCTTACCCGGCCTGCCCCATCTCCCATGTCATACCTCCCCCTACCCAGAACCACTGTAATTGGGCCTTCCTCTGCTCTCCTCTGCTCCTTTCCTCCCAGGCACATCCCACAAAATGCCCTTACAACTCAGTTAAAAACAGTTAAAATACAAATAAAAATAAAAGAGGAAACCCTCCCTGCTGAGCAACAGCAGCAGTCCTTATAGAGCCCTCCAGGTCCCCCCCCCCAGGCCAGATGGAAAGAAGCCTATGAGAGTTAAGATCAACTTTTAGAAGACATCTAAAGGCAGCCCTGTTTAGGGAAACTTTTAATGTTTGTGAATTACAGTATTTAAATATTTTTCTGGCAGCTGCCCAGAGTGGCTGGGGAAGCCCAGCCAGATGGGCGGGGTATAAATAATAAATTGTTGTTGTTATTATTACTACTACTACTAGTAGTAGTAGTACTACCACTACTATTATATAAATAACATAGGGAGGGCCACAAGTTTTCCCTTTTCTCTCTCTACTATTTTCTTCTGGACACTTCAGCCAACTCTGGAAAAGCTTGCTTAGCCCCCTTTGACTTCTAAAATTTCACCTGACATTACCCACTTGTCTTCAGATTCCCCCCCTCTTTTGTTTTTCTGGCAATAAATATCCTATTTGAATGAACTCAAGGAAATAAGAGATTCTCTGTTTGCAATGCAGATTTTTTTTAAAAGCATACATGGACATGTGTGTGGTCTGCAGGACTCAGGTAACACTTCATAGGAAGCCTTGAGCTGTGCAGAAGGCCTGCACCTTTTTTAAAATTAAAGTTGACTGCTGAGGCTGGACAATTTATAATGTTGCTGCGATGCTGCATTTGAACAAGATTCACCTTCCTATTACAATCACCATTGTCACTGCCCCATTCACAATGCTTGGTGAACTATTTCAACAGACTCTCAGATGTTATGTGGATGCTAACAGGAGCCCTACAAATCTCATTCTTACAGACTTATACATGACCTGCTTAATAGTGCCGCTCATAGGATTCGATGTATATACAATAATAAAAAAGAGCTACTTGAAGAATTAAAAGAACTTTTGTGTCAGTCTGTTAAAGACTCTCCTCCTGAAGAGAGGGGAGTGGTTGTGGGTGGGAGCCTGAGCCCCGCCTCTAGCAGGGGGTGTTAGCCCCCTGCCTCCCACTCACCTGGCTGGCGCCCATGCCCATCGGCAGGCACCCAACCAGGTGCCTCCGAGGGGGCGTGTACAGCAGCCTTAATACTGCAGCGCCAGCCCCTCCTCGGCCTCACTCTTTGTCGTCTATTGAGGGTTGGGGCAGGTTACAACCACCGAGGGCCGTAAGCCAATTTCTTATGGGTTGCTCTCTCAGATACGCACAAAGCTTAGGTCAATCTGCTGGACCAAGTTTGAGGCCCGCCTCTTTTCCGCAGCATATGCTATCGCCTTTTTTTGCGCCCTGAGAGTGGGCGAAGTTGTAGTCGAAGTTAGCACAAACGGCTCAACGCGCGGCCTCCTTATGGAGGACGTGCAGTTGTCCGAAACTAGCATGACGGTGTGGATACATCAATCCAAAACTGATCAGGCCGGTAGGGGTGTTCTTGTGAAACTTACAGCGTCAGCGCAGCAGGGCCCATGCCCAGTCAAGGACACCTTTACCTCAGACCGCCCGGCCCAGGTCCACTTCTGGTTCACGAAGATGGGTCACCCTTATTGAGACACCAATTCACAAGGGTACTCCGCAAAGCTATTGATGCTTGTGGTTTATCTTCCCTGGATTATGCTGCACACTCATTCAGCATTGGTGCCACCACAACAGCTGCGCGCTTAGGTCTGCCTGCGGATAAGATTAAGGAAATGGGCCGATGGAAATCCGTTGCTTATAAAGGTTATATTCGCTAGAATACGCTCTGCTACATTGCCCCTACTTACCCATTTTTTCCCTTTCCTTTCGTTCTCAGCTGTTTTCAGGAGAAGTGTGTGGATTTGCGGCCACAGTATAGTCCATTGGGCCCGCGTACGGGCGGCCAGCTGCGGTCTCACTCCTTATCTTGGATTGCCACCTGGAGTTCGAGTTTCCTGGTTCTCGAGACGAGGCATGTGTTGGGAAGAGCTTATGCCATTGCTGAGGGAGAGAGTAGCCACGTTCGGCCCTCCCGACATCCTTATCATTCACTTGGGGGAGAATGACCTTGTTAATAGAAGAAGTGTGGACTTGTCATGCAACATAAAAAGAGACTTGGATGCGATTGCTGCCTTGTGCCCCGGAACAATGGTGTTCTGGTCCTCCTTCCTGAAGAGAATGGTTTGGCGCGGTGCGCAGAACTGTATGGCCATTGAAAAAACCAGGAAATTCTTAAATCGGGCGATAGCCCGTTGGGTGCGCTTTATGAATGGCCGAGACATTTCTCATGACTGTATCCGGATCGGCGACCAGGCCTTGTATCGGAATGACAGGGTTCATCTCTCAGACCAGGGGAATGACATTTGGTTAGATAGCATCATCAGCAGCATTAGGGATTGGTTACAGCTGTGAGGGTATTGGCGGCGAGCCCCTTTTGGGCTCGGGTGGTGGTTAGGCATTGGAATAATGTGTCGTGGTGTCAAAGGGCTAGGTGTGGCCATCGCCTATGCCTTCAGTTTTTGGGTATTCCGTTAAAGGAATCTGGCGGTCGTGTATTCTGTCCAATGCCTGCTTGGCGGGAGGCCATGGCACGACCCTCGGTGACATCAGGGGAGAGCCTATAGTTGGATTAGCATCAACAGGCTCCGCCTACTGGTGAATAAACCCCCCTTGTTTCAGACTCACCCCTCTCTGAGGGGGTGGAGTCAGCTGACATTATCCAATGCCTAAGACAATACCTTTTCACTTGCTGTAATCAATAAAGTTGTGGCCTTTTCTTGCCCATTAACCTTATATCATGTGTCCTTGTGTATTCATTCCACTTTGGGGGGGGGGGATCAGGTCCTCGAACCACAACTGAGCCTTACGTCAGACAAAGGCAAACTGTGAAGGTGACAATGGAACGAGGGCTTCATTTGCTGAAGTCTGGATTAATGAATAACAAGATCAAGATCCCTTTGTGGCTGATTCTTTCCCAGCTGCACCCAATTATGAAAGAGTAATCAAAGAAGTCCACTCATTAGTTGGCAATTCTGTGCAACTTCAAAAAGTAATCCTTAACTCACTGCTGATAGGGAAATATTTCCTTAAAAACAAATATATAGCCATCTGCAGGATCTTGGAGTAAGATGAGGGTGAAGACAGACTGACAGGCATTCTAAATCTGTTATGGACATGGTTTCTACACATATTCTCTGCCCTGAAAACAAACGCCTTAGAGTGCAGTGAATGTTTGTTCAAACTTCAAGCTGTTTCTCCACACTTGGCATGTTACGTCTGTCTTCAGCATAAGAGGTTTTTATAATAAAAACATAACTTTATGGAGGTAGAATAGTTAAAGCCACAAATAGATGTTGACATATAAAATCACCTCTAGTCACCCCCGTCATATAGCAACAATGGCTTGTCTGTTTTACAGACAAACTATCCCTTAATTTAGGGATTTAGGAAATATTCTAACACAAACTGACAAAGACCAGTAAGGTCCAAAAGAAGGCTGCCTTTACTCTCTGCATGCCATTCCATCAGAATGCTTGCCCCTTTGGGAAGAAAAAATGCTGGAGTCTAAAGTCAGTGCCCACTGTTGAACTCATGAGTGAATCTGTGATTCCAGTTTAGCATTAAAAAATCAGCAGTAATAGTTCATAGGCACATATATATGTGGGATGTGGTCTAAACGACAGAGCCTCTTGGGCTTGCTGATCAGAAAGTTGGCGGTTCAGATCCCTGGGACGGTGTGAGCTCCCATTGCTCTGTCCCAGCTTCTGCCAACCTAGCATTTTGAAAGCACGCCAGTGCAAGTAGATAAATAGGTACAGCTGTGGCGGGAAGGTAAATGGCGTTTCCGTGTGCTCTGGTTTCTGTCACGGTGTTCCATTGTGCCAGAAGTGGTTTAGTCATGCTGGCCACATGACCCGGAAAGCTCTCTGTGGACAAACACCGGCTCCCTTGGCCTGAAAGCGAGATGAGCGCCACACCCCATAGTCACCTTTGACTGGACTTAACTGTCCAGGGGTCCTTTACCTTTACCTTTTACCATTATGTGTGCAACGAACACAAGAACAGCAAACCCTTTAATGACTTTTCTGGATCACATTGATGCTCCTCCAAAACTTGTGCTAGTAGAACATCATCCCAGCCCCTAGCCATGAAGGAGACAGCTTGCTGTGACAACAATGCTCATTTGTCCTCCTCCACCACCACCATGTTGCTGCAGTGCTGGAGAGAATTTTGAGTACTCAAAGAACTAAATCAAAAAATTAAGTCATAAATTAAACCAGCTCATTGGCAACTTCAGAAATCGATCATGAGTGTCATGTGATTTTTTCATACATTTAAATTGACTTAAAGATCTTCTAAATGTCCCAGATGTTTCAGTAAAGACACAAAAGATTGTTTCACCACCCCCTCTTGTTTTTTTTTTACCTCACTTTCCCTTCCCTCACAAGGCAGTTTGGTGTTGCACGACCCCAGGTGACGAGCGTTTCTCTGAGGTGATTCCTCAGCAGATATCTTTGCTTGGCTTTTAAGCTTGCAGTATATCGTAATTCCAGGTTGTGGTACACTTGATACCATTCTGTACTTATTCCTTCACTGCTCCCAATAATGTATCTGATTTCTACTCTCAAAGTTAGGGTGAACTGTATGGTAAAGATACTTTGCTCATAGGGATGTCTCCTCTATTAAGGGGTTTGCTACTATTGTGCCATGTTATCACAACATGGCCATGAGGATGAAAGTCACAGGGGTGGTGCGGGAGCAACCATGAAATGGCAGTAAAAAGGAAAGGGGCTTCAAAAAGAGAAGGGCTATAGGGCAGTGCTGGAGCATCTGATTTGCATGTATAAGACCCCAGGTTCAGGTTCAATCCCTGGTACCTCCGGGTAGGGCTGGGAGAGCCCCAGTCTGAAATCCTGGACAGCTGGTGCTAGTCAGTGTATTGTAGACAATATTGAAAAGTGGTCTGACTTCAGTATAAGGCAACTTCCTATGTTCTTGTGTCCCACTACCAACCACTCTGCTGAAATGGGTGTGACTGTTGCACATGGTGTTCTACCACAAGGCAGCTGGTGTTACATGACAAGCATGGGGGGAGAGAGATGTTACCTGGTGGCAGGTAGCTTAGCCTTAGCTGATCAATTATTAGGTGTAGTATAGAGTGGCTTTGCCTGCTGCTTCTACTGCAGTGCCTAATCAGTCAAGTGGGAAGGATCAGATAGACACTTGGAAAGGTAGAAAACAGAAGTCATGTACCCCTGCATAATATAATTTTGTCAATGTCATAGAACTTAAAGTAATGTACTTGTATTATGAAATGTTCTGGACAATGATACCTATCTTCATAGAACCTTCAATTAAATGTGTGTGTGTGTGTATGTGGGAATATATGCACAACCAGCTTTCTTTAATGTAGAATCATATCATTAACGTGTCTGAGGCAACTTTGCAAATACTAATAATAAAAAATAAATACTACTACTAATAACATATGCCGTGTGAGGGATAAGGGATTGTAATGTTCAAACATGAAAGAAAATAAGTGGGTGGCTGCATATTGGAGTGAGTAGAACATTTTGTGCAGCAATGTGTTCCTCCTTGCAGAATTCACAATTCATGAACAAATACTATAATTAACATATTGCCATTATCAATCAGTGTAACTGAATGCAGGATTAGAATAACTGGCAGAGTTGCTGCATGCTTGTATAGAGTCCATTCCCAGCAAGTACAATATAGCAATCTTGCCAAATGACCGCTACAGAGGGCAGAACTTGGAATTCTGGGTGTGAGCCTTCTTTCTCCTCTTAAGCCCCTTGGCTTCTATTGATTCCATTGGCCTCCATTCAAGTTAAGTTGGCATGTGTTGTTGCTTAGCAACAGCATGCAGTCTACTTTTGTACTATCCCATGGAAATGCTGCCTGTCTGGAACGTGACATTCAACAGTATGGCTCTATTAGAGAGACTCTTTCAAGAGTCCTTCCCACTTCCACCACTCGGGTAACTGAACAATCTCCAGGTAGAAACTGTTCTGTTCTCATGTCCTGAAATGACCCAGTTATGCAAAACAGGTAAGGCAACATCTCTTTTCAGACTCCTGTTCTATTGACTGGAGCACATGAGCTTCCAACATGATCCTTAAACCAATTGGATGGGAAGCTGGATCTAGGAAACATGGACTCATGTCTTTCCTTTAGACTGCTTCAAAAATTATATATTCATTTCTGTCCCCTCCCCTACATGCCCTGTGCCCCCCTCAATCTGCTCCAGAGGGTTGTCAGACCCACTAGAACAGTTTTAGTGGGGCATAGTGGGAGGGGGAGAACATTCCTTTGTGCAAGGAGAAATCTGTGTGCCAATGGAATGAGTGACTTAGTGCTGCATTGAATGGCACCAGAAGTGTCAACCATCTTTGTGTAGGAGTCAGTGTACAAGGCTGGGTCATATGAAGAAGGTGCTTCATTATGAGTCAACCCCTAAGTCCTTCTAGCTAAATATTGTCTGTTCTGACTGGCAGTGGCTACTGAAGCTAACCCTTCTACTCAAGATCTCACAATGGAGATCCTGGGACCTTCTGCAGGGAAGATTATGCTCAAATACTGAGCTTTGGTTCCTCCTCAAAAGCACATAATCAAAAGCATTACTTTGAGGGAAGACAACTGAATCTCCTGCAAAATAGGTGACAGACAGTTATTCTACTCTGAGGATGGAACGAATTCCCACTACAACTGATGAATATTGGCTCCAGAAAGGGTACAGGCTATATCAATGACACTAGGTGCTCACAGATCTTACCATGATAGAGAGACCTATGACTTTCTGTTTTGTGACACAATCTTGTCTCCTTCTTGTAAGATGCCCCCTTTTCTTCCTCACCCCAGCAACGACTAATCTGCACTGAAACGACTCACTCATACCCTTTTGCCTGATAGCCAATTCAATAAAAATCATTGGGGACTTGCAATCATAATTACAATGTCTTAACAGAACACATTGCACTTCTTCACTGCTTGAATAGTTTTCTTATTACTGCCAATAAAGAAGAACCCATTTTATTCAAACCTTGTTTATCTAGATCTTTTGATTACTTGAATTTATGGTGTGTTCTCTACACAGCCTCATTCTCTTTTAACACTTCAAAACCTGCTCTCATATTTATCTAAACATCTGATTATCTAGAGATTTTCAAGGTCACCTAGCCATAGGAATAAATGAGATTGGGGTATATTAATATACCGGTATGTTGGTCAGTGTTGTATAGAGGTTAAATCAGGGGTGAAGTATCCCGTTTGGCTGCTTGAAGCAAAACAGGAAGTGACGCTTTGTCCTGCCACCACTGCCACCACCACCAACCTGCCCCTGCTGCTGTCTGCTCTGCCTTTGCTGTGCACCCTGCCACATCTGCCACTGATGGAGAAGCGCCACCACCATAAGCACTGATTTGGGGCACAATTGAGATGGTTTTGGCTAAAATCATGTATTAAATGGTAGGATTTAATGAGGAAAGTGGTGGTGCAAGAAGAATAAGAATGAGAAGAAGAAGAAGAAGAAGAAGAAGAAGAAGAAGAAGAGTAGTAGTGTGAAAATGAACTTGAAAAGCACAGACCTATGCCTAGAATGTGTGGAGGTAAATTAGTGTGGATGAGCCCCTAAGGTTTAAGTAAAGGGCCTAAAATTTAGTCTCTAAATCTACCTGATGAAACCACCTCTTTGATTTTCAGTTGTTCACACACATATATGTGAAAATGTGCCAAAGGCTTCCTGAAGCCAGTGTACTCTAAACTGTGTATTACAACTGTGTGGTTTGCCATTGTATGAATGCACCATCTCAATATATGATTAGCAATGAAGTATGTTGAGGAAATCCATGTGTTTATACTAGCAATGAGGAAAACATTGTTAATTCATAAACCCCTAAGTGACTCACAAAGGTTTTCTTTACGGGTAGGCTGAAACTAACAGCTGTTCTATCACATTCCATTTGCTCAAGTCAACAGACCTGTGTTAATAGTTTGTTGATTGTTGTACACTTGGCAAATATTTTGGTGCTATTACTATGTTTGCGTTTTATTACTCAGAGTGACAAGAGTTTTTATCTGACAGTCATGAGATGCTAAACAGGATATCCAGAGTTGAGGGATTTATTACATTTTGTCGGTATTAGTAGAATATTTCCCTTTGAAGTACAACAGCAAGTAGTATTTCTGGTGTCAGATGCATCTTCTCAGCTTCTTTGTCCTTGCGCTACCTCCATCTGTGAGATTTTCCTGAAAGTGACTTGTTAGTATGCCAGGGAATTATCCTGGTTATAAAGCTAGATGTTCCTTAGGGCATGATATAAAGCCAAAATGAGATAGATGGTCAGCTTCTCCATTAAGGTGATGCTCAAAGGGTACACCTCCAAACTCCTTTTCCTCAAGGCCATTTCCTGCTCTATATACCATGCAGGAAGGGGGAAAAGGAAACACTACCAGGACAGGGGAAAAATAAGGCTCTGAAATTGAATCAGTTGCCAAAGCTTATTCAGTGTTGCAGGTGGGTTCAATCACACACTCTCACACTGAACTCATAGACACCAAACATCCCCATTATGCTCCCTCCACCCTGTCATATGAAGATAGGAAGAGCCTGTTGGATCAGGCCAATAGCCCATCTAGTTCAGGATCCTGTTTTCATAGTGGCAAACTAGTGCTGTTGTGCTTGGATCCCTAAGCAGGACCCCAGCATCACAGCACTCTCACCTCCTGTGTTTTCAGCAAATGATATTCAGAAGCATTGCGGCCTCTAACCATGGAAGCAGAGCATAGTCATCATGGCTAGTAGCCGTTGATCATCTTCTTGTCTATGAATTTATCCAATCCTCTCCTCTATCTAAGCCATCTAAGTTGGTGGCTATCACCGCTTCCTTTCGGAGTGAGTTCCATGGTTTAACTATGTGCTGCATGAAGAAGCATCGTATTTTTTGCTCCATAAGATGCACCCGACCATAAGACGCACCTAGTTTTTAGAGGAGGAAGACAAGAAAAAAAATATTCTGAACGAAACAGTGGATGTATGATTTTTGTGGTTCATGCTGTGGCCACAGACATGATATGTGATTTGACGGTGAGTTTGGGGTAGCCCAGTGCAAAAATCTTGAGAATCCATGTGGATCCTTGCTTTGTAACCACGTTTTTGCGCCATTGTGGCCCCACGAAACAATGGATGCATGATTTTTTGGTGCAGGCTATAGCCATGGACATGCTATGTGATCTGATGGTGAATTTGGGGTGACCCAGTGCAAAAATCCTGAGGATCCATGTGGATCTGTGCTTTGTAACCACGTTTTTGCGCCATTGCGGCCCCATGAAACAGTGGCTGTGTGATTTTTTTGGTGCAGGCTGTAGCCATGGACATGTTATGTGATCTGATGGTGAATTTTCACCAAATGCTCCCTATAATCCTGATCTCAAAGGTTGTTCAGAACAGGCAGTCTTGCTGACTTTTTCTAGACCAATTGGCAGCAAGATTCTGCTGCCAAAATAGCTCCTCCTTCACGGCCTGGGCAGTGAAAATTAAGCAGGTTTCTTAAATGCTGCTGCATGATGGCAGGATGTGAAATGATGGTTCTCTGTCTCTTGCACATTGATTCATATAGAACCAGGCATGTCAGTTGCAGTTTTGCTCTGCTGTCATTCAAAATACAAACTTTGTTTGCTATGGCTTCCTCCTGTCTTCCCATCATCCTCAGATTTATGCTTCTTCTTCGCATTTCCATGCTTGCAAGGTTAAGAGATGTAATGATTTACTGTAATTAAATCTCTCTCTCTACTTGCTTTATCATGACACATCTTAACTATACATTTCCCCCTTTCCACTGTCTGCAAGATGATGGAAATGACAGAGAGGAAAGATATTGCTACAGTGTTGCACAAATGCCTGAAGGCATATTAATCTCAAATTAATCTGGAAAACATTAAAATTAATCTCAACATCTAATGAAGCTCTCAGTCCTTGGGATAGAACACTGTAGGGAAGGTATTAGGTTGGTTTTTTTTGTTTAAACTGAAACAACTGCTGTTGGTTAAATAAAAGGCCAGCTTCTGAGTTTCATAAAATCTTTATCAGAGTACAAAGAGAACCAGGAAGTAATTTTAAACTATGCTTTTGTTGTTTGTTATATCTGTTAGGCACTCTTCTTACAAAGTAAGTCAAAGTGACTTACGTTAAAAGTTTAGATGCAGAATGAGGTTGATTAACATTGGGCATCGATTAACAAAGTCAAATTCTCTGTTGTGTGAATGGAAGTGAATCATTGGATACAACCCAATATTTCTAACCCAGTGGCCTCCAGTCTCCCTCACCCTAGCATTCTTCCATCTCTGCATTTGGAATCATTTCCCCACTTATTAACATGGACACATTCTCTCTCTCATGTTCACTAAATTGTCAAAAGTTGCCTTTGTCAGTAGAGGGTACTGGCTGGATACTCCCAACTGAAATGATCTGTTCTTATTGCCAGAAGAATCTCATATAAGGAAGACTTTTCATGCAGACAAATATCTTCATCAATGCATTTTAGCAAATTTTATGTTCATGATTTCTCTAGATACTGAATCTGTGAACTTCGGTCTGAATGATAGCAATTTAGCTGAATCCATTCTTGCCTTGAACCTTCTGTAACACGTTTTTTATTATTATTAAAAAAACCTTACCAAAAGGTAGTGTAATAAATGGACATTAGGTATGAAACCCTATCACAGTTAGTTTCTCCTGTTTTCATATTACCATAGTCAGGTTTGCAAATGTACTTTTTTTGTTACCTTATCCAGTTTACGAACTTGACCACAGAATAGTGGCCACTGGAATTATGAAATTAGTAGCTCACCTGACAAAGCACAGGACTATAGGAATGCTGGCCACTTAAATCCTTAGACAGCCAGTTCAAATTTGATTTGAAGGAAATATTTTTTTGAGGAAAGGCTGTAGCTCAGTGATAGAACACCAGCTTTGCATACATGGTGCCACATGGAATCCTTGGCATCACCAGGTAGGGCTGGGAAACACACCTATCTGAAACCTTGGAGAGCCACTGCCATTCAATGTAGCCAGTACTGAGCTAGATTGATCCAATGTATGACTCCATTTATGACAGCTTCCCATTTTCTGAATAGAATCAGACAGTTTGTGAATCACAGGTCCCAAATAGTTATGATGGCTGCAGTTGAACATAGAGTAAACTGTGTGCAAGGGGGTGCAATTTAATTCAGTATGCCTAATTCTGCGCAATGTTTGTGTTTTCAAGATGGTGCAGAGTTCAGTGAAAATGCCACATGAAACCCATTGCATAGGAGTGCACAAAGTATTTCCAAAACATTTACATAATTAAGGCAAGTTCACCTCCTCCCTTCCCGCAGAAATAAAGGCATCATGTATAAACAAGGTTCTGATAATTAATAAACAGCACATCACATTCTCTGGAACCATGCATCACTAGGGAATGATAATTATAATGATTCAGGTGACATAAGGTACTGAGTATGATAAACATTCTGGTGTACAAATTCATCAGTGAGGAAAAAACACATTTTATTGCTACATTTCTAATTGAGACTAGCCACTAAATCAAAGTGCATCCAGGTAGCAATTGTAGCAAGTCATTATTATATTTTGTGCCTTTAAGTGCAACTTGTTGAGATATTTTGGGATATTTATGTGCTCTTGCAAGTCAGTCAAGCCTTTTGATTCCCACTGGAACTGGAACAGTACACTTAGTGCTGTATCAACTGACTTCAGAACATTGATAAACATTGCTAATGTGCCAGGAGGACCAGAGGAAAAAAGAAAACAAGGCTCTGGAATCTTTCAGGAAATGAGATCTCAATAGAAACTTTGTTTACTCTTGCATAACAAGTTGAGTCTGAATCACAGAATCATATAATCATAGAATTGTAGAATTGGAAGGGACACTGAGACACCCTGCAATGTAGGAATCCGAGATACATCATACACGACAGTTGGTAATCCAACATCTGCATACAAACCTCCAAGGAACGAGAAACCATCACCTCTCGTGGGAGTCTGTTCTGCTGTCAAACAGCTCTTACTGTCAGAAAGTTCTTCCTGATGTCTAGTCAGAATCTTCTACCTTGAAACTTGAATCTATTGTTTGAATCCACAGCCTCTGGAACAGCCCTTTAGATATTTGAAGATGGCTATCATATCCCCCTCTCAGTCTCCTCTTTACCAGGCTAAACATACCCATTTCCCTCAACCATTCCAGTTAAGGCTTGGTTCCCAAACCCTTTACCATCTTGGCTGCCTTCCTCTGCACACATTCCAGCTTGTCAATATCATGGCACCCAGAACTGGACATAATACTGCAAGTGTGGCCTGACCAAGGTAGAATGGAGCAGAACTATTACTTCCCTTGATTGAGACACTATACTTAGTTTGATGTAGCCTAGAATACCCTTAGCTTTTTTGCTGCTGCATCACACTGTTGACTTATGTTAAGCCTGTGGTCTACTAATATCCCTAGATCCTTTCCCCATGTACTACTGGCAAGCCAGGTGTTCTCCATCTTGTATTTGTGCAGCTGGTTCTTCCTGCCTAAGTGTAGAACCTTATATTTGCAACTATTGAAATCAATTTTTTCAGTTTTGGCCCAGTTCTCTGATTGGCTAAGGTCATCTTGAATCTTGATTTTGTCTTCAGAGGCATTGGCTACCCTTCTCTATTGGGTGTACAGTAATCTACAAATTTGATGAGCATCCCCTCAATACCTTCTTCCAAGTTGTTTATAAAGATGTTGAACAACCATGGGCCCAGGACAGAACCCTGCAGTACTCCACTTGTCACTTTTTCCCAGGGAGACAAGGAAACATTAATGAGTACTCATTGGGTTCCGTCAGTCAACCAGCTACAAAGCCACCTAACAGTTACCTCGTTCAACCCACATTTTACAAGTTTCTTTGCAAGAATATCATGGTGACTTACTGAAATCAACAGTATTGGATCATAGAACTGTAGAGTTGGAAGGGACCATAGAGTTATCTGGACTAGTCCAAGCCCCTACAATGCAGGGATGTTTTGCCCAATGTGGGGCCTGAGATTAAATCTCATGCTCCATTGACTGAACTATCTAAGCCTCAGAACCACTTCTGCATGAAAAAACTTCAGCAAAGGCTAGTTCTGGAAAGTGCTATGCCACAATTAAGCTCCAGGAGTCATGTATGTTGTTGATGGAGTTCTCAGCAACCAGAGGGATGCAATATCATGGCAGTGCTTTTTAGCTTTCTTTGGGCTATTTGATAAAATCTTAGTCTTCACCCCATTTGAGTTTTCATTGTGTTCCAAGGCAAAAAAGAATCTCTGTCCCTTGGCAGAAAATAGATGTTTTTTAATTCAGTGAGTCAAATATACCAATGCTAATGATCACTTTTGAATGCTCTTGAGGAAATGTATTTAGCTTGCATTTTTGAGATCTTGGCATTACACTGCTGAAAACTGGGAAATCCTTTTGACTCACAAAAAGATGCCATTACCATTGCTTCTGAGCTGGATGTTTCCCAGTTTTTTTTCCAAGCACATGCAGCTCTGTCCAGACCCATGTCTGCTTTTCCATATCACTGAAAAAACTAATATGGGCCAAGCAGTGATGTTCTGGCCTTGAGCCCTGTACTTTGTTACCAGAACACAGGGTCTGGCTCTGGTCTAAACAATCCCTTGATTAAGCTGAACTTAGTCATTCAACCAGAAAGAGGTAAAAGCCAAGGCTTTAACCTTCTCACTCATTTTAAAAAGGGGGTGGGCAGGCACTGTCCTGTTGCAGGGAGAAGTCTTGAAGCCCAACTGAAGGGCCAGCAGGATCATCAGGCATGAAGTGACCTCAAGAGTGATGCAACCAAGAAAGGCCTGAGCAAGAGTCAGAAATGGATGCACGGTATAAAATAGGCAGGCTCTGAGGCCCACAGCAAGGAGCAAAGGTGCACAAGAGCTTATGTATTCAGTCCGTCCCGAAATGGGAGTGGGACGGGGTTTTGAAAATGGGATTGATGCAATATATTCAGAACAAAAGGCTAAATTGATAGTTAACAATGTGGTTACAGAAGAGTTTAAAATTGAAAAAGGTACACGACAAGGCTGCCCGATTTCCCCTCTGTTATTCATTTCGGTCCTGGAGGTGCTCTTGAATAGGATTAGAGGGGACCGGTTGGTGCAAGGGATTCAGGTTGGAGCGAAACAATATAAACTTAAAGCTTTTGCAGATGACCTAGTCTTGACCTTGCAGGAGCCAGAATCTAGTACAAAAAGAGTATTACAACTGATTCAAGACTTTGGTCGGGTGGCGGGATTTAAACTAAATAAACAGAAAACCAAGGTGTTGGGGAAAAACTTGACAGATACAGAGTCAGAACGGTTTCAGAGAGAAACAGAACTAACTGTGGTTAAAAAAGTAAAGTACCTAGGGGTAAACATAACAGCAAAAAAATTGAGTCTATTTAAGGATAATTATGAAAAAATGTTGGTCTGAAATTAAGAGAGACTTGGACAGTTGGTCAAAATTGAAGCTTTCTTTGTTAGGCCGAATTGCTGCTATTAAGATGAATGTATTGCCAAAGATGTTGTTCTTGTTTCAAACATTGCAAATTGTGGACAAGACGGAGTGTTTCCGGAAGTGGCAGAGAGATATTTCTAAATTTGTCTGGCAGGGCAAAAAGCCCAGAATTAAGTATAAGATATTAACTGATGCGAAAGAAAGAGGGGGCTTCGCCCTGCCAGACTTAAAACTGTACTATGAAGCCGCAGCTTTCTGCTGGCTAAAAGACTGGCTACTTCTTGAAGACACTGATGTGTTGGATTTGGAAGGTTTTAACAATGCTTTTGGCTGGCATGCATACTTATGGTATGACAAAGTTAAGATCAATAAGGCCTTTAAGAACCATATTGTCAGGAAAGCAGTATTTAATGTCTGGACAAAATACAAAGACTTATTGGAAAACAAAACTCCGAGGTGGCTGTCCCCTCTGGAAGCCAAGGCCCGAAAAAGACCCAATATGGAGGCCAAATGGCCAAAATATTGGGAAATATTAGAAAAAGACGGTGACAATTGGAAATTGCAGAGTTTGGAGAAAATGGAGGGTAAAGTGCGAGACTGGTTACATTACGCCCAGATTAAAGAAGTTTTTAAAAATGACAAAAAACTAGGGTTCCAGGTGGAGAAATCGAAGTTGGAGACAGAACTGTTAGAACCAAAGACTAAGGTACTATCAAGAATGTATAACCTGCTGCTAAAATGGAATACACAAGACGAACTGGTTAAATCTGCTATGATAAAGTGGGCACAGGATATTGGGCATAACATTATGTTTGAGGACTGGGAAAGGTTGTGGACCACTGGGCTGAACTTCATTGCATGTAATGCTTTGAAGGAAAATGTAATGAAAATGATATATAGATGGTACATGACCCCAGTTAAACTTGCCAAAATATACCATTCGTCTGATAATAAATGTTGGAAATGTAAGGAAAATGAAGGAACATTCTTTCACCTCTGGTGGACCTGCCCTACAGTGAAGGCCTTCTGGGAAATGATATATAATGAGCTGAAAAAGGTATTTAAGTATACCTTCACCAAGAAACCAGAGGCCTTCCTCTTGGGTATTGTCGGCCAGGGGGTGTTAAAGAAGGACCGAACATTTTTAATGTATGCAACAACAGCAGCAAGGATACTTATTGCCAAGAACTGGAAGACTCAAGATCTACCCACACTGGAAGAATGGCAGATGCAGCTGATAGACTATATGCAACTGGCAGAGATGACCGGCAGAATCCGAGACCTGGGAGAAGAAAGGATGGAAGAAGATTGGAAGAAATTTAAAATTTATTTACAAAAATTTTGTAATTTGATTGAATGTTAAGAAGGATGCTTGATCATAAATAATTGGCCACCACTAAACTAGATTGAAATTAGATGATAAGTGAGATTAAGGAAAAGACAAATCCTTTGGGAGAACTATTTGATCATATTTAAATGAGTGGATATAAGATTGAAAACAAGATGATAATTTGCTTGGAAAAACTTTTTAACAATGTAAGTGGGAGCGGGAGACGTGAGGAAGTCCAAATGAGTTATGGAATTTTGTGTATGACATAAGCATGTTGTTTGTTATTTATGCTTTTTTCTTATAAAAATCTTTAATAAATATTTATATATAAAAAAAAGAGCTTATGTATTCAAAGGCAGACAGAGGTCACAACCCAAGTTGGCAATCAGAAAGAGGGAAGCAGGAAGTAGGCAGACTCTTTCACACTAAAGACAAGTTGAAGAGCAAAGCGACCCTTTCACCCTTTGTGTTAGTTGTCTGAAGGCTTATGTAAGCTGGTACTACAACCTAGAGTTTGGGTTCCCAACACAACACTCATGGGTACCATGGAGTCCCCCTGATCTTCCCCATTTCTTTATTAATGAGTACAAATTACTCACTTTTGGCTTTTATGTCTTGATGGAGGTGTTGCCCTCTTTTTCTCAGCGTCTTGTTTGCTTTGGGGTATGAGTATGTATTTTCCTAGATGGTAGTGGTGGTTGCTTTATGAGCACTGCGAGTTTCTCTTTTGTGAGATGGGTATTTTGAGGCGCTGACAGCAACTTCTTAGGTTTCCAAATGTGTCCTCAATGCCTCAAAAGGTTGGATGCCCCTGACCTACATGGTGCCATGGAATCCAAGAGGTCATTCTACTAGAGAAAAAAACACAGAGCAATGATGGTGCAGGAGATACAGTAACTGATGCTAACTGCTGGGAGCCTCAGTTTGAGGTGTCTTTGCTGCGGCTTTACAGTGGCCCACCAATGCCTTTGATGTGGAAGTTCCTGGCACTCTTCCAATCAAATACAGCGAGTTAGAAACACATTGCCAAGAAAGAGGAAATGCCAAAGATCAAAAGGGGACACAGATTTGCCTAAAATTTGCATCTGCTCATATATATGTATAGATACATATTTAGACATAATTACTCCTATTCATATAGAAATAAAATACAGGATGGTTACTGCTCTGCAATGGGGATAAGACCAAATCCCATGGTAAAGAGAGGAACAGCCAAGTCCTATGGCCTGTACCTAGAGCAAACAATTGGGCTAAATTTTGATAAACAGATGCCTTTTGTTTAAATGGCCTTTTGCTTGCTATATCTAAGCTACCTACCCCAGCCCAGGACTGGTGTAGAGAATGTAAGCATTTCTAAGTAAAACAAATATCTCAGCCTGTCTCTACATTCCCTCAAAAAACAGCTATTCTGCACATGTCCTTGTATTCCAACAGCAGATTGTGTTGTGTATGCGGTCGAAGGGCTGACAGCAGAGCCAAGAGAACAAGCTTGGGTGCACATGCTTTCTGCTGTGGCTAACAGATAACCTGAGCCACAACAAAAGTGTCTTTCTTTGAACTGTTCTGCGAGGTATGTTGGAGCAAATTGCTTTCTGTTGTTATGCCAAAAAGTTCGCTCTCCCCTCCTCCTCGCTCCAACGACATCTTTCCCCCCTCCCCTTTCTTCATGACAGACTAAAGAACTCATTGGGGCTATAATGAAAGGCAGACCGCGCTCCCTGTCATGTCAAGAACGGTGCAGTCGGCAAAGTCGACATGATTTCATGGCTAATGATTCACTCGCTAATATCAATGTGGGCTGCAGTGAGGATAACCAAGTTGAGCTGTCTTAGATCAAATGATTCAATTAGGCCAGCTGTCCCTATTTGTCATGGCTCAACTCGCTTTCAAATTACCTTTCCAAAGTGCATACGTGCCTTAGCATAGAACTTAACAGCTCAACTGTTTTTAAAAAGTGGCTATTTAGGCATGGGTAGAAGAAAGTTGCCCTTTGTATTACGCAGAGTTCCCCCCACCTGCTAATAAACACCAGCCACTAAACTAACCTTGCTTTATACTGAGGTAGGAGTAACCCCAAACAATGCATCCTGCCAGTTTGGGAAATCCAAATGGTGTCGTGAGGTGGCACCCTCAGCAATCTTCAGGGAGGACAACTGCCAGCCTGGCTTTCTCAGCCTCCTGCTTGAAAGAAGCAAGCAGCAGAGTTTTGTGGGCACCAGCAAGAGTTTGGCTGGTGCAAGTGACAAGCTGGTGAGATCACTCACTGGCAGGAGATGGGTTTTCCTTTGCTGGAGGTAAATGGAAGGCAGCTTTGGAGAGTCCCTATCTGAGGGAGGACCCTTAAGTTAAGCCCTCTCCCTAGCTAAGCCTGCTGAGAGTGGGGGGGGGGGGACAGGACTATTGCTCTACCAGACTCTGAGCCAGCAGGGGTTCCACAGTTTAACCTTTACTTTTTTAAAAAGTAACCTTTGTAGAACAAAAGTTATTGAACAAAATGTGCAGGCATCATTCAAACAACTGCTTTTAGCCAATAGCCAATAAGCAAAGTCAAAGCTGTGATTGACAAGTGTTACATAGAAAAATTGAGTAATATAAGTCCAAGGAAAGGTCCCTAAAACTGCTTTAGAATGACTCAGGAATTCCCTTCTCTATTTTTAGAAGAAATTTCCTGTGTCAGCCTGAAGCAGTTTCATGCCTTATTCCATGGAACTCTCAGAAGATCTCACTGGAAAAAGGCTACCTCTGCTTCATGGCCTCCTCCATGAATTTCTCTAATCCCATTTTAAAACTGTCTAAGCTGGGGCTTTCCTTCACCTAGCGATGAGAGACAGATGCTCCCAAAATTGGCTTCATTGACTGATTAACCATACCCCTACCTTTGTGTTCCTAGAGGCACATAAACTGGGCAACCATAGATAAACCATGATATCTTGAAACCATATTCACCTATAAGGCAGAGACAATAATGCTGGCCTAGCTAGCATTACTGAACTTGTATATGTGAAATGCACTTAGAAATTACAGCAAATGCTAAATAACTGTTAAGTATTATCCTAGGGACGCGGGTGGCGCTGTGGGTAAAACCTAGAGCGCCTAGGACTTGCCGACTGCATGGTCGGCGGTTCGAATCCCCGCGGCGGGGTGAGCCCCCGTTGTTCGGTCCCAGCTCCTGCCCACCTAGCAGTTCAAAAGCACCCTTAAGTGCAAGTAGATAAATAGGTACTGCTTTCTAGCGGGAAGGTAAACAGCGTTTCCGTGTGCTGTGCTGGTGCTGGCTCGCCAGAGCAGCTTCGTCACGCTGGCCATGTGACCCGGAAGTGTCTCTGGACAGCGCTGGCTCCCGGCCTCTTAAGTGAGACGGGCGCACAACCCTAGAGTCGGACACGACTGGCCCGTATGGGCAGGGGTACCTTTACCTTTATTATCCTGCCATATTTCACAATATGTGAGCATAGCTTGCTAGTAAAGATGCAGTGGTCTGGGGAATAGATGGCTGGCCTTGGAAGTTGGTGCTTGTTCCTTATAAAGGTGCTATGCAGGTTATGAATAATATAATACATATAGTTTCTGTTTGGCACAGGAATTCTGTGACTGCAATGCCAAGCAAAGCTTAACCATTGTTCTTTGACAGGGTGGCAGGTAGAGGAATTATTTTCTCATTCCACTACAGAACAGTCAGGATTGGTTAACGTTATTTTCAATTAATAAATGTTGATCTGCAGAATGTTTAGAATTGGTTGGTGGTAGACTAACAGAAAATGCTAGCATAGGGTGAGTGGGGGGTAGAAGGTACATCAGGATCTACTAGAAAATCACTGGGTGATCTGCAGTAGATCAGAAAGGCTTTTTGACTCCCAGTTGTTTGAACAACAGTAACAATTAAAGTGATTTATCCCTCATTTTATTATTCTGTTAGAATCCCTGATCTGTAATTCAGATATCAATTTGTACATGCTTATACAAGTGTATAGCTCCGAGGGTGTAGCTCATTGTACCTGGACTACAGCTGGTATATGGGACAAGTATTAATCCGGGACCTGTGTGTTCTAGTACATTTGACTACTACTAGATTCTTCTTCGGCTGAGACTAGAATCCCCCAGTGACTGTATTTTTCAAGAATTGTAGCTCTGCTAAAAGGCAGAGAGCTAGCTTCAAATGACTATTGCTGTCCAGACCAACAATAAGACTAAACTATAGGTTACTCTAGCATATGGTGCCATAGAAAAAGGCAACTTTGAAGCTAGTTTAAAAAAGAAAAAAGGAAGCAAAATGCAATGCATTAGGGGATGAGAAATATCTGCTGTGTGCCCTGATGCTATTATGTCCCACATTTCTTTACTCACTACCAGTGATAGCCAGTGATATGGAGAGAATCTTAAGAAACACAGAATTTCATGAAATATGGACCCAGGTAAGTTATACTAAACATTACAGTAGAGGAAGAGAAAGCTAGACAGGCAAGTCCTGTTTTCTGTGACAGTTTCATGTTTAGGGAAAACAAAAAAAAATCCTTCCAGTAGCACCTTAAAGACCAACTAAGTTAGTTCTTGGTATGAGCTTTCGTGTGCATGCACACTTCTTCATGTTTAGGGGTAACATCTAGTTTGCTCCTTGGTTCTATCAAAACCCAAGTGTTAGGCACAGTATCAATAGTGGAACAGAGCTGTTGTCCCTTCCAAGCAGAGGACGGCTAATCAAATCATCAAGACTGAGCAGAAACTTATAAACAGACAAAAGAAGATGCAGAATTATCTTTTGCATATAAAATGAATTCCATTTGTGCAATGTAAGAATACATACACAATGACATTAGACCAGAAAGGAACCTTTTTTGTAATATCAGATGCTCATTTGTTGATTTGAAGAAAAATAAAATAAAACAAGCATTAGGTCTGCCAGACATATATTGACTTACAATGCTAATGCATTTTGGATTTTTTCCTTGATCCAGTTTCATATGAAGAAGCAACTGAAACTGAATCTCTATGAGATGGAGGCTCTGTGGGTGATTGGTACAGTAACCTGCTGTTGATGAGGTTGCATTCCCCTTGTAGGAGCAGGTAGGTGGTTTGGGAAAACTCTTAAAGTACTCAAATAGCTGCAGTACTTTTGACCAGCTAAGTGCTATGACCAGGGGTTGGCAACCTAAGGCCATGGGCCACAAGCGCCCCACGGGGATTGTTTAACCGGCCCCCAAGCTGCCCCCGAACCGAGCCGCCCACTCGCTTTTTTGTGCTCGCTTTTGCGGCCCTGGAAATTGCATGTGCGCATGTGCAGACGCCAGACATTGCGTCTGTGCAGACGCAGATGCTGGAAATCACAGGTGCGCGCGATCACACACATGCACAGCCCAGCCCACGGAGGGATCTCTGCTGGGGTGAACCGGCCCAGGCAAGGTAAACCTTGCCGACCGCTGGCTATGACCATTCCACAGCAGGGATATCCTTGCTTCAATAATACATGCCCTGGGAACTTTCTTGATTTGAATACTGCAATGTTCTCTGCAGGAGGCTGCCCTTGAGGACAACATGAAGCTGTAGCCAGTGCAGACTGAGGCACATTGACTCGTAAAATTATTTGTTGTTTGCTTTTATCTCACTTTCTAAATTTTGCTTCATCTTCTCATGGTTGGTATTTAAGGGGCAGATACATAAAGCTGATTTAGTTTGGTCCAAAAATCTGCATTGCTCAGTGACACAACTTTCCCCTCTTTGGACCACAGACCTCTATGCTGCCTTAGAAACTCCCTTCAGTTTCAAAGAAGTTTGCCATTTGGTATGAGGAGCTGTGGTTTAAGAAGAGACCCCTTTGAACACATGGATCAAGTTACACTGTTCTTTGGGTCCAGGACAAAGTCTGGATTCTGATGCTTTTTTACTCTAGTGCTATAATGTTGTTCTTGCTGTCTTAACCAAATGTAGCCCTCTGCAAACATTTCCTTTCCTTCGTCCCCTAGGAAGCATCAACTCCCTCCCTGCATATTGAAACTTGAAAGCCTTGTGGATAGCTTAGCATCTGTACAACAAAGGCTTGCAAAGTGCTAATGGTGTGTGTTATGCTGTATAAATCTTTGCCTGCAAATGCTGTACAAAGCAGAAGTGAAAAGTGTAAAAACAGCAAAAATATGAAAACTGTAAAGATATTTAATGTGCAAAAAGAACCAACGAATGTGTGCCAGCTCAGCCAGTTGCCTGAGGGAAAATCTCTTGATGGGGTGGCGATTCAGCTGTCAAGGTGCCTGAGTGGACTTGTGGTCATCATAATGATTGGCTATGGACTGAATTCTTTCCCCACTACAAGAAGGCAATAAACAGAAAAGGTCAAATTTATTCAAATGAATCGACACACATTTTGGTAGAAATGCAGGCAGGCTCGTTAACCCAATTCACATCTTTTGTGTCAGGTTTCTAACATACCATACATCTGGAAAAATGCAATGATTTGTAAAAGACATAATGTGCTGTTTCTCCAAAGAGTTTGTTTGCAGTCTGTGATAAAAATGATGCACTTTTTAACAGAGATGGACTCGTAGAATTTGAAAGAGTCCTGGTCTATGGAGAAAAACAATAACAGGATAAGCTGAGTTAACAGGATAAGCACAATGCATTTTCAAACTGGAAATTGATCATCTCTTGCTTCTCTGCCCTAGATTATTGGTGAGATCATAAAGGATGCTCTACAAATGATCTATTCCATTTAAAAAGGAATTGTGTTGAAGGTGCTGTCTGCCTGCAGCATCAATTCTTTTCTTTTAGCAAGTGCAGGTGGTGTTCTCTTTTTGAAACCAACTGTGTTGCCATCCCCTTTTATAAACTGTCAGCAGGCAAATGAAATGAATTAAAAAGCATCTCTCTCTCTCTCTCTCTCTCTCTCTCTCTCTCTCTCCATTTGTGCTCATAAGGTGGGGACAAATGTGTTTGGTGGGTGGTCATCAGCAAGTTTCAAATAACATTGTTTAGGAACTGAACAACACTTGCAAACAGAATCCTGGGCTGGTACATTTGTGTCTCAATATGCTTGGCTTTTTTTTAAAAAAAGAAGACAGCTTTGTCTTTTAAAGAGGGGTGGGTGGGTAAGCAACCACTCCACATCAAAATCTGAGGATTTTGGAGGCCCCTGCTGTTGGGGGGCCTTAGACCATTCATTTAATCACTAAATTAACTCTTGAGATATCAGAATTCAGGATTAAGATAATGCTGTAGTTTCACAGCAATGAATGTTGTAGCACTAAGGAGTTACAGGCAAATTATATAAATTCTTGTGTAGGACATCACCAAACGCAATGAACATGTGAAACAGAAAAAACAGAGTAAAGATTATATCTGTCAGCTGTGCTACCATATGTTGATCTGGCGGAAGTGCAATGCAATGGCGACAATTTCTGCTTTATTGAATTAAGATCTGCTTTGATTCCCACTATCTCAGAACAGCCACCCTTTTGGCTATCCCCATCAATGTTCACCTTTAAGCAAGTGCCCACATGGCCAAATATTAGTTTACCCTGGACAGTAATGCAAGATCTCATCTCATTAGTGATAGGCAGCATTTTTAAACTTCCTTTCCATTAGAATCAATGGGATTTACTTCTGGGAAAACCTGTTTAGGATTGTGACATTTTGTTTTGATAAAGTAACACTAGCCATGATCTGAATAAGGTAAAGGTACCCCTGCCCGTACGGGCCAGTCGTGTCCAACTCTAGGGTTGTGCGCCCATCTCACTTAAGAGGCCGGGGGCCAGCGCTGTCCGGAGACACTTCCGGGTCACATGGCCAGTGTGATGAAGCTGCTCTGGCGAGCCAGCACCAGCGCAGCACACGGAAACGCCGTTTACCTTCCCGCTATAAAGCGGTACCTATTTATCTACTTGCACTTAGGGGTGCTTTCGAACTGCTAGGTGGGCAGGAGCTGGGACTGAAAGACGGGAGCTCACCCCGCTGCAGGGATTCGAACCGCTGACCATGCGATCGGCAAGTCCTAGGCACTGAGGTTTTACCCACAGCGCCACCCATGTCCCTTCATGATCTGAATAGCTACTGTTTATTTCAGGAGGCTAGTTCAAAGGAAAAGGTTATAGCAGAGAGAGAATTGGCTTAATTATTCCTACATAATAAGTAGAGAGAAAGGGTATTATTTCTGTGTTTGAAGAACATGTAGATAAGGTTAAGTATTAACAAGCCTTCTTGTTCTTCTTTCCTGTGCTATTACCCTTTCTGTGGAATTTGCCTCCTCAGTAAACATGGCTAGCAGTAATCCCAAAAATAATTTCACAAAAAACTCCACTTCCTCTATAGCTGGTATTTAATTTGCACATAAGCCAATTTAACAGGGTATACTAAGGGAGAATACTTTTGAGAGGTCATGGTGGTGGCTACTACCATTTGCTAATATTGAAGCAGGACGGAAGGAATGCAGATAGAACTTTTTTGCTAATATTGAAGCAGGACGGAAGGAATGCAGATAGAACTTTGAAGAGACCTGTTTTGGAGACTGTGGATGTGTATGGAGGCTTGATTTTGCTGTGCAGATATTTGGAGTAGTTTATTGATTTTATTTATTTCATAAAATTTTTATTCTGCATGATTGCAAGCACCAAAAAACCCCCTCAAAGTTAATAATAATAATAATAATAATAATAATAATAATAATAATAATAATAATAATTTATTTATACCCCGCCCTCCCCAGCCAAGGCCGGGCTCAGAGCGGCTATAATAATGCCTCTTACTTCCTGGCATTTTTACTCTTCATTTGGTCGAATTCTGCAGTTGTTCCAGGCAATTGTTGCTGTCTTGTTTGGTATTTATGTTTGGTTGTTTCTGTGTTATTCCCCAAAAAGTAAAATGAAGAAATAATTTTTAAAAATCCACAATGTGTTTGCTAAGCATGCCATCAACATCTCATGTACTTACGCGCTGAGAGTATGCAAAGGCAGTGTGAGCCTTCCTCAGCACTGCTCATTTTACTTGCTGCTTTTGCTATGTATCTGTGGATCAATTAAAACAGATCATCTCATTGTGGCAGAGGGCATAATACTAATAGAACTGTATAATCCCAGGATTTTCTGTCACATTCATTTTCTGTTCTAAAATTTACTTATTTTACTGCCACAGCACACTGAAAAGAGGCTTTAATTGGAATCTCCATAATGAGCTTAGATCTTTGACTAATTACTTTTTCCTGAATCTGAGCCATCTAATTTGGGATAAAATTCCTGCTAAATAGTTGGGGACATTATTAATAGCTATTTCTCAGGTAGCTTCATTGGTGCCTTACTGAGCTAATTAAATTCATTACCAAACTGAAATCATCTTTCAAAATTAAGTGTGGGGGGGGCACAATCCAGTAAAAGTTAGTCACAACTTAGTCCCATTGACATTAATGAAGCTAAAGGACACAGTTAAAGCCCATGAGTTTCAATGGGATTCAAATTGTGATCCTGTCTCTCTTTACTTGAAAGTAAGTCTCACTGAACTTAGGCTGTTACCCAGTTTGAGCACTCACAGGCCAGTGTTTTCCAATTGGCAGTGTTTATACTACATTTTATAAGGTTTGCTTTAAGAGAGTCTTTAAACCTCTTTTGTTGAGCACCAGCATTACGCTTTCCATTTTTAAGTTCGGAATAGAGTAGTTGCTTTGGAAGATGGTCATCAGGCATCTGTGGAACATTACCAGTCCAATGAAGCTGATGTTGAAGAATCAGTGCTTTAACACTTTGCTTCTTCCAGGAAACTGGCATTAATTCACCTGTCTTCCCAAATGATATGTAAATTTTTTCAGAGACACCAATACAGTAAGGTTGGTAGTACAATAGCTTTGTAAACAAACATTTTGGTTTCCCTGCAAATATCCCGGTACTCAAACATGCTGCACTTAAATCGAAAAAGCTGCACTCGCAGAGCTCAGGCAATGCTGGATTTTACTATCAATGTCCTTATGGAAAGTAACTAACTGCCCAGGTAGGAGAAGTGATCAACACTTTCCAATGTTACATCATTGAGTTGGATTTGTGGTGCTGCAGAGGGGTTGTTTTGTGCTTGTTGGTGCAGCACTTTGGTTTTTGGGATGTTGAATGATAGACCAAGCTTTTCATAAATTTCTGTGAATATATTTAGGATGGTTTGGAGGTCATCCTCTGAGTGTTCACACAGTACGTTGTCATCAACATACTGAAGCTCTATGATGGAAGTTATGGTAACCTTACTCTTTGCTTGGAAAGCTAAAGAGCTTTCCATCTGTTCGATCTGTTCGATACCACCTCAAGTTCCTCATAGGAAAAGATGGTATATAAATGTGATAAATAAACCAAATGAATGTAATGTGATGACTAGCAGGTGTAAAACAGCTATCACAGATCGCATGAACTTCACATCACCTAAGACAACGAGATTTCTTCATGATACATTTTTAATTGAAGTTTTTTGAGTGAAGTCAGTTGGATTCATACCTGCATGCACATCTCTCAATCTAGTGTGATATCTCCTCCTACTGACACCACTTAGAGTGGCACTGATAGCTTCCCTTATGCATGCCAGTGTTAATTATTCCTCTATTGAGCTACCTGGCAGATTTTTATTTTTAAAAATATTGGATATGTTTTATATGCCTTTCAGTTGCCAGAATTCAAACTGATATTTGAGTTGACAGGTATTAAATTTCATGGGCAGGTAGCATTTGACTAATATGAACAAGAATAAATTGTCTGCCATCGTGGTATAATCAAATATTTTTACTCATGGCTGGTATAGGATGAGCCTCTCATGATAGGGCTAATGTGGGAACTTTCAGAATCAAAATTATTGCATTCTGATGCATTCAATATTAAAACATCCCGTATGATTAACAATCTTCATATTATTCTGGAAAAGCAGTGTGGTGTTATTTCACATTTTATTCCACAATCAGGTTTTTTATCTCTTCCTATTTTTTGCTGTTTCAGATTTCCACCTGCTTCCTATTTTTTATTGTTGATTATATCAATTATCCTTTATTGTCTATTACTGTATGCTGAAGTCTAGTCTTCTTCTTTTTGGTGCTCACTCATAGCTGAGTAAGATTGTCTTCCATGAACACGACCTTACAATGAGCCCATAAGTGACTGTGGAGGCCAGTTCTGGATCCACACGTCCTTCCCCAGTGGGGGCATAGGTTTCCGGGCAGGAGTTGATCATGGTGAGGGTTGCCAAACATGCCTTCCTCTTAGCTCGTTTCTCCCTTTTGTCCTGAGTTCAAGCATCTTCAAAGTCCGTGGCACCTTTGGTAAAGCCTGTTCTCCAGTGTCTAGTGCCTCAATCCAACCGATGTGTGTGCAAAAATGAAATGAAAAAGGACAAAATTGCAGGGCTTTGCAATGGATGCAGCCAAAGCCTAAAGCCAAATTGATTTGGATTGATTCTGGGGGATCCAGGCTTCTCCTGAGTTGCTGCAGATCAGGTTGGGCTGCCCTGAGTAACCTGGAGCTGTCAGAGAAAAGGGGGTTGGGCAGGAAGGAGAGGCAGGCAGAAGGAAAAGCAGCAAAGAGACCTAGGAAAGCAGGAGGGACCTATCAGACCAGCTGCATCTTCCTGGGAGAAGGTAGGGATGAGACACTGCATGCCTTTGGATGTGGGGTATAGGGTTGGGGAGAGCCGTGCAACACCCTACTAAGTTGGGTATCTGGAACCTCAGGTCTGGGGGCCAAATGGAGACCTCCAAGCATCTCTCTCTGGCCCTTGAAACTCTCCCCAGGCCACTTCCCCTCCCAAGCCACACCCTCCTTGAGTGCTTTCCCCTGCCTGGAATGTGTCTGGAACTCTTATGCAGCTTCTTGCTTGCCAAGCTGGAGGACAGAGAGGAGTGTATGAGTATGTGTAGCCAACCACACGAAGGTAAAATTCACAGTTGGTTTGCCCAGTTTTGCCCCTGGCCCTGCCCACCACTTTCATGTGGCCCCTGAAAGGTTGCACAGATGGCAATGTGGCAGTTTCCCGCCCCTGAAGCCAGATCCTTTTCTCTCTGAGATGGCACATCCATTCAGAAACAGTCCAAAAAGAGCTTTTGCAATTAGAAATTAAGGGAAGGGAAGGACAAAAGCACTGGTCTGAACCCAGCTTCTTGATAGCTAATGCTGTATATTAGACAATACAAACTATTGTTTCTCATTTGCATCAGCAAACAAAGCCCCTGCTGCTAAGTATCATTAAGAGGAAAGCTCCCACTGTGTGAAACAATAATCGTATTCATATTGATGGGCAAGATACACTGAAACAAACAAAAAAAAGCTTTGTGAAATCTTAATTGAATTGTTCCTGTAACTGACAGTGTTCTTTCATATTTTGTTCACTTGAAATGGGCCTGAATCATTTGAGGATAACAGTAAAAGGGTACCTGCGAACATGTGCAGAAAACCCAACTTTCATCAGATGTGCTGCTATGATTGACACACGTAAGAGAATGTTATGTGCCACATGGCAGGTCTAAAACTGAAGGTTTGATTTACAAGTTTTATGCATTCTAATCTTATGCTATTGTAACCGAGAGTATGAATATGTGTATCTTCTACTTCTGCAGTTGCCATATTGGCTATCTAGCATGTTTTATTAATGCACGGAGGTATTTTTATCATGCTGGCCTATGACTGGAATAAAGATTTGAATTGGAGGTCAGATGTGATGTTAGGTTTGATATGAACTACAAGCAGAAATAGCACAAGGAAACTGGGCTTCGTGGAGCTTTGGCTGTGTGAAAACCTCTCTAACCAATGATCAGTTGATAGAGGGAGCCACTTTGAAGTCTTTGCACAGAGGGGAATGCTAATAAAGATGGAGCAATTCCCCATCTGCAGAGAAAGCACTTTGTATTCAAAGTGCTTCTCCAAGTGCTTTGCATGCCAACTGCTTCCTTTGGAAAGGAAAAAAATTGCTCCTTTCCCCTAAGCTTTCCAAGTCCCTAGTGCAATAATTTCCAAGGGCTTGCAAAGCCCCTTTGTTTCTGAAGCCCTGACAATCAGCTGATTTGGGTATAACTGGGAAACTGGGGGTGGGGCTGGTCTTTGGCGGCATTGGTGATTGGTGGGGCTTTCAAATCCCTTTCTCCCAAGCCTTGCTTTTACCTGCCTCTCATGTGATGTCATATATAACAGCAGGTACAGGACGGTTGGGTGTGGTATAGCTAAAATGGCCTCCTGGGCCAAATGAGGATGCCTGGCATGCAATATTAGGCTCACAGACCAGAGATTCCATGAGGTGTAAAATTTGGAAGACATCATGGTATTTAAGTTAATTGAAGCTAACCTATTCCTTTGTCCTCACTGGGATTTAAGCATCATCCCCTTCTTTAGATGGTGATTTCTGCTGGGTTTTGAGATTTCTGATGCCTGTTTCAGATATACAATATTTATTATTTATGTATTTATTAGATTTATATATGTAATAGAATAAAAGATAGTAGCATTCCTTGATATTGCAGTCATTGGCTGATGAACATGCAGAGGCCAACTCACCATTTGTTCTTCGTCCTTTGATGAGCATGATAATGAATATTTGTTTTTCAATGTCTGTGTCCAAAACACTTCTCTTTGCCAGTCTTCCTCGGAATGGCAACATTTCATAGACCAATCCTGCATATCCAACACACAACAAATTCCAACCAAATGAACAAATGTGGTGAGTGACTCACTGACCAATTACATTGGTGTAGTCTCAAGGGATATAATGAGTCTACACTAGTAAATGACCAGTGAATCACCTGAATAATGTTCCTTTTGTTGGCATGATTAAAAATCTATTACCTACTACGGTATTAATCACTGTCATTTCAGAACTGCACATCATTAACTTCAACTTTGGGTTATCACCCACTTTATAATGAAGGCAACATTTTTGTTATATATTTGTGTAATGCTTAGCACAACTGAGGAATTTATCCTTCTATTGAAGTCTGAGAGCATTAGCAGAATAAATACAGATTAACATCTATCTTTTCACTGAGATACTCCAATGCAACAAAATAATGTTTACATTTATATACACAATAAGTAATCTTGTGACTTTCTTAGACTCTCAAGCTTCAGTTTTTTTAAAAACAGAAAAAGAAATTGTTTATGCTAACCCATTTTCCTATGAACATATCCATATGAACATACTGTGGAAGATGGGATCACATCCATTGGCTTCATCCCCCATTGTGATCCTTGGTTTGGGACCAAGTAACTAACACCTACCTATTCCATCCTTTTCCAAAATGCTATCCTTCAGATGTCTTTGACTACAATTTCCATCAGTCACAGCCAGCATTGTCAATGGTCAGGGATGATGGGGATTCAAAACACCTGAAAGACACTGAGACAAGGAAAATGGGTCTCTGCGCAGTTCCCACCCATATGTGCTTTTAGTTAATGTTTTAAATAAATGTATATAAATGTAATTTTGCTTACACCACATAATGAAGGAGAAATATGATTTAATTAATTGATTTAATTAATTATTTCCCACCACCTTCACATATTGCACAGATCAGAGATTCCCATGAAGTGTTTTCTGACTCCTGCAGACCACACACATAGGATAATAGAATCATAGAATTGTAGAGTTGGAAGGGACCCCACAGGTATAGCTAAGTTGGTTAGAGCATGGTGCTGATTATGCCAAGGTTGCAGGTTTGATGCCAGTATTGGGCAGCTGCATATATAGGTTGGACCAGATGATTCTTAGGCTCCCTTTCAGCTCTATGGTTCTATGAATTTTATGAACCCCATGCAATTCAGGAATCTCAACAAAGAATCATAGAATTGTATTATTATTATTATTAATAATAATAATAATAATGTTACGGGTATATAATATTCACATAGTTTAAGCTTTACTTCATGTGTATTTATTTTTACTCCACTGACATTCTTACAGGTCCTGATTTTAATTGCAAGTGGATTTATTCCCAATGCAAACGATAGTGGAGATGAAGAACAACCTTGACTTGTACCTTTATATGAATTAAGGAGATTTCAAGTTATCCCATTGATACATATATTTGCTTTTGTGCTAAACACATTACCTGCACCTGTGTTTTAAATCTTTTCCCCAAAATAGTAAGCTTTAACATCTCAACCAAAAATGGCCATTCAATATTGTCAAAAGCTTTTGCTGTGTCCATAACACCACCACCACAGGGTATTGCTTGCTTATAGAAATGTGATCTACAATATGTACAATCTTCTGTAAAGGTAAAGGGACCCCTGACCATTAGGTCAAGTCGTGGACGACTCTGGGGTTGCAGTGCTCATCTTGCTTTACTGGCCGAGGGAGCCGGTGTACAGCCTCTGGGTCATGTGGCCAGCATGACTAAGCCACTTCTGGCGAACCAGAGCAGTGCATGGAAACGCCGTTTACCTTCCCGCCAGAGTGATACCTATTTATCTATTTGCATTTTGATGTGCTATCGAACTGCTAGGTTGGCAGGAGCAGGGACCGAGCAACGGGAGCTCACCCTGTCACGGGGATGCGAACCGCCAGCCTTCTGATTGGCAAGCCCTAGGCTCTGTGGTTTAACCCACAGTGCTACCCGCATCCCTACAATCTTCTGTATGCTGTCTTTTATTTTCCTCTGCCTAATAAACACTGACCAGTCTGAATTTATATCTTTGCTAATAAAATAATAATAATAATAATTCTAGATTAGTAGGTATTAAAATACTAATCAAGAGAACAAAATACATTAAAGTACTCTAAAAATGTGAATATACAGTTGTACCTTGGTTTTCGAACAGCCTTGTTCTCGAATGTTTTGTCTCCCGAACAACTGAAACCTGGAAGTGAGTGTTCCGGTTTTTCAACATTCTCTTGGAAGCTGAATGTCTGATGGGGCTTCCGCAGTTCTTCCTTTTTCCAATCTTAAATTTTATACTTAGTAAATTAATTAATGTGGAGGTATGATATGCCTCTATGACTGCTCACATGTTATTTTAACTGTGCCCTGATCACTTTGGCCCATGCTACATGTACTAGAGAGAATGCAAGAAAATAAGTTGTCTACCTTTCTAGGCAGGAGGCTTTTAGCCTTGAGAATTTGCTCCTATCTCAAGGGCAGAGGAAAAGAATGAGGTGGTGGCAGTGGTACCTAATGGAAGAAGATGTGAGCTACTTCTGTTCCCAAGCTTGGAGTGAGTGAGCTCTTGGGCTGTTTGTCATGCTCTACTTTAGCCTTTCCCAACCCAACATTTTGGAGAGCTGAGGAGTGGACTTCAACTCCCATCAGGCGAACCAGCAATGGTCAGGGATTATGGAAGTTGTCATCCAAAATACCTGGAGAGAACTTCATTGGGGAAAGTTGCCATACTCTGACTGTCAGCAGCTCTCAAAGGTCTTGGCAGCTGAAGATTACTTCAACACTATTGATGGGACATTGTCCTCTACTGGACCTGAAGACAGCAGACTAGTTTAAGCATGTATATGCCAGGCATACACAGTTTTGACCTGCAAGCCCTCACCACTACTTCCACCTTCCAACATCTGCTGTCTGAAGCAGCTGCCTCCTTCCGTCTAGGGGCTGGCCCTAACACCCACCTTTGCATTTTCTTACTACATTTACTCAGCTTGTCTGAGGTGCATGAAACAAACCTGTTGGAAGTAAACAATTAATTCATGTCATGGTTGTTCTTATACATCTTCCAAAATGACTCACTTTATTTGGCCCCGTATTCTGTTGTTTATTCACATGTTTTGTGATGGTTTCATTTACTGACAATTCCTTGATGGAATAATGTTCTGTTAAGCCTGCAAATACTCACATTTCTTTGCAAAATCAAGTCCATTTCTCAGAATAACATTGTTCTGACTTTTCTGTCTTGTTATGACACAAATAATTAAGTCTAAATTTGCATGATCTCAGTCCACTCTAATGCCTTGTTTCACTGCCAGCAATAATCTCACCCTGATTACAGTCTTTTGGTTGCAAAGAAGTAGTGTGCTGTGAGCTTGATTAAGATCTCAAGTTCATGTTTACACATTCGTTTCTCTTTGCTTTAATAGCAGAAACAATGTGTGATAAGAACTGGGCTATTGTCAAATGCAGAAATAAGTTAAGAATGATGAAGACACTGTGGGTTGAAATTCTTTTATGGCAACTTCACTGGCACAAAGTATTACTGGGTGTTAACTAAACATGTGCTTGGTGAAGTGTGAGAACTAGAATGGAGGCAGCCTTTGGTGCTATGCTACTGCAGCCCACATTGAAGATTGCAGGGTTATTGATTATTACAAATTTTGTATTCAACTTTTTGCAGCTTGGAATGTTCAGTGGAATGAATTCTGTTATGCTCTGCCAAGGCTTTCAGTCCACAGAAAGCCCCTTCCAAGTTGGTCAAGTTGGGCCAGGCAATGTCAAGCCAAGCCCAGGCTAAGGCTAAGGCTAAGGCTAAGGCTAAGGCTAAGGCTAAGGCTAAGGCTAAGGCTAAGGCAGGCTTCCTCAAACTTGGCCCTCCATATGTTTTTGGCCTACAACTCCCGTGATCCCTACCTAGCAGGACTAGTGGTCAGGGATGATGGGAACTGTAGTCTCAAAACATTTAGAGGGCCGAGTTTGAGGAAGCCTGGGCTAAGGCGAAGGCAAAGGCAGATCAGGTAAAGTCAAGGCAGATTCATGCACAATTAAGGAAGGCAGTTCTCTCTAAGTAGAGCAGGACCCTGGATAGCTCCCAGTTGGACCTGCAGGATCTTTCTCTCAGCAGGGAGCTGGAGTTTATATTCTAGGACAGTATAATATAGACATATTAGTCACCATCCTAATCAACATTTCTAGACAGAAATGTCCGCTGTATCCTTTACAGACCTATATCAGCATGCTGGTTTTATGTAATTTTTGTGACTCTTATTTAGCACTATCCTTAAAAACTTGATATCTAGTTCATATCTTAGTTTGATCAGCTTTAGTGAGTTGTGATCCACAATTGTTTGAAAAAGGTTCAAATTAGCACTGAGTTGTGAATCTTAGTAGGTGCTCTTAGATAAACAGTGAAAGACGACAACCTGTTATTTGGAAGTTCTTGGGAAAATGTTAGAATAAGGTAAAAAATACATTGACCTTGTGAGGGAGTGCTGCTTGGATTATGGCTATATAACCCTAATGGAAGCATAACCATATTATCATCCATAGACGCTTAAAGTCTGCCTTAAACTTGTGCTAATGGTAGATCTACATGGTTACTATGCTATGGTTACTGTGGTAAACCATTTTCTATAGAAAGGGCCACTGGGCATCCCTATAGTCATTATAGTCATGTATTACAGACCTCAAAGCCCTTGCAAGAGAAAAGAAATGCCTTCTATTGAAAAATACTGTGTGATAATGAACACTCCCTATGCGGTATTTGATCTGTGGTGGCTGTTTCACATGTGCAATGCATCACTTGATGGGTGAAGTCAATCAAAGATAGATGAAGGTGCATGTAGGAACTTTTCAGAGTTTTCAGTTTCATTTATAAAAGTTAACTACTATAAAATTGCACATTCTTGGCTCAAACATACCATATGCACCCAACCTTGTTACATCGATATATGTTAGTTCTTAAACTAATTATTGTCTATGATAAGAAGATCCAGCTGCAATGTTTGTGAATTCCTATCTCATTTTTTTTCTGGAGTTGTGTTTAATAGGATTCATTGTAATTAAGATTTTTTGAATTGCCCCAGAGTCATAGCAATGTTAGTGCCACTGCTATTTGACAGGAGACATTTCAATCTGTGCTTGTTTTATGTGCCCTAGTCATGCTAATATACAACCCAACCACAAACAAAAATAGTGATGAAAAGAAGATGGTGATATTATTATTATTATTTTACCATCATTATTATTTTCATTATTTAACACTGGACCAGTGTTGGAGAGATTTCATGCTCTCTTGAGAGAGGGGGGGAAATAGTCTTTTAAAGAGATCATGCATTTAGTTTCTAGTTACTGTTTTAAAAGGCATTTATTTTTATGACACAAGCTGAAGAAGGTTGTGGGGGAAGGGAGAAGGAGAGGGAATCCTTCCTTAGGTAACCTCGGAACAGAAGAACTTTGTGCATTAAGCAGCCTAGGCCATGCCAAAATGCAATTTGGAGGGTGTCCAGCACTTCATTGGAAAGTAATGGTTTTCACTGAACTGAGTTATGACCAGCTGTTTACAGACAGTCTGTGACATACTGATAGAGCAGAACACCGTATGTTGCTTTCCAAATCAAATGATACAAGAAGTGTGACAGAGTGGAGAAACATCTGTCATTAGCAATTTTCAGCACGCTTCACTAATTCTGGACAAAATACGAGTAATGAACTTACTGCAGGAAACTTCAAATACTACCACTGCTGAAACAAGGATATAAACAGCGAGTTCTCTTAATGGCATCTAATTTAATTCATTTGCAGTAAGAAACAAACAAAGTGGGTTATTTGCTTTTGATCATGGGTTAGCAAGTGGTTGTGCTGATCACAAACATTCGTTTTTCATCCAAGATTAAAAAAAAGAAGAAGCAAGGACCTCAAGTTCAAACAGAACCATGTCTTTTGGATGCCCTCAATGGTACCATTTGTCTGTTATTTAGAAAAGGATGAAAGTGTATGAGACAAGGGCAAAAATGGGTCAAAACACTCTTCACGCTTTTTAGGGCATCATATGTTTAAATCATGGGTTCAAGAAGTTATGATGAAGAGAGAGGGAAGGCAGGGGTCTGAGAAGTTTGGGAGATGAAATCCTCTTCCATTCCCTTCTACACAGCTCATAGAGAATTAGATGGAACAGAATGGGCTGGGTAATCTGCATGGCTGGCTTTTCACTGGCTTTGCTGAAGTGGAGGATGCATGGACACGTCTTTGTGTGTGGGGAGAGGAAGTACCACTATGAACAGATGCCCTGAAAATGTATCCTAAGACTTGCTGCACCAGGAAATACATGCACGATGACCAGAATCTTAGCACTCACTGAGTGAAAAATCAATACATTATATTGGTGCCACAGTATTTTAATATTCAAATTTTAATTTTGGTCATTCTAATTCCAAAAGGATCCTGCTAGAAAACCCTCTTTGCATTGGTACAGTGTTTTGCCATTTTGTGGGTCTTAACGTGCTATAATTGAAAACTCAATTATAAATAGACACACACACACATACACACCACTGGCATCTTAATTGTAATCCTACACAGTGTTACCCCCGTTACAATGATATTTCTGTGTGGTATCTGCAATCTAAATGGAACAGTGTCCTTTTCTGATGACATACTTCCAGTATAGGGCTGAAATCAATTGAGGTAAAATGCTTTGCTCATTTAGACTCTGGATTCTTTTCCATTACAGTGATAATGTGGCAAATTTCAGAAACTGTTAGGATTAAGTAGCCACAGCAGAAGAAGGAAAAAGGTGGGACCTTCCCCAAATGATGAGTAGTTATGCTGCTTATCTGAACTTTCAACTAATGTTCACAAAGAGCTATAATAGAAAATGCGGAGGCTAGATTTAGTTCAATCCATTGGTGTTTCACCTGGGGGACCTACTTTGGATGGCATCCCAGACCAGAGAGACTGGAAACCATTCAGAATTGATGACTGTAAAATGAGTGTAGGGGGGTCTTTGAGTAGCTGCATAATTACAAAATTATTCATTTATTTTTTTTAAGAAAAGCTAATCCAGAAATCATTGGCTTTAGAGGGGGGGTGGGTTTAAGTTTAACAGAGGCTCTGCAAATTCAAATCAGCCTGCCAACGCACAAGAGGAAGACCACGGGGAAATATAGGTGCCGGGGAAAACCCACCGGTACGTTTGATCTGGATAATAAAGTAAGCAGACCCGAGCAATTCACTAACACTAGCGCTATTCTTTACATAAACAGTAAATGTTTAGATTTTCCTGTTCACTGACTAACAGCACACATATCATAAACACTAAGCTGTTAGAGTACGTTTCGTGTGTTGATTCACTTTAACAGTTGTTAGTGTGAAGACAGGAAAAGAAAAGTGGGTGTAATGAGACCATGTGCAGTATGCTGTGAAAACAGAGGCCCTTATTTGGCATAATGGGTTGCACCATAAGGGCCATAAAATTGTGCATGTGTTAGTATCATTTTAATTATTACGGGTGCCACATGTTAAGCAGAATAGCGGAACTACTAAAACAGCTTCAAAATCCTTACTGCTGATTGCTGCATTTAATTACAAATAGGAACATTTGGAGATAGGTCACCATAAAAACCCTTCTGTTGTCAAATGAGCTCAAATCTGATTTTTGTAATTACGTTCTTATACCATGGATCCTGTTGAATAACTATAGGGAATAAAATTTTAATAAGTGCTGATTAAACGTAGGTACATCTTTGCTTCCCAAGAATATTTATTAATGTTATTTGCCGTTTAAATCAAAGTACAGGCATTATTGTTGTTTTTGTATTGGTCAAGACATTCAGATTTCATGAGAATAAACTGAATAACTTGATGCACTGCAAAATATTGGTCTCTCCCCCACCCAACACGTGAAGATAAAAGTACTGTGTTTTCAATTATTCATTCTGTTTGCTTGCTAACCTTTGTAATATTCCCACTACTGTGACAGCCATTATACCACTACATGTCACCCACAGTATAATATGATAATTATTCTTCCTAAGGCAGAGCTTTAACCTGAGAAGTGACACATTCTGTTGATCTCTCTCCTTTTCTATTATAGCAACATGTTGCTTGGATTGCACAAGTAATGGAAAAATAATGTTCTCCGTTAATAGTAAAATAAACAAGATAAATATATCAAACTTTCACTAAAAGGTGTTAAAATTCATTGCATGTAGGTAAATTGGATATAAATTGCGCTTCTTCATGTGGATGCTCTTTTGGGTTTGCCAGTATTGAAAGTAAAGCTTTCAAACTGAACCTTAAGACATGATTGAGATTGAAGGTTTGTTGTTATTCCACAACGTGATTGCATTTATTGTGAATACACAAATTAAAAATGCAGTAATCAACAGAGACAAAGGTGTCTCTGTCTCTGTAACACTCCTCCAATGGGGTGTCTATGAGGTAGTTTGCTGTAAAATATTCCATAGTCATAATAAACTTGTGCCACTGATTTTCTGTGAGCACACTGGTGGAGATATGGATACAGACATTTTGATCTGCAAGGGTTTCTCCATTTGTTTTCATGGAATGAGAAGCTCTGCACATACATCCCTTGGTTGTTTCTTTTATCCTTTGAACTGAATAATGTTTACTGAATACGTTTCCAGTAAGCTGCGTTCCTGGACTGGGGCATTGGATTGGGGCAACTGTGTTAAAAGTCTGTATTGCCATTGTGTGTTATAGTAGGCTAACAAGCCAATCCTAAACACAATATTTGGGTAGTAATTCTCATTGGTTCACAGACCTTCAGATAACTATCCTTCTCGATTTAATTGTGGGAAGGATGGAAAAATAGAATAGTTTCAAATAAAAATGAGTGCTGTGCATCACAAGGGACCCCATCAAAACTGGAATGTATTGTACTCCTTGTACTACTCATTGTACTATATTGTACTACTCATCTCCTTGCTTTCATTCTGAAAAGTGAGCAGATGCAGAGTTCTTAGAGCTGAAGATCTTTGGATTTCACCCTTAGAGCTCCACTCTCATTGTTCTGCACCATCTCTGTGTTGAATGATACGATACCAAATTTTTATTTTGCTAAAAGCAGCTGATTGCTTACTTGTTGCTAACAAACATGGCTATGTATAAAAGTGCTTGTATTTCATGCCTCTGAGAGTCTCTTGGGATATTTACATAGCTTGCATTTTTCTCTGGAGTTTTATTTATTCCTTGGGGCAATAGTGTACAGCTTGTAAAGCCGAACTCCTCAAATTGATTTCAGTATCATTTTTAGGATATTTCCACCACACTCCAGGTGCCAATCCATGTTTTGAATACACTGAGCCATGATGTCAGTACTATTGTTCCCTTTCCTTTCTATTATAAAGCTCTGTAGTACAAAACTTTAAGCCACAAACTGTTCAACAACAAAATAGCATCTTTTTTGTTTTTTTGTTACAAAGAAAGCAGAATGGAACCCTTTTCCAGTACCTTAGTGCCAGTGCTAAAAACTGTAAATTATAATGCTGACGGCCCACAAGTACAGACCTATATGTTAACCCCAATCTTCATAATTTCTATTTGTGCCCTTACCCACAGTTAATTTTTCCACATAGAAATGTACCTTTTAAAATTGTAGATGCATCATAATATTATTTCCAGTATGAGAAATAGCCATTCAACACAGCAAAATATTATCCTGGTTTTGTTAGCCTTTTGATTACATGTATGGGTAACTTTCTTTCTTACTGCTGTTTTTGGAACTTACTGTACCAAAAGCCTATGGACAACTTTTCTGTTTTTGTGTATTAACAAGTCTAGCCATAACCAACACAAAGTGTACAAGCTCTTTTGGTTTTGTTTGTTATCTCCCCCCTCCCCCCAAAAAATATGAAATGCAATATTTGTTTGGGAGTTTTCACAATCATTTGCTCTATAAATTTACTCATTTCTAAGTGGGAGTGATCATGTGATAGAGTTGAAAGACTTACATATTTTGCTTTAATCTATGCAAAGATCAAAAGATTCACATGTAGCTCACTGGTGTGAGTGTGTGATTTTCTAAGATCCCAGAGATGCTTGCATCACTCCACAAGCTGCAAACAAAGGAATACTTACGGAAGGTACATTTCACCAGTTGCTGAGAATATGATCATATTGCTGACTGGTCACTATCTTCGAAATTCAGCCCTTCACAAATATCTTTCAAGAAGGTGCTGAAGAGTGAATCCTCTTTTTACAATGCAAACCTATGACAGGCCACATGTACCTGGAGGCCTTTCTGTACTTACCATTTATGGTGGTCTAGTTGCTGGTTTTTCCCATTTTGGGGCCATGCTACCACACAGCACCATCATTATTCAGCTAGTATTCTGAAATAATGTGTTTAAAAACACACTTCTGCTGCTGCTGGGGGAAAAAATCTGACTTTTGTGAAAGGTCTGTAATGGATCCCCGATATTTTCATTTGTGTGGCATGTGTACAACCATTGTTCCAGTGTCTGTGTGGACAGGATTGAGGTTGGTGGGCGTGGTTTGGGAAACATCTGTTTTACACCTTTTCCCTCTGACTGGTGTAAGATGTTAGTTTGCAACCTCAGTTCAGAGATGACAGATACAGACAATGGTACTGAGTTGAAGTACTAGCCATGACAGCAGTCATTAGCTGCAAACAAAACTTATTCACCACAAACGGGTTTGCCAAACTCAGGCAGACATGTAGTTCATTTTCTAATCTTTTCTAGTCCCTCAATATTAGAATTCCAGAATATTAGACATTTAATAATAATGATGATGATGATGACGATGCAATGAAAGGACTATTCCTGTGTGCATACTCATCACTCTGACATGTACTGGAGCATGATGTCATGAGTTCCATGGTGATGTCACGGAGGAGATGATCAGATCCTGGAACAACATAAGGATGTGACTATGGCTGCTGAATTTCTTTGCAGTTCAGGGCCAACCTACTATTAGAGTGGAGAAGAATACCCCACACTCAATCTCTAATAACAGCAACATGTGACCAAAGGCAAAGACAATCAACCACAAATTCATCTTTTAAAATGTCAGATTAAACAGCAACTATGCCACTATAAATAGTAAGTGCATAAAAGCCCTGTAGGATGCTGAGCAAGTTATAAGTGTTCAAGAAATTATAAATGATGGCACCCATCATCTTGTTGTCATCTTGTCCCTTAACATATTCACATGCTATCAGCATCTTCGTGTTTATTGTTTAAGCCACTTGGCCATAAGAATTTCAAATATATTCAAAAATAATAAATGATGCACCATAACAGAATTGTATCTCAGATGGAAGATAAAAATCCACTTGAGGGTACAGATCATATTAAAGAGCCCCCTTTCACTTGGTGCCACATTTCCCCTACAAATTCCATCTGAACTTCTGCAGCCATGTCATGAAATCAAAACCCCAATTACCCTCTGATTTGGGGCCAATCAAGAGCCAGTTTCATGACGCGAAATGCCATTTCCCATCTAAGCTGGCTTGTAAAGAGATTGACTGCATATATTATCCACGAGTTCATCAACTCTCAATGAATAAACCTCATTAGTGACTTCCAGAATGCAAAGAGAAATTCCATCAGTATTTGTTGCCTGTTACATTGTGCTCCCGCTGAAGAGTCTTGATATTTGTGTAGACAGCTGATTGCTCAAATTCATTGTAGCTGTGTTTGCTGAAATACATCAGCACCAATGCAATAACATTGCAGGCAATTTTACTGTAAACTGTAAATCTGTCATTTAGCTGCATGAGTCAAGCCATCCTCAAATGAAAGAAATAGTAAATGTCTGTGATATTGCTGTACAGATTCCAATGGCAAAATTCTGCCAGCTTTGTTGTCATTTGACAATGCAGGGCACTGAAGGCAACCTCATCTTCTCCTTTGTTTAATGTACCTAAGAGCACGCTGCATTCAGAATGTAACAATCATTTGAAAGACCTGACTCACCATTTTGGAAGAGAAATGGTTTGTTACAATTGAGTCTGTCCCAGCATCTTTTGCTCCTTTGTCCAGGAGTGCTGCGTGTACAAATAGTTCTGCACAGCAGGCAGAAGAATATTTATGTCTCTTGGTGCTCTTTTTGATCTGCTCTATTTCTTAAAAGTTCTAGGCAAAATAATCAGTGGCCTACAGCGAACCCAACCCAACAAGTGTGGGGATGTGTGACGAGAATTTTGTTGTTTTCCACCTGCAGTAACAGTAATGGCAATAGATTTAGGAACCACAAAACATAAAGCTATAGGAGCAGTGATTTTATGTGTGTATGTGTTTAGTTTCTTTTTGCTTTTAACTTGCTTTTAAGTCAAGGTGCACAATATTATATAACCAAGACAGAAAACTTCATAGGCTCCTCTTCCCTTCCCTGGTGGTAAAAATACAGCAATAATAATACTTTATAAAATAAGAGTTTGTTGCCCTTTCACCACTGGCCTCCAGCAAATTAGCTGCCTGATGTGCCTGTCTCATTCTGCCCAATGGTAGAGCTGGTACTGCATGGGGAACATCAGTGGAAATTGAGCTTGGGTAGCTTTGCTCTGTACCATGCTGAAATCAGCCACTGAAGTGAGGGTGGCAAGTTTAGCCCCTTCTTAACTGGATTCCACTTCTAATGTGATACAAAGCTGGGCACTGGCAGATACTTCCCCCCCTCCCTTATGGGCTTCTGAAATATAAAAATTGTTGTGCGGCTGATGGCAGAAATATTGGAGTAGGTAATGTGTAAGATGGCATCAGTGCTAAAGCAGCTGAAGATGGCATTACCCAGGAGGATAATTCATATATTGAAAAGGGAACAGATGTCAATAGAGACAGCTTGTCTGGTTGTTTGGATGGCTGTTCTGTAGCATGTATTGAAGGGAAGGGATTTTCAGACAGTCTGTTTGTGAAGTTCCATGCAGCCTGCCCTAATTGTTTGTTAAAGAGAGGTGACATTTTGTTGTAAAATATGTTTAAATATGGTAAGGATATAATAACCCCCAGCAGCCTTTACAGGATGCAGATGAGGATTCTTTCTGTACCTCTTCCCATTTATACTACCAGTTAATACTTTCTATCTCTCTGTGTGTGAATATTGTTTTTTCTTTCAAGGCAGCTGTTTCAATGCGTGTTTTATTTCATCCTTTGGAAGGACATGGGCATTACAAAAGAACTGCATGTGAAGCGGAAAACAGTCTTTACTTGCATATGTTTATGTAGCATTTACCTCTTAATCTTGATCCAGATTGGTGACATTGTGGGATTTTTAGTACTTTAGTTTAGAGGTAGGGATCAATGACTGGAAGGGAGCCAGTGTTGTATAGTGGTTAGATTATTGGACTAGTATCCCTTGCTTCCTTGGGTTTTCAAATCCTGACTCATCCAGGAAAGTCGCTACATGAATTTAGCCTACCTCCCATGGTTGTTGTGAGGATAAAACAGTGATGGTTGTTTGATGCTTTTAGATCCATGGAGGAAAGGTAGATACATCAGTAATGGAGAACCACAGAGTCAAATCTTGCCAAGATGGTTTGCTACACATGTGTGTTTTCTAATATGAATATTCAGACTAAGGCTATAATCCTATATATACTTCTTGGACATAAGCCCTGTTGAATTCAGTGGGATTTATTTCTGATTAAACATTCATTCAATTTGACATCAGATGTGTGATTAGATTATATTGGAGCAGTGTGACAATTTGTATGCATCAATCTATGATTTCTGTACAGTTTTATAAATGTATGGATTTATATTAGGATACATTTACACACTATGGCCCCTCCACCCCGTCTTTTCATATTTCCTTATGGGGATATTGCATGATTCCTGTTCTTTCTAAGTGTGAAAAGAAAGGGGGAGACGAGTTCACAGATGTTGATGGCCTGGAGATTAAAAGTCTGAGGACATTTCAAAATTGTAAAGGTATTATTCTCACATGCACTTATTTCTTGGTGAGTGTGAAAAACAGCAACTCTTCAAGCTGAGGTAGTGTGAAATAGCTTCCTGCAAATGATGCTCAGACATATGCAGAAAGTGCAGGGACAGGTTTTGTCCCCTTTTTTATGAGCACTGAAGATTTAATTGAATGATAACACAAAAATCTGAGAGAGAAGACTCCAAACATTAATGATTTTCACAATTTTGTGATTTTGTTTTTATCTTAGGGACAAACTAAGACTGCGATCCTCTTCATTTTTACATTATTTCTGTTTACTTATTTCTGAATAAACTTGCATAGATTTATACTGCACATGTATTTATAGGTATATGCTAGTGTCTTGGTCACAACAACCTGCTCTGTATGAAACATTCTGAACTGTGTTTGAATACGAAATGCCAGTTAGCTTTCTTTCAGTTATGGATTCTGTATTATGTCTTTGGGGAAATGTTTCCTGTACATTTTTCTGAAAGAAGTCCATTGGCCATTGTATTTGATCATTCAGAATATATCTAAGAGGAGTTGTGCAATACAAAGGGACTCACATATCCATTTCCTGGGCTTTGGCTTCATATACTTCTTATGTGCCCTCTCTGTTCTAGCAGGGAGGGGCATTTTCCCTCCCCACTGCGGTGCTGAAGTGGGGGTGCAAATCATCCATACCCTGCTCATCAGATAATCAGTCTGGTGAGTGGAGATGGGGTGATTTGCATCCATGTTGCAGTGGATTATGAAGCAGGGATGCCCTGCCCATTATTAATTATTACTTAGTAAATTTCTTTAAAGGATAGATTGTAATTTTTTTAAATTGGCACCACAGTCAGTAGAAAATGCTGACAATGGAGGCTACTATGAGGCTTGGGATTGCTACCGTGGAGGGGCGAGGGAGGTATGGCGGTGGGGGCAGATGTAATAGGCGAAGGGGATCGAGATATGGATATGCTCCTACCCCTTCCAATCTGCGCCCCATCCCTAGGGACGAGGGTAGGGTGAGCAAGGATTACTCACCTCCGTCACTGGTGCTGTGCAATGCCAGGTCTATAGGCAACAAAACCGCCACCCTGCGAGATTTCTTTACCTCGCAGGGGGTCGACCTGGCTTGTGTGACGGAGACCTGGGTGCGCGAAGGGGCAACAGTTACCTTACGAGAGATGGCGCCCCCGGGTTTCTCCGTCCTCCACCAGTCGCGGACTGTGGGCCGGGGGGGAGGGGTGGCATTATTAATCTGGGAAGATTGTCCTTTCAGGGCTCTACTATTGCCATCGATCCCCGGCACTGAATGTGTTGGCCTAGTGTGGGGCTCCGAGGAGAGCTTGGCTGTTTGGCTGGTGTACCTAGCGCACCAGCAGCCACCCTGTCAGGCCTATTGGAGGCGGTGGCTGGCTGGGCCTTGGAGTTCCCTAACCTATTGGTATTGGGGGACTTCAACATCCATGCTGATGCCACTCCCTCCTCACAGGCTCTGGACCTGGTGTCTTCCATGACGACACTAGGGTTCTCCCAGTTTGTTTCGGGCCCCACACATCAAGCAGGCCACACACTGGATTTGATCTTTGGCGTAGGTATAGATGTGATCATGTCTCCTTCGATGAAAGTGCCATGGTCTGATCACTACGCTCTGAAAGCCAGGATTGACTTTCCACCCCCACCCTGCTTAGGTGGCGAGCCAATTTGGGCTCGCCCGCAGAGGCTGATGGACCCTGATAGATTCCGTCAAGCCTTGCGGGACCTTGCTCCCCCTAGCGACTCATTGACTGAGCTTGTTGAGGGCTGGAATATCCAGCTCCTGGCAGCCATCGATGAGATCGCACCTAAGCGCCCTCTGCGACCCCGCAGAAACCGGGCTCCCTGGTTTGCCAAAGAGCTCCGGAAAATGAAGCGGGACCTCAGACGGCTAGAGCGAGTATGGTGGGGTGCCCGTGACGGAGCCTCAAGAACATCTTATAGGGCTTTTATGAAAACCTATGAGATGGCGGTGAAGGCTGCTAAGAAGTCTTACTTCTTGGCCTCCATTGCATCCGCTAGCTCTCGCCCGGCACAATTATTTAGTATAATCAGGTCTTTAACGTCCCTTGAGGGACAGCCAAATTTAAATAACAATTTGGCACATAGCTGTGAGGCATTTGCGAGCTTTTTTGCGGAGAAGGTCTTGTTGCTCCGCCATGACCTTCCTGCCAATTTGGATACAATAAAGGAACTGGAGGCCCCTCGACTGTCCTCGGGTCCAGTATTGGACCACTTCGACTGGATATCCCCAGCCGATGTGGACAGACTCCTCCGAGCTGGAAAGCCCACCACCTGTCCTCTCGACCCGTGCCCGTCTTGGCTGATTAGAGATTAGAGATTAAAGAAAACATCATTAGATCCTTTAGATCTATCCAATTACCGCCCGGTTTCGAATCTTCCGTTCCTGGGTAAGGTGATTGAGAGAGCGGTTGCCGAACAGCTTGGTAGGTTTCTGGATGAAACATCGGCTCTGGATCCATTCCAGTCTGGCTTCCGCGCGGGTCATGGGACCGAGACGGCTCTGGTTGCCCTAACAGATGATCTTTGTAGACAGCTGGATCGAGGCGGGTCGGGGCTGCTGATTCTTCTAGATCTGTCAGCAGCTTTTGACATGGTCGATTACGAACTCCTGGACCACCGCCTTGCCGACGTGGGGATTCAGGGCACAGTCCTTCAATGGCTGCGCTTGTTTCTCTCTGGTCGGGGACAGAGGGTGGTGCTTGGGGGGGAATTGTCATCGCGCCACTCCTTGGTGTGTGGAGTACCTCAGGGTGCGATACTCTGCCCGATGCTTTTCAACATCTTTATGCGCCCCCTCGCCCAGCTTGTCCGGAGTTTTGGGCTGGGTTGCCATCAGTATGCTGATGACACCCAACTCTATTTGTTGATGGATGGCCATCCTGACTCGGCCCCAGATACACTGACCAGATGTTTGGAAGCTGTGGCTGGATGGTTACGTGGGAGCCGGTTGAAGCTAAATCTTTCGAAGTCAGAGGTCCTGTGGCTGGGACAGGACGATATGGGATTGGGGGGGCAACTCCCATCTCTTGCGGGGGTGCAATTGGTGCCAGCACCATCTGTTAAGAGTTTGGGTGTAATCTTCGACACCTCCCTTTCCATGGAGGCGCAGATTGCAGCTATAACAAAGGCAGCATTTATTCATCTCCGCCAAGCTAAGCAGTTGGCTTCTTACCTCTCTCGCCCTGACCTAGCCACTGTGATCCATGCGACGGTCACCTCTAGATTGGATTATTGTAACTCGCTCTACGTGGGGCTGCCCTTGAGATTGACCCAGAAACTCCAGCGGGTGCAGAATGCTGAAGCGAGACTCCTTACGGGGTCTTCGCTGCGAGACCACATTCACCCGGTGCTATACCAGCTGCACTGGCTCCCGGTGGAGTACAGGTTCAGGTTTAAGGTGCTGGTTTTAACCTTTAAAGCCCTATACGGCCTGGGACCCTCGTACCTACGGGACCGCCTCTCCTGGTATGCCCCACAGAGAAACTTACGGTCTTCAAATAAAAACATCTTGAAGGTCCCAGGCCACAGAGAAGTTAGGCTGGCCTCAACTAGAGCCAGGGCTTTTTCGGCTGTGGCTCCGATCTGGTGGAACGCTCTGTCACTAGAGACTAGGGCCCTGCGGGACTTGACATCTTTCCGCAGGGCCTGCAAGACAGAGCTGTTCCACCAGGCCTTTGGCCAGGGCACAGCCTGACTCCCTCCCTCGGCAATCTTCGTGGAGCTCTGGCACAATGGTTGCCAGTGGCTTGATTTGAATCAATTTTATAATGAATGATTTTAGAGTGTTGTTTGTGCTATACTTTTGTACTGTTTATTGTTGTTAGCCACCCTGAGCCCGGCTTCGGCTGGGGAGGGCGGGATATAAATAAAATTTATTATTATTATATTATTACTATTTTCCCCCTCCCCACTCTGTTGCACACCAACACACTCAAGCCCCAAAGTTCCCAGGAGAACAATAAATCACATTGACATGGAGTATTTTGGTTTATGGGTTCAAATAGGCCACAACTTTATTGGTTACAGATGTGAGTCGTTTGGTTTTGGCACTGGGGTGAAGCCAGGCTATATCTTGACTCCTGCCCACCTGCAGGAAGTCCATGGAAGGGTAAACCACTGATACGGGGTGCCCTATAACTTACATCAGATAGTGGCACCACCCTGAGGGGTCCCTGTAGAGGCTGTGACATGGCCCTAGCCACGATTGGGCTTTGGACAGTATCCACACCGCTGATCTCTTTAACAGGATACCTCTACTGAGGAGGGGCAGATGAAGGCAACAACCTCCCCTCCAGCCAAATGAAGTCTTACCCAATGCCTAACCTCACAAAAGTTGTGAAGATTGCTACTAGGTAGGCAAAAACCAAATGGCCAGTGCCAATTTGCCAAGTGGGAAAAAATCCTACCTGGCTCCAACAACATGGCAACCAACATTTGCCATAGCAAGGTCATATCAGAGCAAAGCATGAAAAGAGGGTGGGTGGGTAGGGTGATCTGACAAAGAGGCAAGAAAGAGGGAGCTGAGATTAAATGGCTTGCGGCCACACCCACCTGCTGGCTGATTGGCTGGGGCTGTCCCTCAACACAGGTGACGCGGCCAGCCATGATGCAGGGGTGAGGTGGCATACCTCCACCCCTATGCTGGAAAACTATTGAGGCACAGTTGCCAACCACCGATATAGAGGTGAGTGGATTTGTAAGACTGATTATTTCCTTTCTATATGAAGGGAAGGGAAATCCCTGCCCTAGTGCTATAGCATCCTATTAGGGAGGAGAAATAACCTTCTTTCTTGGGAAACACCCTAGCTAAATCCAGCTGTGAGACCAACAAAGAGAGACCCCTGCTTCCCTCTCTAAGTTGGAAAATGCCAGTGATTGGTTGGCTTTCTGACACTGGACGGTGTTTCACCATCTTGGATTGGGAGAGTATTTGCAAAAATCCCGCAATCCAGTTGAGACAGGAGATTTTGATAATGTAATATTTCAAACAAAATTGAGCTAAACTCTGTACAGAACCTTGCCAGAGCAGCAAGCGGCAAACTGGAAAGAGTCTCTTTAGTCCGTGCTGCAGCACACAATTGCGTATGCTCTGAAATGTGTTACATGAGAGCAAGGACGTGGCCACAGTTGCCAGCAGGCGTTGAATTTGGGCTCCTTACAGCAACACATTCATCAAGAAACCATGGAGGTGATGTGTTATCAGCCTTTCCCAACTTGATGCCATCTCAGTGTTTTGAACTACAACTCTCATCATCCTGACCATTTGCCATCCTGGCTGGGACTGATGAGAGCTGTAGTCCAAATCATTTGGATGGTAGAAGGTTGAGGAAGGCTGATGTAGACAGATGAACCAAAACAGATGAGAAGGAAACTTATGAACTGGCATCAAAATGCCCTCAAACATCTGCTTACTAGGCAAAGTGCTTTGTCATGGAGTCCTTAGAGATTCTCTGGTCCCAGGTGATGTGTGCTGGCCAAGAACCTTTCAGAATGGGAAGAAACTGGCAAATTATTAATTTATTAGGAAGACTGAATACTTATGGTGCTCTGTGAAAGAGGGGGTCCTTCATGGAATGTACAGGCTGAAATAAGTGATCTTGGTGCAACTTATTCTCATGTAAGCGGACAGATGATTGCAGACAGCATAAATCATTCACCACAATAAAACTTTAGCAGTTATCCCCGTGTCATAGAGTGAGCTTCATGGTTGAATAAAGTTTTGAACCCAGGTCTCCCAGGCCCTGGTGCATCAGTTTTGCCACTGAACCTGTACATTGCAGGTGTTTTATATATATCACAATGCAATAGAAATTATCCCACAATACTTTTATTTCTTGGAAATCTGTCCATAAAAGAAGCCTCCCTTAAATAGTTTCAATGATGTTCAAGGTAACTAGCTGCATTGTGTCTACCTGCTGTCTACCTGCTGACTAGTGGTGGGTGACAGGGGACAAGAGGACACCTTGAAGCTACTGTTTACAAGCAGCAACTGCAAGGTGCAGCTGTGAACTTACAAATGGTCTCTGTACAGGGATAGCAAAGGAAGGGATGGCAGGAGCTGCAGAAATTTTGCACTGCTCAGAGCATAGTGGATTGGCCCTACAATTAGGCACTTTGAGATGAATGCTGGGATTGTGTGAGGGCTGCATGGATGGCAGTCTCCTTGCTGATCTTCTGTTGGAGGAAGAAAAATCTAGTTGTGCTACACACAGCCTACTGTGTACCTTTTTTAATAATAATAATAATAATAATAATAATAATAATATTTATTACTTTTAAGGTTTACAAAAAATAAAAAGAAGAAAAAAATAAAAAAGAGACAAAAGAAAAAAACAAAAGAGAGAAAAAACAATACAATACAATACACAAACAATACAAAACACAATCTTAACACATTAAACTAAACACATTAATCTAAACTAAACAAAACCCTAACCCTAACCCTAACCCTAACCCTAACCCTAACCCAAAACAAAACAAAACAAAACAAAACAAAACAAAACAAAACAAAACAAAACAAAACAAAAACAATTTAAAAACATACATCACACCTTTTCCATACTCTATATTTCATTCCCTTGTTTCCTTGACCTCCTCTCACTTCCCTTTTTGTATTCCACTTCTATTAATTGTTTCAGCAAATCCTTTCCATCTTTCTCTATTTTCTATCATATTATAAATATCTTAACATATTTTTAACCTTATTTTCCATTAAAACTAAAATATTTATATATGCTTAACTCATAATATTTCTACTAAGGCCATAGAATTTCATTCCACCATTTTTCTATCAATCATTAATTTAACAGTATTTCTAAATATAAACTTTAAATTTTCCAATCTGCTTCCACCATCTCCTCTCCCTGGTTTCGGATTCTGCCAGTCCTTTCTGTCAATTCCATATAGTCCATCAACCTGGAGATCTTATATCCGAGGCTCTTAACTCTTTTCCAAGTCCCTTCTGCAGGTCTTCTTCATATTCTTTCATGCAAGAGAGCAGATCTCAGGAAGACTCCAACCTAACAATGCTTTTATTCCTTCTTGATAGGTCAGCCAAATTTCCATAGTTGAAGCTAAGATCCATAAAGTATTTCAGGACATGTTTCAAGATTCCTCCAAATCCAAAGGCCCCCAGAACTTCAGTCTCCTCCAGACCCAAATCCATGTCCCAAAAGTCAATTAATCCCTGCATAGAGGGATCTTTCCAACTTTCCTTCTTCAGTCCAAGCCGGGATCCGATCCTCAGAATCTGACTTTTTCTAGATTCAATCATAAAAGACCTCAGCTTATAGTCCTCAATTTGCTTCTGTAAGACTGAGGATCCCGCTTGTATTACTTTAGGTTCAACAACAACAGCTTTCTCCTTCTCCTCCACAATTTGTCCTGCCAAAGTAGATTTCTGTACCAAGTCCTGAATTATTTCTGTGTTGGTGCTCACTTTTTGTCTCAAATTAATCACTTTTTGTCCCAAGTCAACAATTTTAGTAGTCATGTCATCTGTCTTGTTGTGAAGCTGTTCCAGCGAATAGCTTATCTTACATAATACAGTCACTATGGCTTCTCCTGTCAACATTCTTAAATGGTACAAGGTCAATCCCTGGTTCTCACAATTTCTTATCTTACAGCTGGAGATTCCCCAGTTCCAGTCCTGTAACAGTTTCAAAAGCTCCCTCTAGAGGGAAACAGTCTCCACTTGTATCAATCCTTTCAAACACAACTCAAACAATAAAGATAGTTTCAATTTTCAGTTACTTTTCCTCCTTTTTAAACGCAGAAGAGGACAGTGGAAACAGTATACTTCTCTTATTTAGTTAGCTGTCAGATACGTTCTGTTCACAGTCAATGGACTCTCCCAAGACGTCACTCTTTCTAGCAGCCCATTCCAGGTTCAGAGCGGTGGTAATTTGATTTTTCACTCTCTCCTGCAGGCTCGCTAGGTTCAAAATTTCCCCCCTCTTCTCCTGCTTCCAAGGGGGGGTTTGGTGATTTTGACCGATGGAAATTTAATCCTTTACCAAAGGTTTTCCAAGACTTTAGCTTGTAACGTCTTTGCTTCAATCTATGTACAAAAAAGGAAGGCGGACTTCCTGTTCAAAACCTTCCCGTTTTGATGCCAAATTAAAATATTTAAAGTTCCAATTTTCCGTTCTACTCACGGGTAGTTGTTTAAAGTCCAATTGTCCACAGGAAAAAGTCAGCGCTCTCCGGCAACAGCAATGCGGCTTCACTCCATGAGAAAAGCAGTCGATTCGAAGCACCGCGCCACTCACCCTACGTTGCTCTGGATCCCCAAAACAGGGTTTCCCCGCGAGTAGGGGAGGCGCAAAAGGTTCCAGCCGAATCCCAAGTTCACAAGCTTCTCCCGTCTGTGATTTCAGTGGGTCTCCGCCTTCGCCGTGGCGGTCAGACCCTGGTTTCCACGGAGCAAGTTCCTCCCGATCGGAGGAGCTCTGCCATTGCTGGAGGCGCCAACCCGGAAGTCCACAGCCTACTGTGTACCTATCTTGCTGCACACAGATACAGTGGAGAATTCTAAATAAGATCCTGCTGCCAGTCTGGCCAGCTTCAGTAGGTGGAATGGGTGTGGATAAGGTGCAATTTTATCTTTTGCCTCAGGCAGAAAAAAGTTTTGGACTGATTTTGACACTAATGATGGTATTGGCTACCAGGGATGAACAAATATGCCACTTTCAACTCTCTGTTTTTTCCTGTTTTTTTCAATCTAAATTCAGTTTTCTGCATTTATGCAGCAATCTGAAATTTAAAAACAAAACAAACAGATCATCAGCATTTAAATGTGAATTTCTCTGAATAAACATATTTTGTATGCAGTTTTGATGACTATATATATTTTTTACAAACAATAATGCATTTTTGTATGTTTTTTTCACTAATATATGCACTTTCATGCACATTTTGCCTTACTATATATGCATATTTCTTTTAGTGTATTGTTTGGCTGGAGAACTGCTTTGCAAAATGTGGAGAATCTCAAAGGATAACTACCTTCAGTTCATACATTGGTTCAAGAAGTGTGAATCATGCAGTTTCTCCTTTAAAAGCAAGTAAAACTGAATTTATTGTCCCGCTCTCTCTGGCACTTTCTGTGTTGGATAGCCCATCCACAACAAGCTGCTTTTCAGCAGTGCCCATCAATAATCATTCCGCTTCTTCCCATTTGTGGTTACGTGTCCTTCTAGTAGACACATTTCACAGGGAAGATAATATTCAAAATCTAGAAGAAGTGGTAGTTTCCTCTCTTGATGAAAGAGAAATCACAGCTATTTCGATAGCATGGATGCTACTGGTCTGCCTTCTGTAGCAGCTGAATCAGCTCCAGGAAAGCCAGAGCACCACTATGAATTTGGAGTGGGGTTAAGAGATGAATTTCCATAATTTTGGAGGTCATCTAACTAGAGAGAAGAGAGCTCCCCAGGCACTGACATTAGCTGGAGAAACCCTCTTCTTGGCATCCCTTTCCAGCTGGTCCAGTACAGTAAGTACACCTTGGTATTAACATTATGTGCTATTTTTATTCCATTTCCTCTTTTTGATGAAGCAGGGTATTTATGATTTCAACATTTCAATATTCTCTGTTGTCTGACCTCTCCCAGTCCATGGCTATGGTCTTGTGTGTGATAAGATTTGCTAACTGAAACGGCCAGACCATTGATCCATCCCACTCAGTATTGTCTACACTGATTGGCAGCAGCTCTCCGGGGATTCAGATGGGTATCTCTCTCAGTACTTCCTGGAGGTGCCAGGGATTGGACTTGGCACCATCAGCAAAGCAGATGCTCTATCACTAAGCTACTAGCCCTTGCTCTACCACTGCTCCTTAAAGAATGTTTGTATGGCTATAACAATGGCAGGCATAATTATTGCCCACCCATATGATGGGACAGCATTTCCTTTCTTCGTACCCATGGTGATCTGTCTCCACCATTCGTTGGCCGTTGCCTAGGTGCTGAGTCTCCTCCTCCTGGCTTCTCCTTTCCACCACTCTCCAATTGGTGTGAGCAAAACTGGACAAGGATAGTTTTGCTTTAACACTACCTGCCCATTGCACCACAGGGCCCACTGTCCATTAACTCCCCCCCTGGCCTATGGCCTTCAGATACTCAAGACCTAGCTTCCTTCCAGCATGATGCATTCACAACCAAAATAAAGGGGGGCGGGCGGGTGGAAAGCAGTGAAGTAAAAGCAGCTGTCCCCTTTTCTTGACCAGCAATTGTGTCACACACACACACACACACACACACACACACACACACACACGGGTGGGTGGTTGACAATCCTCCTAACAAGTAGCCCCACAGTCACATTACTTTATTGTTTAGCCATGTGCTAGTCTATGTCAACACAGATTGTCAAAGTCATAGAATTTTATTGGACAATGTGAAAACTCATTTGTATATTTTACTGCAGTCCATCATTGCCTCTATTCACAGTCCAGAGGCCTTCCATTGTTGTGAATAACAACTGGGAACAATTCCTGGTGATGGTCAATATAGAGGTTGCTGTCTTTCGCCGACAGGTGTTCTTTGCTAATTGCCTCCATTAGTTCCTCTTTATTGCAAGGCTTCATCTCCCAATGAATGTAGTGCTTCAACAAATACCAAACTAGATCTATCAGCTACAGTGTGTGGCATGATAATCAGCATTCTCTCAGTGAGACCTCCTTAGTAAAAACCCCCCAAGTCAAACACACAGTGCTGATTGCACCACAAAAGATGCATTTTGATGCAAAACAACATTTCAGTCTGAAAAACCTATTGATCACAATACCAGGCAAAGAGACGACCTTAATACAGGAAAAGTATGGTTTTCTTCTAAGAGAGAAGATGAGGCAGGGTCTGCCTCTAACAGAAGTATGTGTAAGTTTTCCCTGTCAGGATTTGAAAGATCACATGAGTATTAGCTGGAGTCTAAAATGTCTGGAGGGTGCCAAGATCAGGAAGCCTTGTCTAAACAGTTCTTACGAATAGATCTCATAGTCTACAACAGGTTTTCCAGGGGTTAACCGGGAACATCAAGGAAAATGCTTAGGTTAATAATGCATGTGGTTTTCACCAGTAGACCTGTTTTTGCAATAATAATAAATTATCATTATTAAAAGCTGTTTTCCCTAATGCAATGCATTTTTGTTATGCTATTTTCACTAATTGCTTTGGAGACTTCAATCATTTGGTGCAGGAGTTCTGTTCCTGGCCCCCATGCATGTCGATGGAACACATATAAACTCACCCCTACCTGTTTCACTGCATCCTGCCCCTATTCCACCTTGCCTTGCCCCCATTCCACCCTGCCTCTGTACTGCCCCATTCCACCCTCCTTTCTGCCCCCTTTCTGCGTTCTACTGGGACCAAAAGGGCCCACATGTCAGTGATCATGCATCAGTTGGATGTGCCTAAAATAGTTGCTGGAGGTACATACTATGCATAACTTTCCCATTGCATACAATTGCTTAAGAAGTTCTGAATGAAGAAATCCAAGCAGGTCATCAGGTTCAACATAATAAATACACATAGCGGTAGTTTTGGGAGTTGGCTGAGGTTTTGTGTGGTTTTACCAGGTGCAAATGCCTGAGCATGTCATCTGCAGATTTCTGTTCTTGTTTTATTTCTCAGTTGGTGTGATTTAAATACAGATAGTATTTAGTAGATTACATCTTGAGACGTATCTGATTTTGCTCCACAGTTCTGCTTCCACCCAGTAATTTAAAGCTATTTGTACATTGCCATCTTTTTCTATGATTGTAATTTCAATATAGATGTTAAAAAAATAAATAAATGAGTTCTGTTGCAGCTTGTACTGCAGAGAACTAATTACAGTATTTTGAAATATTGCATGCAAGAGGCATTGTATACATGTAATTAGTGTTAACAGTATTTAGGCCAAGAAGATCACTGTCTGAATTTCACATCCCAGACTTCTGCTGTTTTGTAATGAGGAAATGATTTTTCTGACATGCAACAAATGAAACCTCCATGACACAAAGAAAAAAGGTTAATCCCCCCTTTCCCATTTGCCACAATCCTGATCAGCTCTCCTTTAGCGACTGTTTTTTAAGGAAATTGGAAAGGGGCAAAAAAGAAAGAAAAAAAGAAAGCACATTGAATGTAATTGTATTATTTTAAAGATTTTGTTTCAGTTTGGAAGAGAAATCTTTGTTAATGGACATTATTATTATTTATTTCATTTATGAATTGTTTCCCAAGAGGTAGATCAAAGCAATTTACAATATAACATCATATGCAGCAGTTACGTATATAAAAGCAGTTAAAAACAACAATGCATGCATAAAATCAATTCAGGACAGGGCAGGCCAGGACAGATACCAACTGGGATAAACATTTTATCTTGTTGAAATAGGTAATGCATGTTGAAATAGGAATGCCTTTAATATGCATTGAATGCTTGTTGAAATAGGAATGCGTGTTGAAATAGGAACGCCTTTAACATGCATTGAAAAGTCAATAGTCCCAGAAGCAGTTTAGTCATGCTGGCCACATGACCTGGAGATCTGTCTGTGGACAAACGCTGGCTTCCTCAACCTGAAGCAAGATGAGTGCCACACTCCACAGTCACCTTTGACTGGACCTGACCATCCAGGGGTCATTTACTTTACCTTTTATCAATGCCAGCACCTTACCTACTCCAGAAGCTAATGGGCAGCCAGCAATTTCTTCAGCAGAATCTTTGTACTTTCTCCCATTTCATATATTATGCATTATAAACCTAAGCAAAGCTGCTCCATTTTCCTGGATATGGTCAATGCCTGAAAAATTGGTTGTGCACTATGAGCGCTATCTGTTTATGAGAACTAAACCTCCTGATGATGAGAGTTGTAGTCCAGAACATCTGAAATGCACCAGATGAAGGGAGGCTGGCCTACATGGACCAATATTATCTCCTTGCTTGTTCTCAGTTCCCTTCTTTGTTGGGTCTCTTTGTTAACAGGGTTGCGGACCAATTTTTCCTGAAAGCAATTCACACTGAAATGTGTGCTTCCACTCCATTTCCAGAAGAAGTGGCTTTTGTGTCATGTGACAGATTACATAAAACATGAAAATTATCCAGTGAGGGAATGTCGCAGAAATTGAACAAAGCACTATTTGAATGCAGCCTCTGTTGGGCTCCAACTCAATGTGTGGGGATTTGGTGCTTGCCTGAATGCAGAGAACTTGTGGCTAGGATTGTCTAAGTTTCGCATTTTCCTATCTGTGACATTCTTGTGGGAGCAAGCATCATCATTTTGTTCTCTTTGTGCCTAAAGGCAAGGATGAAAGTATTTTTTTTTATTGGAACTAATGGAAAGTCAGCAGTTCTCCTTGTTTATGTGGACGCCAGGCAACCGTTCTGTCACTGCACCAGGGCTAGGTATGCTGTATTGCTTTCACTTACTGCCTCCTGTGCTGCCACCTGCCAGAACTAGCCCTGCTTATCCAAATGCCGTCTGGCATAACTGGAGCATGAGGGGCAGGGCCTCCCTGTGAAGGTGGGGTATGTCGGCACTACAGGACAATAGACCGTCATGCTCCAATGTGGCTGGCACCCAGAATCAAAGCAGCAGGCATTTAGGCCAAGGAATTAAAACAAGCCAAGTTCCAACCGCATATTGTTCCTTAAAGCTGATGGCTCGGTCACGTGTCAGATAAGGACAAAACCTTTTCAGCGTAAAAGTATTGCATTCACTGAGCAGCTGCAGGACGCAGTGATCAAGTTTAAGAATAAGACAGTGTCTGCTGCACAGTCTCTCATCAGCATTGCCTGCTTTATGAATACATTTGAGCTGGAATTACCATCAGAGTTTTTGTTGGTGGTGTTGCTTTTAGCTGTTATCAAGACGTATGTGCTTTGGAAAGGTAGACGTAGTGCCAAAAGGAGCAGACCCCAGAATTCAGTCAAACAGTGCAGTTCCATAGCGTGATTCAGAAGCATTCGGGCAACTCTTGTGAAGTGCTCTGTGCTTTCAACAAATCTGCTCATGGGTTTTGCAGATACACAAACAGGCGCAATGCATTATCACAGAACCTGAACTCTCGCAATAAGCCAAAGAAATACATAAATAAAGAATTGAATGAATAGCCTGGAACCAGAACTGCTCAAACTTTTAATTTTCTTTGGAAATCTATTGTCAAAGCATTGTGGTTTAACTTTCTGGGTTGGAAAGTACATATATTTTATTAACTTCCGACATTTTTTTAAAAATGTACATTTGACCAGAAATTAATTTTGTTTTATACTTTCTGCACTTAAAGATTGGGCCTTAATGGAACATTTGCTTACTTGTTACTGGTATTATCTGGTTTGTGAAAATTACAGTGTCTTTTTTATTTTTACCAAAACATGGACATTGCCACAGAAACCAAGAAAACAATTTAAAGGACATAAAAGTATTTTCAAGAAGAAAAATATGTTGTAAAAATATCAACAACCTAAACATATTAAGGAACAATGATAAAAGACAGTATGAATCAGGCCCATGCCGAACTTGTCTGAGGCCCAGAGTGGGAGTCCCCTGCTGGCTGGGAGGCATGGGGTTTCTTGGCATGACATTGTAAGTCTGGCAGGCCCTTGGCTGTATAAATCTTATGAAATAAAAATACTCTTCTCAGAACCCATAATTTCTACTGTTTTATGGGTTTATTGTATAAGATATTCCTGTTCTGATGTCTGACGTTTTACAATTTTTTTATATGCACTGTAAGCCACCCAGAGTGGCTGGGGATATGCAGCCAGATAGGCGGAGTATATTATTAAAAACAACAACAACAACAACAACAACAACAACAACAACAACAACAGGCCTGTTTTTGGTAGTATAGCACACCCTGCTTACAGACCCTATTTTGCCATGTTGTTGTGGTTCCCTTTCTCCATCCTGTCAATCTCTGGCAGCTCACCACTAGGCTTACTAACCCAGACCTGCTTCATTATTCTCCCCTATACCTTTCTGTCTCCTTATGTCTTCTTTCTCTCCTAGTTTCTCTCGTTCACTTTCCACTCTCCGTAGCCTATCTGTGTTCTGTAAAGCCTTTCATACCCATCCATTCTTATTCTCTATTGCAGGGGTCAGCAACCTTTTTCAGCCATGGGACAGTCCACCGTCCCTCAGACCATGTGGTGGGCTGGACTATATTTTGAAAAAAAAAAAAATGAACGAATTCCTATGTCCCACAAATAACCCAGAGATGCATTTTAAATGAAAGGATACATTCTACGCATGTAAAAACACGCTGATTCCTGGACTGTCTGCAGGCCGTCCTCAGACCATCTGCAGGTGATTGGGTCACATCTGGCCCCTGGGCCTTAGGTTGCCTACCCCTGCTCTATTGGTATATCCCTTGGATCCCTCTTTCTTGCCCCTTACACAGACACCGGGAGCATTTGGGAAGCCCTTGAGCAGCAGCACTGGACTGTTATGTGACTTCTCCCTACCTGTGTCCGGTTGGGCTGGGACCCTCTGGGTCATCCCAAAAGGGGCATTGTGGGAAATTAAAATGGAAGCTAGATTCCAAATTCCAAGTGCTAATTGGAGCACTGAGCCAGTTGTTTTTTTTTAAGGAGGAATCAAGATAGGCATCTGTGGTGAGTCCTGCCAAGGCATAAGGGCCCTGGCAGCTGCTTAATTATTATTATTATTTATTAAATTTGTATAGTGCCCTATACCCGCAGGTCTCAGGGCAGTTCACAAGATGCTATGTGCTTAAGGATGCTATGTCAGGACACAGTGTGGGAATGCCTGTTGGGGTAGCTACATTATCTTTTGCTTCTCCTGGCACAGTTTTGCTTCGCTTTCTTCTGTGAGGACATCGGGTTCCAACAACTTTGTACTGTGATAACATCTAAGTAGCATTGGCATAATGATTTCTAGGGTTTACATGAGGCCCATTGTAAACAGTGCGTCTTGGAGGAGGTGATGGTAGGGGCAGTAGTTTGTGATTCTTGTGTGAATAAATAGGCACAAGATTGTAAATTAGTAACTGTCGACTCTTTGGTTACCGTTGCAAATGTAGCAGAGGACTCCAAATACATCCCTGCCCAGAGATGCAAACCACATAGCAGAGATCTTCAAAGTTGGCATTTTAAAAAAAAAATGCTTGTATTTGTGGCACACAGCTTTCAACCCGTTTTCTAATCACACATGTCATCAGCGACACTCTGACAGAAACTCTGAAGAAATTCTGGGTGTTTTTTTTAGGGCAATAATAAAAGGACAGCTGCCCATATGCTCTCGGGTCTTCAACATAACTACAGATAATTACACACTAACTGTAGCTGCTTAAGGAAATTCTACACAAATCCCCTTACAAATATGAGTTCACATATCCTGTAATATTTCCAAAATCTTTCTAAAAGAAAAGAAAAGAGCTAATATGGTTCAGCGGCTTAAGAACAGGTGGGATTTTTTGGCAGACTAAGGGCCACATTCCTTTATGGGCAACTGACTGGGGGCCATAGGCCGGTGGTACCAGAGGTAAAAGTGTGCAGAGCAACAAATGTAAATGTTAGCTTTCTACAGTAGCTCGTTTCTACACAAGCTGACATGTTCTTCTCCATCCCCCATCCAAGCAAGCAAACAAGAAAGAAAGAAAGAGGTGTTATCCAAGTTCAAGGACACATTCCAGCCAGGCAAAAACAATCAGGGAGGGTACAAAGCAGGCCAGGTGAGGGGTGAAGCTCAGGAGGGGTGTAGATAGGAAAGAGCCCCAAGGGTTCTTGCAGGGTTGAAAGGCTTGCAGGGTTGTTTTCACCCCCTAGTCCTGAAGCTTACCATCCCTGGGCAAGAATGTAGAGATGAGAGGATTCCTCCACTCCCCATTCAGTTTCTTTACTGCATTTTTCGGGTCCACTGTGTGTTCTATTTCTCTTGCATTCCAGTTTAAGTGGGATAATTTCAAAGTAATTTTTCAAATTGGAGCATGTTTAGTTGGCCTCAGCTTTCAGCCGCCTCAGTTTCTTTGTGCCTTTAACTTTGCACTGCCAATTCGCACATGCTCTTTATGAAACATTGCAAGGAGGCCATCTTGATGTGACCCTCTTTTGTGGGTGCTGTGACTGCTCTTCAACTGATCTGCACAGGGCCACTGGATGATTTGGGGAAACCTTCCATGAAACCTATTTGATGCAATTATACCTACGATCACATGAAGATGGCTTTTGAAGAGTGTTTTATCAGCTTGTGCAGAACAAGACACAAACGAACTGATAATGAAGGAGAAATTACATACATAGGGATTAAAAAACCCCAACAACCTCAGATATTTAAAAAGAAATAGCACAGTGGAGAATTCTCAATGCTTCAGCAACAATTTGGAGCTGCAAAATTTCGGGACAAATCTGAGAATGGATTCATCCAGAGAAGGGGAAAGCCCAGGTTTAAGTTTGTGCTCAGCTACGAAGCTTACAAGATGGCGAAATCTGCAGGTCATTCTCTCAGTTTCACCTACCTTCCCATGTTGCTGTGAGGCTACAGCACTGCTCTGAGCACCTTGAAGGAAGGATGGGCCGAAGATGTAGCAGATGATTATTATTGTAAATAATAAGTGGTGTGTTTATGCCACATTTGAGGAGGAAAGGGAAGCTGAAAGAAGTTGCTTCCTCTCCAAGATTGCCTTGGCAACACCTTGAATGCCTTCTGGAGTTTTTAAAAACGGCCATATGCCATAAAGAAACGGCTTCAATTCAGGAGATTCTGTGCCATGAAGGGCTTTAGAGGTCAAAAACAACACCTTAGACTACACATACAGTCAATGCACTGTTGTCACTCAATTGCTCAGCTGGATCCAGCCATCTTCCTTCAAGGTAGCTCTAATATTATAGCTACAACACATTTCTCAAGCAGTCACCAACTGCAGTATTTTGTTGCTGGGAATATGTGATCCGTCCTCACTGACCTGATTTATTTCAAGTACTATGTGGAATGTGGTCAAACAGAGCATGTAGAGGGAATGAAGGTGTAGCATCATTTTAATTTTTTTATTTTTAATGCTAACTCTCCCCACCCCACTGCAGTAGAGGCAAAATCTTCAAACTGGTGCCAGGAAATTAAGGTTTCTTAAAATGTTGAATATAAACAGATCTGATGTGATTTCATTCTGCTCTCTTGTTGCAGTGGGTCACATAGAACTTGATATAGCTGTAATTGCTGAAAGAAGCCAGTGGAATAAGATTGCATGAAAATGTGCTTGCGCTTGGAGTAGATGGTCAACACCTTACTAAACTTTTTCCTAGCACAACTTTGAGGCTTTGCCTCTGTTTTAAATAACAGCCTGTAACATCACTAGTGGAGAGTAACATAACTTTGTGGCATATTGTGCTAGAAGTGGCAGATGTCAGTGGTTTCAAGGTTGAATAAGTGTGTCTGACCTAGAAATCAACATCCTACAAAAAAACTTCATGATAAAATGTGATACTAGATTGACTGATTACTCTTGCAGAGGAATATATGTTGGGCTTTAATTTCTTTCCAAATTAGATCTAATCACCACCATTATATTGCTATTGGGCAATCTTCTTGCCTCAGTGTAAATTTTATTTACATATTATCTTTCCATTTATATATATGCTTATTGAAACTGATGAAAATTATAACAATAATGCAAAATCATACCCAGGAATAGAAAAAGAAACAACAAGAGCTGTCAATCAGTTAGAACTCTCACTTTGAAGCTACGTTGAGACATAGTACAGTTCTCTGCATAAAATACAGGCAGTTCTTACACAGTTAATGCTTCAAACCTTTATATTGTTTGCAAGAATGGACAGATCTTCAATCTTAAATTCAGTTCTCTGATTTTTTGCAGCAATTCAAAGTTGTTTTTTTTAAAAAAATGAATATTCATTAGCATTTTAGTGCAAATTTCTCCTAATAAATTTTTGTATGCAACTTTGACTAATACACACATTTCTATGATTAGGTTTACCTAATGTAATGCATTTTTGTACGCTACTTTCAGTAACATAGGCATTTCTTTGCACACTTCCAAATATATGCATTCTCCTATGCACTGGTTGGTTGGAGAACTGCATCACAAAATGCAGAGAAGGGCGAATTAGGCAGTTTTTCATTAAACAGCAAACAAAATTGAATTTCAGAAACCCTACATCATAAATAATCTCAAAATGATGATTTCTCCACACAAACCATCCATTGTAGCATAGCAAGGTCACTGAAGCATTTCTGTGCTACTGTGCCTTTAATTAGTACCTTCCTCTTTGCAGCTTTCACCTCAAACTGCACAGCAGCAGTTTAATTTGATGTGGACTACATGTCCCAACACTCTCAAGGAGGATAAAGCAGAGAGGGGAAAGAATGAGGGAGGAGATGGGCAGTAGGCTGTGAAAAAGACAAAAGCCTAGCTCCCCCCCCCATATCTCTTCATTATTCAAAGCAAAGCATAAATATTCCTTTCAAATGTCCCATATCTAACACATGACAAAGAAGCAGTGGCTGTACTCCAGGTACTGGGTGGAATGTAGATATTTGTGTAGCTATAACAAGAAGAAAATGACTTGGTTCTCGGTTGTTACTGGAATTAGCGGGATGACCAAAGTATGCGGTGTCAGGGTCAGAGATGTATATCATGCTGCAGAGGGGCCCCTGTGCCGTGTAAATCTAAGTGGCTTGCGCTGCGTTGTTAAAAATAAAGCAGATAGCTTTGAAATAGCAGCCGGCATGCTTGAAACTGCCCTCTGCCATATTGAAGCGAGGCTTCCATGTAAACCCCCCACATTTTAAATAAAGTGACTTGGGCTCTCTATGTGCGGTAATAATCTGCACATGAGTGACTGCTGTAATGCTTGCTGCTGCAGTTGCCAGCAGGGAAGTAAATGATCACTTCTGGCACACACGACGGACCCCAGCTTTGCCTTGGTTGAGTTTGCAGCCGAACAACAAACGCAGCAAATTGGGGTGAGGTGGGTGGGAAATAACCCTGGAGGTTCAACAAATAGTGTGAAGTTTCAAAAGAGGGAGGGGGCGGAAACTGCCACGCACACACCCTGTTTGTGGCTCAAAGGAAACACTCTCTGCCACTCTTGACAGGAGTGTTAGCAGCCCTTTGCTTTTGACCTCTCTAGCTTTTAAAAGAGGTGGCGAGGCATATGTCACCCAAGCCGGGCTGTGTCAGGGGGAAGATTTCTTTCTTTTTTCTTTTTTTGCATGTCCCTTTCCCCTGGTTGTCGGCTGTGTGCGGTTTGATATTCAAATGAATCTGTCAGGAACAAGAGTCTGGTGCTCAGGCCTGATGACATTGATTTGTGAGCATAATGCTCAACTACGGGATGTGTGACAGATAAATTTTATCAAAATTAAGGCACAATTAAACATTTCATCTTCCTAATTACTGGCTGTAGATTCAGCCTGATGACCATGTGCTGTAAGAAATCAGCGACCATTACACATTTTAATGGAGCACAGCTGTCTTACAGCTTGGTAATATTTGCACAGTGCCACAGAACTGTAATTTATGATAAAAAGAAAAAATGTGTATTGGCTCTCTTTTGCCAAAATAGATTAAGGATTCATATACTTTAATGAGATTTGGACCTCGTCTTGGATTATCATTATAAATGATTTATGTGCATGTTGGTGGACTCCTGTAGTTTTGAGTTGATTTGTGTTTTGGTCGACCAGTATGTAATTCCGCTTTGCTTGCGTGCCAATGTTTACACTTTCTCCTTGCTCTCCTTCCCTCTTCTCTTCCACCACCACCCCCGCCACCACCAGTGACTCAGAGAAAAGGGAAAGCAGGAAGGTCAAGAACCCTTGGAGATGTTACAGAGGCACTTTCCTTTGTTACAAAGCACACCCTTTGGAGGGCACACTGGGAAATAATTGGAAAGTCATACTGCAGCAGGGGTTGAAGGTGGCATGAAGGTTCCTTTATATCCAGCATTTGCAACATATATACCAGTGATCACAAAGCAGGATCATAGAGCACAAGCTGAAAACAGCAGCAAGCCTTCCATTTGATGTGTACCTGATTTTTATTGTTATTTTTGGAGGAGGGAGGGATTCCACTACTGTTATTGATTAAATGTGTGTACTGGATTGGGGGAGGGGGTGTCTCTACTACACCTACTCCTAATTAATTACTTAGATTTTTATCTTGCCCTGCAACCCAAAGTCTCCCAGGGTGGTACATAACAATATATTAAAATATGCCAAGTAATACAGGAACCATAAAACCAACAATATGAAACAAACATCAAAACAAAAAAAAATCAGACATTCAGACAATTCAGCAGCCCTCTATCTCTTACATCAGCCTTACCCATAACCCTGGAAAAATAAATGTTCCTTAATCTGACACCTAAAACCAGATAGCGTAGGGGCCAGATGGATCTCTATGGGGAGGAAGTTCCTGGCTGCCACCACAGAGAAAATGACAAGATGGCAGTTCTACCAGAGGGGAAGGCAAAACAACAACAGCATAGGATCTCCAGGCAATCAAAGCAAAGCTGAGAAAATTGGAGTGGGAGTGGTGGTGGTAACATGGTTTGTCTGAAATTGACTGTCGCTTCAAACTGGATTTACTCCTGATGTGAATGTACATGGGGCTGGCAGTGGGAGGGGGATGTACATTCCTGGATACTGTCAAGGCAGCTGCTGGGTTTAGTATATGGATCTGCTTTGGAAAGCCATGGTGGCAGTAGATTCATACTACACACATACCCACATACTGCAATGCACTAGATGCAAAGCAAAATGTTGACCTGTATTTTATCCCGAGAGATTATTTAAATTTCACATGTGCCACTAAGACTGCAATCCTATACCTGGGAATAGGACCCATTGAACTGAATATTCTGCATAAATACATGTAAATGTGTTTCCCCTCCCATTTTATGCATCTGCCTCTTAATTATGGAAACTAAATTGATGTGTGTGTGTGTTTAGAGAGAGAGAACTTTTCCATTTTGCTCTCATCATCATTAACAACTATACATATGTACATAAGCAGCGTGAGAGCGCATAAAGAACCCAAATGGTGCTTTCTGTGTCATGCATGCAATACCCATCCATCCAGTTTCCCCCTCTCCTGATTATTTATCCTCACAACAACCTGATGGGACTGGTTAGGCTGAGAAACAGTGACTGGCCCAAAGGTCACCCAGCAAGCTTCATGGCCAAGTGGGGTTTTGAACCCTGCTCTCCCAGGTCCTAGTCTGACACTGACTGTTACACGATGCCTTTGGTGCTTTCAGCTTTGTTTAGTAAATAAAATGATTATATATGATGTCCTGAAGCACCAAGGTGATGCTAATAGGTTTAACACCCAAAAAGGAATGGGAGAAACAAAGAGTGGTATGATTGTTGCCAATGGACTTTTGTAGAATTTTTGTTTCAGTGATGATAATACACCCAAATTCTTTGCACTTTGATGCAGAAGAAATTATTTTGGTGGAACTTATTCAAAGAAGATGCATCTAGGATTACATTTTTAAACTGAGGTTGACAGAAGATATAAGCTTACATGTACATCTCAACTGCTATGCTCTCCATGACATATTTTTTATATTTAAAATGTCATGTTTCAATACTCCTCTTCATCTTGGTAGAATGATAGTTGACCTTTGTTTTAATGTATGCCTGAAATCATGATGTTTAAAGGAAATGGAAAGCTAAAGTAGAAAATTAAGAAGAAAAATCCTGCACAAGCATGACTTCTTCCAGCACTCATATGCTGGAATGTTTCATACTATACCAGGTTGCATATGCTTGCACACTAATTCTCAATTGCCGTATGCAGTTTGTGACAACCATCTGCTAAGACCTCCCTTAGAGTTCTTTCTCCCACTCAGCCCAGCTGAAAAGGAAATATGGACAAAAAACCCACTTAAAAAAAACAACCTAAAACTACACACACAGAAACTTCTGCTGGGAGATTAAAAACTTAATTGGGGACTCAAAAGTTAGAGTTTAACACTCATTTGTAATAAAGTACACCAGCAACTTATGTCCTGCTTAGAAAATATTTCTGAAACAGAATGTCATAGGAAAGTGTAAATTCAAACTTTGCTTTCCTTGACAAGGGAAGGGAAAATAATAACAAAAATTACACATATGATGTCTAGATCTTAAGGGTTTTCTGAGGTAAACTGTATAGCACAGCCTTCCTCCAACTCTCATCAGCCCCAACTAGTATGTCCAATGGTCAGTGATGATGGGACTTGCCATTCAACAATATCTGGAAGAAACAAGGGAAGGTGGGTACAGTTAAACAGATAGTTGGAATGGATGATATAGTTCTGCTTTCAGAATTGGATAAAACGATTTCCTCCTTGTCTTTGGCACAGTGCATTCTAACTCCCCCATTATATTTTGCTATGTATACAGCTCTTTCTCTCTGTGTGAATGTCTTTTGCCAACTACATTGTATTACTGTAAGCGGCTTGGAAGGTTCTTGCAGGCCATGAAGTGTGAAGATTTCTCCCTGGTCCCCTTTCCTCCCTGGTCTCTTTCAGCAAAGCAACCCAAGCTTGACACAAACAATCAAATATCTGCAACTGCATCCCTTGGGTTCAGGGATTCCAGAAAACGATAGGCCATGGGAACAGCAGAACTAACCCTGCTCTTTTGGTTCCACAAAAGGGATGTGTGGTTTTGGGGACAACACCAGCTGAAACCCATGAGACTATTCCCGGGGAAATATGGCAAGGTTAAATACCTGGGGATCAGGACCACGGAGAGCTCCCCATCAAGCAGGATTTCATAACTAGGTAAAAGATTCACTGGGATGCGGGTGGCGCTGTGGGGTAAACCACAGAGCCGAGGACTTGCCGATCAGAAGGTTGGAGGTTCAAATCCCCACAACGGGGTGAGCTCCTGTTGCTCGGTCCCTGCTCCTGCCAACCTAGCAGTTCGAAAGCACGTCAAAGTGCAAGTAGATAAATAGGTACCGCTCCAGCGGGAAGGTAAACGGCGTTTCCGTGCGCTGCTCTGGTTTGCCAGAAGTGGCTTAGTCATGCTGGCCACATGACCTGGAAGCTGTACTCTGGCTCCCTTGGCCAATAAAGTGAGATGAGCGCCACAACCCCAGAGTTGGTCACGACTGGACCTTACGGTCAGGGGTCCCTTTACCTTTTAAAAGATTCACTAGGCAATTTGGAAATAGGAATGTTGCTCCAGCCATTGCTCTGAAATTTGATATAGACCTAAAGTGAGAGAGGGAGGGAGCTTGCTTGGTAGTTAAAGGGGCTATTTTCTAATATGCACAGGCATGTTCTGGTGGGGTTGAAATGCCCCCTGAGGTCTCTGGGCATTTCATGGTGAGTAAAGAAGGTTGCTTGGAGTACCAGGTAATCCAAACCTTACCAATTTTTGCCAGCAATGCCCCTATGGTATGAGAGTGAGTCCACCATACCAATGTAAGTTCCTTATGGCAGCATATATTCTAGTAGTGCAAGAGAGCTTAGTATCAATCTCATCCTCATCCAATGGGCATATTTCTGGAATGTGGTTGTGATCCTATCATTAAGTTATGCCCACAGAAAGAAAGTTGGATTGCACTGCTATTCAAATAATATATGGAAAGAGCAATTGCTCCTACATTGTGTTTTCAGCTGTCGTGAAGAAAATTGGAGTTGTTATTTTCAAAGTAAATTCACTGCCTTAGCACAATCAAACCATTTTTTAAAACATCACCAAACATGGAAGCCTGTAGTCACTGATGCAAATTGATGCTTTCAATGTTCTTAACATGGAAAAGAATACGATAGTTCAGCTGACAGTTTCTACTGTTCTATGAATTTGCTAGAGAGAAATTGCTGATTTTTTTATGCCAGGAAAAGAGGGGCAGCTCCTCCAAAAGCAGAACAAAATGTAAAAGTAAAATAACTCCGTTGATTGAAGCCCTGGTTAGAAGACAAATCGTTTGCTCTTGTTTCAGTCATGAAACTGCATTGTGTCAGTAATACATTGCATAAATAAGCTGACCTGTCAGATTTTGGGCAATTTATGGAGCTGGTCAGCCTCTACATTGTGCAGGGATTTGTTGGTGGGTTTTTCTTTCTTTTTTGCTGCAATGAGACGTAATGGCTTTTCAGCGCACCATAAGCACAGTTGTGACCACAGGCTCACTTGTGTCATTTTGCGTGCAGTAATGAAGCCTGACGAGTGGTCTCCTGCTTGCAGATAGCCGGCTGTTGTCCTCAAAATGCAAACCGTTGCCTCAGGCCATAGAATCAGGAACAGGCAGAGGACAGTGGCACAGGCAGGGCTCCCCACTGCTCATCTGCACTTTAGCACACTAGAGTTGGAATGCAGAAGAGCTTCCTTTACCCTTGTACATGAGGACGCTACAAAGGGTGGAGGAAGGGAGAAACATTTGCAGGAAGGACAGTCTGGGCATCTATTTAATCTATCTATCTCTGACACGGAAAAGACATTCCTGTGATCATGCTAATTTCTACTCTACTCATTGGTCTTCCCCAATAATAAATGCTTTGAACATGGAAACAGGTTTTATCAGCTAGTGGCTGCTCTTGGACAGGGATAGTCTGGCCACTGTGATTTGATTATGACAATTTGTTCTATGGGGGACTACCCTTGGGCCTGGTTTGGAAGCTCCAGCTGGTGCAAAATGCTGTGGCTAGACTGTAGGGACAGACTATCACCAGCACCTAATTCCAGCGCTTGAAAACCTGCACTGGCTGCCCTTATGCTACCAGGACATGCTCAAACCTCTTGTTTTAATTTTAAAAGCCCTTAACAATTTGGGCCCAAGGTACGTCAAGGATACCTAATCTCTAATATCCCTGCCTGATCACTGAGGTCTTTGGGAGAGACTGTGGATTGTTTCTCAAGGCAACAGCAAAGGTTTGTCTCCAAGTGTAGCATTGTGGTAGTACATGCACTTACCTGGGAGCAAGCCCACTGAAAGCAATGGGACTGAATTATAGGTAGACATGCAAAGGATTGTGTTCTTGAACTTCTTTAATATGTTCTGCAGCATTTTATATGTGTGTAATATAATTCCTTCCCAAACCTCATTGAATGGAATAGAAGCTTTGTAGCATTTGTACTTGGTCTGTTGCATCCTAAGATACCTCAGGGTTATAATATGTAGTTCGTTACCATTATTAATATGACACTGATGTTTAATTGATTAATCAGGCACAAAACACATAGGCTCTGCAGCTTGGCTTTGGGAATCTTCAAAGTTGCTTTTAAGTGACTTTTCAGGCTATGAACTGTGCCAAGTTAATGCAGTATTAACACACTATTTTGGGCATATATAATACAACATGCTTGTACTTTTGGGACAGAAGCTATTTCTATGGATACAGTATGCTGAACAGACACAGACCAAAGAAAACCAAAATAGTTCATTCTATGCTGTCAAGGAAACAAGCTGCTCTCTCTGTTTAAAGAACCTTCACTGAAAGTATATGAAAGCAACCTCCAGGAGGGCAGGGGAAAGTCAGGTTTGTAGGGAACATTTTGTCTCTGTTTTCAATCCCCTCCCCACTAAAGTAATGATGCCACTGGAACTCACAAATGGGAAGTTGTAGGTTGAATCTGTTGGGCCTTACCTTATTAAATTTAATATTCTTGTAATTTAAACTGAGTTTTATTATGAGTTTATTAGTTTCCAAGCATGGCCATTTGCAGAGGGACACGGGTGGCGCTGTGGGTTAAACCACAGAGCCTAGGACTTGCCAATCAAAAGGTCGGCGGTTCGAATCCCCATGATGGGGTGAGCTCCCATTGCTCGGTCCCTGCTCCTGCCAACATAGCAGTTCAAAAGCACATCAAAGTGCAAGTAGATAAATAGGTACTGCTCCGGCAGGAAGGTAAACGGCGTTTCCGTACGCTGCTCTGGTTCACCAGAAGCGGCTTAGTCATGCTGGCCACATGACCCGGAAACTGTATGCTGGCTCCCTCGGCCAATAAAGCGAGACCGCAACCCCAGAGTCGGTCACGACTGGACCTAATGGTCAGGGGTCCCTTTACCTTTACCTTATGGCCATTTGCATGACTAAACATAAAAGTCCACCATCTTTGTGAATACCCAGTTGTTGATTGCTATGACCCTTCACTTTCTGAAGGAACTCTAAAGGTTTCATTTTCAATGCATATGCACATAAAATGATTTGCTTTGGAAACTCTGCCAAAACCATCAGTTTTCTGATGGTAAACAGAGAGGACACATGAAAACAGCCAATCAGAGAAGGGAATGTAGTGACACATGGTGCCATTATTTACATCATGATGTCATGATGCCATACTAACCAAATGTGCATATGTATGTGCAAAAGAATTGAAAATGAGATGTCAAAATAATAGAGAGGTTTTGTCTGAGCTTGTACCATGGGATTAATTAATTATCAATTGAATTACATGTTCTCATTGGGTAAGTGTGCTCTGGGCCTAGCTGTTGTCAACATCCACTCTATGGAGTAAAACCCACAACTGATTAAATGTGCAATTAAGCCCCAATGATTTCAATGGCACTTACTTGTACACAGCACCCTCTAGATTTCACCCATGGTTACTTATGGTGATGAACAATCCACTTTGTTGTGGCACTATTCAAACCAATTTGCCAATTCAAACCACTTTGCCAATTTAAACCAATTTGCCAAATCCTTTTCTAATGTTACAATGAATATTCTAGAGAGACGATTTCTAAATGGCAATACAATGTCTTGCCCCTACCCCTGGTCAATATGACACTATAAAACAGGAGTGAAGAACCAGTGGCTCTCTAGATATTGTTGGACTATAGCTCCCATCAGTTCTTGTCATCATAAACAATAGCTGGGGATGATGGGAGATGCAGTCCAACAATATTTAGAGGTTCCCCCCTCTGCAATAAATTAAGAGAGCTAAGAGTAATCAGTTATGAAACACTTGCTGAAACTGTTATCACTAATGTGGCAGTACCACACAATTCATAGTTTGACAGTGATGAGGAGCAATCAAACATTGAGGAAGAAAGAGATATTTTAACATGTTACTGATAGCCACTTTAAGACAACACAGATTTGTTTTGTTGTTCACCATGTATATGTATATGTATATGTGTACACACACACACACACACAGAGAGAGCGAGAGAGAGAGAGAGAGAGAGAGTTGTACCTTGGTTTTCAAACAGCTAAGTTCTCGAATGTTTTGGCTCCCAAATGCCACAAACTCATAAGTGAGTGTTCCAGTCTGTGAATAATTTTTGGAAGTTGAATGTCTGACGCGGCTTACGCAGCTTCCAATTGGCTGCAGGAGGTTCCTGCAGCCAATCAGAAGCCGTGCTTCAGTTTGCAAACATTTTGGAACTCGAACGGACCTCCAGAACAAATTCTGTTCGACTTCCAAGGTACAACTGTATATATATAGAGAGAGAGAGAGGGGGGGGGTGTCATAAGTGCTAATTCACAACAGAAGCAAAATATGAACAATCCTTCCTCCGCTATAGCCCCAAGACCTGAAATGGAAGGCTCATCCACACGTCTGCTTGTCCTGTGCCTAGAAAGCATGGGTCCAGGCAGTTTTCTCCCTGCCCCATGCTTTCTAGGCATGGGTCTACATGGTTTCACCTTTGCCTTGCTGCTTTCCCATCCTTTAATCCTAAATCAGAACAAACATCAGTCCAGAGAAAATCTGACTGATGTTTGCTCTGATTCAGTGGTAAACAGCAGGTTTCCCTGGGCAAAAGCAGGAGGGCAAGCAGGAGGAGCCTAAGTATTGCACCAATATATATAAACGGTTTTTTTAGATTATGGATTACATACTGGACAAATATGCTCTGCTATTTTTCAGTAGCTACAGGTTGATTGTAAAATGTTCAAGGAATGCCTCTAGATCATGCTTCCTCAACCTCGGTCCTCCAGATGATTTTAGCTTACAACTCCCATGATCCCTAGCTAGCAGGACCAGTGGTCAGGGATGATGGGAATTGTAGTCTCAAAACTACAATCTGGGGGACCGAAGTTGAGGAGGCCTGTTCTAGATGGTACACCTCTTTCTCGCTCCCTAATTCTCTCTCTCTCTCTTAACAGATTCATTTATATTATATTCCTTATTGTCAGTCCTTTGGATAAAGTCTTTAAAATCTTACTTTCAAAAGCAGCAAACTGAAAATCACACTTTTTAAAAGTAGCATGAAAATCTACAGCAACTCCCACAAAATAAGTTGGAGTTGAGATTGTCCTTAATTGGTTTTGTAGTGTCTCTAACACAGCATGGGGTAACAATGGAGTACTGTGCTTCATTTTAAATTGCCTCACTTTGGCTTGTGCTTGTACCAACTTCTTGATTTCGACAAATCTGTCTTTTCCATTTGTGGCATTTCTTTTTGTATAGTTGATCTGAATTTAATAATTTCCATGTGTGAAATAGTTTATGTAAAAAACAAAAAAAACAAAAACAAAAAAACGCACTACCCTATTTCTCTAATACTTTCTGCTCTTTAGTACAGCACAGCTTGGTCTCACTAGGTACGTCTTGTTGAAAGTATGTCCATAAATATGTCCCTTGCAGCACAGAACAGCTTGTTAACTTGGCAGTGATCAGCAGTGTGCCTCCATAAGTTTGCTTCAGATGTGATAGTCCAACTGTAGGACAAAAGTTGCCTTAACTTTTCTTCTCTTTTGAACAAATGATGTATTATTTCCTCTTTTAAAGCTATATACTTAGGTCTACAATATTTTAGCCGGTGTCTTCAAGTTTCCAAATTAATGAGCTAAACCTAGAAAAGAGTTTTTAGTGTATCAAACACTGAGAAATGTGATCATATTGTTCCACCCACTAATATTTTACAAAAAGAAAACAATGAAGCTTTGTCTTTCCACATTTTATCGAGACTTAATTTTTGGTCTTCACACCTGTTCAAGAATTGTTTTTCTTTTTTAAAGTGCATATTGTGCTACTGAACTTCCAGCATAAAATATCCATCCATGCTGTTTGTCCTAACCCAATTTTGCTACCATTATTCCACTTCTAACACTTTTGGAAACTTGCTCTACAAAACTATACAGTATTCCCTGGTTAATAGGAGATTTGAACCATGGTTTCGGAAAATGAACACTTTAGCCAAATAACCACACTTAGGAGATGAAATGAAAACTTCAGTCCTATACACACACTTGAATGCAGTGGTACTTACATCTGAGCACATATGCATAGGATTGTGCTGTAACAAAGGCTGTAATCTTAAGCAGTCTTAGTCAGATGAAGTTCCATTGAACTCAATAGGACTTTCTTCCAAGTAAACATAGGCTAGGGCTAAAAGACCTATAAGATTTAACTATAATCACAAATCTACAGTTAATCATTTTCTCTTTCTCAGTGACTTTTACTTTAACTACATCAAAGCTGTGACACAAGATATTTTAAACTGGGTTACATTAGTTAACCAAGTAGGGGATGATAACCCTTCATCATTATTTTTTCTAGGAGGTCTCATTACTCCTCTGGGCACGCTCCTTGGAATAAATTAAAAGGATCCACAGAGAGCAATTTTGCTTTGGGTTTTTTTTAATGATTGCCAAAAGCTGTTTGCTAGGACAGTACAGAATGTTTACAGATGCCTTAGGAAGAAAACAGCAGAATGTGGAACTAATTGTGTTTATTCAAGATAATTATGAAACACAAATGACCATTACTTACAACAAGTCCCCTGACAACTAGAGTTTGGCTCATGGGACTGAGATCAAACTCGGTAGAGAAAGGCCTTGATACTAAGCTACACTGTCTGTGCGTGGAAAATTATATGATGCAAACCATTTCTTCAAACATTTTAGGCAGCTGCTCTGCTAGGCAAAGCAGCATTTCCTAGTGGCAGTAAGAAAGAAAGCTTGTTGCCTTTTAGACTAGCAAAGCAAAGTATTTTGTCACCTATTCAGTGGGCTGCCAAATAACGGTAAATTCTGCATTTCAGAATGATGCAGAGAGGGAAGGTCCAGTCAACAGAGTGACAAAAATCTTGTGATGCAATTCTGCTAGAACTTGCAAAAGCTTTGCTTCCATTGTTTCCTAGCATGTCAGGGAGGTGTCTGGGTTGGACTCTCCCATCAAAGACCAAAAGCGTGGGCAGAAGGCCCAGTATGCAATAATGGCTTACAGGTAAGCATTCTGTTCCCAAACATTACCTACCCTTTGGGAGTACCTGGTCAGTCTAGAATCACATCTGAGGTACTACTGAGATTTCCATCCTGTTTGGGGTTTCCCTGGCCGTTGTTGAGTGGGTTATGGCCTTGCAACTACTGCTAAACCTGCTACGATTACTATTACTTTAACTCTGATGTTAGTGCCATTAGTGTGTTAGGTGTTGTACAGAACACATCGGTGACACAGTTTGAAAAAACTCACAGTTAAATGGAGGAGACATTAATGGGGTAGGGGCAGAGATTGTTGTTGTTGTTGTTGTTTAGTCGTTTAGTCGTGTCCGACTCTTCATGACCCCATGGACCAGAGAACACCAGGCACCTCTGTCCTCCACTGCCTCCCGCAGTTTGGTCAAACTCATGCTGGTAACCTCGAAAACACTATCCAACCATCTCGTCCTCTGCCGTCCCCTTCTCCTTGTGCCCTCCATCTTTCCCAACATCAGGGTCTTCTCCAGGGAGTCTTCTCTTCTCATGAGGTGGCCAAAGTACTGGAGCCTTAGCTTCACAATCTGTCCTTCCAGTGAGCACTCAGGGTTGATCTCCTTCAGTATGGAGAGGTTTGATCTTCTTGCAGTCCATGGGACTCTCAAGAGTCTCCTCCAGCACCATAATTCAAAAGCATCAATTCTTCGGCGATCAGCCTTCTTTATGGTCCAGCTCTCACTTCCATACATCACTACTGGGAAAACCATAGCTTTAACTATACGAACCTTTGTTGGCAAGGTGATGTCTCTACTTCTCAAGATGCTGTCTAGGCCTGTCATTGCCCTTCTCCCAAGAAGCAGGCGTCTTTTAATTTCGTGGCTGCTGTCACCATCTGCAGTGATCATTGAGCCCAAGAAAGTAAAATCTCTCACTACCTCCATTTCTTCCCCTTCTATTTGCCAGGAGGTGATGGGACCAGTGGCCATGATCTTCGTTTTTTTGATGTTGAGCTTCAGACCATATTTTGCGCTCTCCTCTTTCACCCTCATTAAAAGGTTCTTTAATTCCTCCTCACTTTCTGCCATCAAGGTTGTGTCATCTGCATATCTGAGGTTGTTGATATTTCTTCCGACAATCTTAATTCCGGCTAGGGATTCATCCAGCCCAGCCTTTCGCATGATGAATTCTGCATATAAGTTAAATAAGCAGGGAGACAAAATACAGCCTTGTCGTACTCCTTTCCCAATTTTGAACCAATCAGTTGTTCCATATCCAGTTCTAACTGTAGCTTCTTGTCCCACATAGAGATTTCTCAGGAGACAGATGAGGTGATCTGGCACTCCCATTTCTTTAAGAACTTGCCATAGTTTGCCGTGGTCGACACAGTCAAAGGCTTTTGCATAGTCAATGAAGCAGAAGTAGATGTCTTTCTGGAACTCTCTAGCTTTCTCCATAATCCAGCGCATGTTTGCAATTTGGTCTCTGGTTCCTCTGCCTCTTCTAAATCCAGCTTGCACTTCTGGGAGTTCTCGGTCCACATACTGCTTGAGCCTTCCTTGTAGAATTTGAGCCAGAGAAGAATTCCTAGCTTCAACTGCCCTCCCAGCACACTCACCCCTTCACTTCCCTTGAAACTAGGTGGCAAAGAAGCTGTTGGGAGAGCATCCCAACATGCTCTCAGCAGTGTAACTGGTCCACAGAGAAGAAGAAGTGAGGGGAAGGTCCCCATCCTGTTTGGGTTTTCTGGATCCCCGTGCTACCCCTTGGAAACTTTCTGAGCCAATCTGAGAGGAGCTTCAGAGAGCTTTCTCATCTCTAACTTGCAACTGTATGTTCATCCTATGAGAACTGTAACCTTAACAGATATGTGAATGGGCAATCTATACTGCCACTGATAGCTTTCATAATATCCCCACGCTGCCTCTTATTTCCTCATGAACTATGATGGAGTTATATTACCCTTTTGTCACGTGTTATCTTCTGGGTGAACTGGATCATTGCTCTCTCAGTATAGAACCCCCCTTCCTTCCCCCTCCAACTGCTAAAACCACACACTCAACAATCTCCTCTCTGATTGGTTGTCCCTGAACATTCTTTTTGTTTGCTTCAAGTCCCATCGCACTAACAGGAAAACTGGGGCCACGTATACATTAATCAAGTCTAAAGAATACAGGTAGTTTACATGCACATTAACCTGCTTTACAAATGCATCCTTCCCTAAAAAGATGCACATGCCTCCTATTCTACTAGTTTTTATATGGACGTTGATTCTTTTAAAAATTTCAAACTGATTTTCATACATAATGAACTGCATTATTTTAATTCTGGTTATTTTAATGTCAGAATGTTTTAGTTTTAATCAACTGATGATGTTATACATGTTTTTGGTTTAAGTCATCTTGGGAGGGTTTTAAAATGAATGAATATAATCCCAGCTTTTCTATGTGCAGGATCTATATTATTCTTGCAGGAAAATATTGCAATTTGTGGAGCAACCCACACGCTGTCTTGTATCTTATACTACTAGTTCTCCTTTTGCACATGGAGTAATACAGGCCTATTGAAAACAGGTGAATTGTAAGCTTGTGTCTACGACTGGTAGCATAAACCATATGGTTTAATGAACTGCTCATTGACTGCCAGGCCTTGAGAAAGCATTTTGGTCAGCCAGCAGCTGATCCCCAGCTGAGGTTCTTAAGGTGAAAGGTGGTGGAGGTTAAAGATAATATGACATTGAACACCCACAGAGAGTTTGGATCATGTCCAATGTCCAGATACATAAGCCATTCTCATTGTTTGGATAAAGAGTGGAAGTGCAAAGCATAATGCACAAGATAAAGAACACCTACAAATACAAAATTTGATAACTGGAAATATAAGGCTTTGTACGATTAGGGACATACACACACACACACACACACAGAGAGAGAGAGAGAGAGAGAGAGAGAGAGAGAGAGAGACTAAAATCCTGCCTTTTGACCTCTACCAGATCTCACAATGCAAACTTCAACATCAACAGCAATAAAACAAATTTCAGCACTGAACATGATAAATAGCTTCTTTTTAAAGGGCAGTATAAACTTAGCTTAAAGCTGTGCTGCCTGCTGATGACAGGATTGCAAAATAATAATAATATCCCACCACACTGATGTAACTTCAGGTTGTGACGGTGTAATACTGTCCGTTAAAGCAGTAATAACATTTTAAGCAGCTATGGTTTCCCACAAAGAATATTGGGAACTGCGGTTTGTTGAGTTTGCTAAGAATCATTAGGAGACCGCCATCCCCCTCACTGAGCTACAATTCCCAGAGTTTCCCAGGAAGCGGTACTGACTGTTAAACTGCTTTGGGAATGGTACCTCTGTGAGCAGAATGGGGTCTCCTAACAAGTTCTAACAGCACCCTTAAACTACAGAACAGAGAAGACCTGAAATGGACAGAGTCACCCCCCCTTGGAACTCACTTGAGGCCACATTCCTCTCTCCAGGTCACACCCCTCACAGTCTCTGCTCTGCCCCCTCTGCAGCCAAAGTGCATTTGGCTGGTTGGAATATGCCCTTGAACTGTGCTCATGCTCCTTGCTTGCCTAGATGGAGAGATGTGGGGTCTGTGCATGCATTTAGGCAGCTTTGACTTTTGTGCCCTTGTATGTAGTCTACTGGGCAGTCACATATGTTGCTCCACCCACTTCTGCTTCTGGCCCCACCCACCACTGTCATACAGCCCCCCCACCCAAGTTGCCCATAGGGGAATGAGAAGCTATGGCTGAAAAAGTCCCATCCTAACCCCCAACACACCTCTGCATTCAAGGTAAGAAATATCACTGTTTTATAAATACCCCAAATATATGATAAAACTATATATATTATAAAATTGACCACATTTTTCTTTAAGTGTACAAGAAAAACAATTTCTATTGACTTGTTAGGCTGCAAAAACAGACACCAAAAATGTTAATTTATTAATTAAACTGATAACAGGAAGAAAAGTGCTAGCAGGTCCTTGGTGATTGATATGCCTATAAAAGCGGAATTGCCACCACAGATAATATATTATTTTTATTAATGTTCTCATTTCAGTTTTTAACTATAAAGGTCACCAGCCAAAGACATAATCTGGAGTGGATATGAAAGAGTTTATTGTTTAACTTTTTAACATTTACTTAGCTGATTAGTAGCTACAAATCTGACGCTCAGCAGGCATAACAGCACTCATGTGGAGCTTAACGGATTAGTCGCTCACTATCTTAATCAGATTAATCAGAGATTTTGAGCACAGTATATAATTCTAGCTGCAAGAGGGAATACTTGATAGCCACATGGTAGCCTAATTTGAAAGAGGGTGCTCAGGAAGGACCAGCTGATGCAGAAGAGGTCCCAACACATTAGCAATTACTGCTCATTTGTACAGATCTCTTTCTTTCTTTCTTTCTTTCTTTCTTTCTTTCTTTCTTTCTCCTTAAAATGCTGCTTTCCAAATTTGTACAAGCCACATAGTCTAATGCTTGCTCTATTGAAAGGGAAGAAATGCCAACCAGCACATAATAATACCAACATGATTTGTTTCAGAACACTCACAATAATGGAAGTGGAGCTGCTAGAAATTTAATGGCTTGTAGCGATAATGAACTAGTGAGGTGTCCTCCTCTGTTCTCTTCTATGGGTTACAATTCAGCACCCCATGCATCCACACTTGGGTTTTTATGCTCTTTTTCGATTCAGCAGCCCCCTTTTGAACAGCATTTTAGGAAGTGTCTGTAGCTGGGCATCCCCCCTCAGCCCAAGAAAAGGATTCTGCTACTAGGATTTGTATAAGGAAGGGTCAAGACCTGCAACACATCCTGTGGCTTGTTAACTAGTCTTTCCAGCTGCAGGACAACACTTTCCCAAGAAGTAAATGAAATTACATACTGTATTTTTCTGTGTATTGGACAAGGGTTTTTGACTCAAAAATCATGTCAAAACACTGGGGTCGTCCAATACATGGATAGAAGAAGAAGAGTTTGGATTTGATATCCCACTTTATCACTACATGAAGGAGTCTCAAAGTGCCTAAGATTCTCCTTTCCCTTCCTCCCCCACAACAAACACTCTGTGAGGTGAATGGGGCTGAGAGACTTCAGAGAAGTGTGACTAGCCCTAGGTCACCCAGCAGCTGCATGTGGAGGAGCGGAGACACGAACCCGGTTCCCCAGATTACAAGTCTACCACTCTTAACCACTACACTACATAGCAGCATGGGGGTAGGGTGGGGAGAAGTGGCGTGCTGGCAGCCAGCTTGTTGGTGGGAGCGTGGCTTCCCCCGATACCGCCGTGAATGGGGAACAATCTGAGGGGTGTTTCTTGCCCGCAGCTGCGTGGGGGGGGGGGCGCGAGAAGCTGCATGCCACCAGCCAGCTCGTTGGTGGGAGTGCAACTTCCCTCAAAGCTGCTGCGCATGACGGGCACTTCCTAGGTCATTTCCCGCACGCGGCTGCATCGGGGGAGGTAGCGCTCCCACCAACCAGATGGCTCGCGGAAGCGCAACTTCCCCCGATGCCGCTGCATGCGGGAAACAATCTAGGGAGTGTTTAATGCCCGCAGCTGCGTTGGGGGAGAGGCTCAACAACTTTGGGCCATCTCCCCTCATTTTCCTAAAATTGAGTCCCCCAAAATAAAGGGGTTCTTATACATGGGGGTGTCTTATAAACACAAAAGTACGGTATTTATTTATTAAAATACCCAAGAGGTATAAAACAAAGCAGATCATAATGCAGTATTAAACTATAAAAACCAACACAATAAAAAAACCCCAAACCTGCAGAATTAAACTAGACTGATTTGGAAAGGCTTGGAAGAAAGAGAGAAGTGACTTTGGGCACAGCCATAACTCTCTTGAAAGTGTGTGCATCATCCAGATAACCATGTTTTGAGGAGATGGACAGGCTGAAAAATGAGACTAACATACGAAAGAAATTCCTTCTCAGATATTTATGAGATTTTTCCTTATATAGGCAATTTTAATGTAGCAGACCACTAAATGGAACTGTAGTTTCTATGGACACCAAAAGAAGAAGAAGAAGAAGAACCATATTTTTCTGTAGAATATTCTGCATGTTTTTGAGAAGTGTTGCATTTGTGTGTGTGTGTGTGTTCAACCATTTATTTATTTACTTCATACACTTTCATTTGGGTTAAATGATATCCATGCAATCCCTTCATCCACCCCTATCATATGGGCTAATATTCATTGGATATATTCCCTCTGTAAGTTCCACGGGTGCATTGCATACAAAAAAGTGCTACATAAAAGCCACACCTGGAATATAGCCTTGAACCTGAAAATGGCTGGAGCACTGGCGATGGCAATTGCCTATGTCAGCCAATTTTAAGATTAGGATCGACACCTTGGCAGCTGAAGAGAGGCATTGATCTTCTGGTGTGTCAGGCAAGAAGGAGAGCCATGGTGTTGGGTCTACCTTCTCCCAAGAAGATGCAGTTGCAGGTCAGGTAGGTCTCAGTATTCTTCAACCACGGGTCGCTCTGGGCCAATCAAACCCAATTTGCAACCATTTGTGACTGTGTGTACCTGATGCATCCAAGACACAGAACCCTCAGGATATGCTTGATTTGGATTGTGTCTCAGCTGAGCCCTGGTGTACAACTTTAAGGTAAAGCCCTTAAAGGCCATTAGATTCAAATTTGTTCGGGAGCTGATTTGTTACACACACACACACACACACACACACACACACACACACACACACTAGCAATTAACACTGCTTCCCTCCCTGCTTCAAGTAGGGTGGCCATTTTGTTTTGTTTCCCCCCCCTTCAAGTTGGCACATTTATTCTATCAAACATTTTAATCCACTTCAAACATGGTTCAGAGAGGAGAGCAGATTATCTTGCTGACTGACAGAAGCGACGGCCAATCAGGTTAAGTGATATCATCATGGACATGTCACCAGGGAGTTCATGTTCATTGGTCCCTTTCATTCATGGTGAATGTGGGTATCTTGGGAGTGACACACTGATTGGTGGACAGTAAACGAGTGTGCAGGGACTCTGTGGGAATGGACATAATCCTTGTTGTGACATTGATTCCTCCTGCTATACCGTCCTTTTGGGACAGCACAGGATCCCAGTTTGATGCCCTGGTATCAGCTCCTGATAGTGGCATAGCTGAGCCAGACCACAAAATTGCCCTGCTAACCAAATGAAAATAGCAGAAATCAAATAGACTGCAAATAAAATACTCATCTCTCAGCATTATTATTATTATGCCTGATAATTGGCATTTGAATTTGAAATCACATTGATAATTACACATTTTCTTGGTACCGCTAATCGGGATAGGTCTCCCCCCTTTAGCTTGCCTAGAAAAAAAATCCATGTTTTAGAAATCAGTGCGGGAGGAATTAATCACTATATGTTTTAGGGAAGACGCTTGAAATTGGGTTGAGTCCAACCTTCTACACTATAAGACATTCCAGGCTTCACAACACACACGCGCACACACACACACACACACACACACACACACACACACAGAGAGAGAGAGCTTATTTAGATGGCAATAGTGTTTTTTTGTAAATTATAATGGTGAGCCCAGAAGTACATAGTACTCTCTAGCATTTAATTGAGGATAACAGTTTAAGAGTAAATGCATAATTTCCTAGCATCATGTATAGTTTGACACTAAGAGTGCAATACTGGAATCTACAACGGGGAGATTCTTACACCCTTTGCCTTAGAGGAATGCTATTGAACATGACAAATCTACTCCAGAAATGGCTGCAGAGATTACAGTTTTTGCTGTGTAGTAAGCTTCCTTGTCCTTACAATGATAATTAGATGCAAATATCTGCCCATTTGTAGGGGAGAGGCAGTCAGCCTTCTCGTGCTCCCCCCAACTCTGTCTGCCAGAAAACAGGAACACAGACAGATTCAAGTTGATGCAGGTGGGATGCAACAGGCCTGTTTGTTACTGAGAAAAGTACTTTTTCTGCTTCTATTCCTTCCTTGAGACACATGCACAACCCTGCTGCAGCCTAGAAATACACCAGTGTTTCATTTTGCTAATATCAAGATATTAGCATGCTGGAATACAGTTGGGAAGGGCAAATCTTTTCTTCGGAACAAACAATCCCTCCCCCGTACTTGCAATGTTCAAAATAAAAAAAGGCAATTGATGGAAATGAGCCCCTTGATCCACATAGAACTGAGCATGTAACCCTCCCAATAACCTTGTTTTATATTTAATCAGAAGCCCCTGCTAATGCTATCTATTTGCAAACAAACTTGCCTCTACCTTGTGCTGACAGTCGACGAGGGGAGCGTGAATGGGGGGGGGGAGGTGAGGGGGAACAGCTTTGTGAGAACCGCTTGCCTGTCTCTTGCTTCAGCTGATGGAATTATTGTTGTTGTTTTTTTAATTTTCAGAGGTAGGTTGATGACAGCTGAAGAAGACTGTATTTGCTGAAGAGCAGCATGATGGTAGAGAGGAGCGGGGTTCCTGAGGGAGATCTAATGGTGCCTCTCCTTCCTGCACAGAGATAAAGACTTATAATAAGCGTGTATGTTCACCATCTGGCTCTGTGCATGTGGTCCTTATGGAGGCAAAAGCAGCACAATCTGTAAATGATCAGGAGCCATAGCACTCTCTCCAGAGAATCCACGATGCAATCAAGGTGACAGATGGCATGGCCACTGCTGTGGCCTCGTGGAGAAGATCAAAATCACCTTCAATAAACTCTGACTGAAATGGGCATGAGCACCTCAAAAAAGTCAGTTTGTCAGTCAAACTGCGACAGCAAGCTGCGGGTTTGGGGGGGGGGGAATGTAGCGGCCAGTTCTCTGTTTTTCAATCGTTTCCATCTGACTGAGCCTGAACTATGATCTTTCTCAAATTGTCCTTTCTGTTTAGCTGAAGCAGGCCAGCAAATTGCCAGATTCATAGCTTTATTGAAGGAAATTGAAAACATGATGTCCTCAATTCAATGGACAAACAGCTGGCAGGTGTTTTGGACACCCAAACACTGAAAGCAGACCTGTCGTCTTTTTAAGGATAAGTTCAGCCGACTCGATCGAATTTGAAGCGGAGATCGATAATAAAATTCTAATTTATGCAAAATGGGAAAGCATCAGCCAGCAGTGTTTATTGGGCTGGAAATGAACCCTGCGTCACATTCTGTGTGCTGGATTAGTTTTCTTTATTTCCCTAATAATTATAATAATAGAGATGATCTCTTTGTCCATTCCAGTTGAATATCTTTATAAACTGCATTCATCTCAGGGTTTCACAGGGTCTGATCACCAAAGGACAGATTTTTTGAGATGTGAATGCTGTACCAGCACTGATTGAAAAAGCAGATCAGAATCTTACCAGTCCAGTACATTTGTAGAACCACACCAAGTCGGGCTTGACAGAAACTGAGCACCATCCATATGCATGATTATTTTACCATTCATCCAGTATGCAATTTCTCTTGTATAAACTGGGCAGATGATAAGCCTTTGCTGCCCTGAAAGGGAATGAGCCAATGAGCATAGCAGGATTTGGAGCATAAATACCTAAAACACCACTTGTTCTTGATTTCAAGAGCTATATTCTTGCATAAATTGATGTTGTGGCTGCAGAATTGCACAGTAGTCATTAGGTGCTTCGAGGTGTTTTTTTGTTTGTTTTTTACTATCAAGCAGTATATAAATTTTATTAAATACAAAATTTTATTAAATACAATAAATTAATAAAAGCATTTCCCTAGAGTTTGCACAGGATAATTGCTTTCTGAATAGTTTCCAGCATACTTTAATGACAATTCTAATGTTGGTTTTATTATTTGTAAACTGCTTAGAGGTTCTATTTGCAATCCAGTTTTGTTAAATAAAATTATAAAAATGAAAATTTAACACATATCTACAACATTTTAGAGATGCATCTGATGCACATCCAAAAACTGATGTTCAACTTGTACTCAGATTTTTAACCAGTGCTGCTCCTTTGCACAAAATCTGTGTGACTCAGTAAATGTGCCAATAGTGCCACTGGCTTTTGGTTTCTTAATTTATTTTATTAAATTGTCAATTTTACAAACAAAACAGACATTTTACATACCATTAAATGTGCGACGACTTCCCTCCCTCTCCTTCCTTGGTTCATTTTATTTATCTTCTCTTCCTGAATATTTTACTAAAACCATTTTTGTCAGTTCTCCATAATTACACTGTTGATTTTATCTTGATGCTGCCAGTGTTTTCAACTGTATGCAGTTATTTTCCATATAGTCACTAAATATTTTCCACGCTTCTTTAAATATATGTTCTTCTTGTTCTCTTATTCTATACATTATGCAGGAAGTTCTGCATATTCTAACAGCTTAAGTTGCCAGTCCTCTTCGCCTGGGACCTCTCTCACTTTCCAGTTTGGGGCTAACAAAAGTCGAGCCGCCATTGTGGTATACATAATTCCCCCCCCCCGACATCTGTGAATTTCTGTCTGGATTATTCCTAACAAAAGGGACTCTGGGGTTTTTTGGGGGGGAAGTTATTTTAAACATTTTTTTCAACTCATAAATCATTTCCCAATATTCTTTTACCTTTTTACATGTCCACCACATATGAAAAAAGTACCCTCCATTTCTTTACATTTCCAAAACATATGTGATTCTGACTTATAGCCAACCTACTCGCAGTTAAAGACCATCTATGAATCATTTTCATACAGTTTTCTTTCAGTGAACAACATGCAGTAAATTTCAAATCATTCTTCCAAAGTTTCTCCGAGAGGTTTAAGTCTATATTATGTCCTATATCTATTGCCCAGTGTGTCACTGAAACTTTAACTAGTTCATCTTTTTATTGTTGTTAGCCGCCCTGAGCCCGGCTTCGGCTGGGGAGGGCGGGATATAAATAAAATTTATTATTATTATTATTTATTATTATTGTTTCCAATTCTAGTAAAAAAATTACATTTTAGACAAATGTTTATCCTCGTTCTGTAATACTTCTCATTCAAATAGTGAGCTTTGCTCCAAAACCCCATTTTAAAAATCTAGCTGAAACATATCATGTAACCGGTGATATTGTACCAAACTGTGACTTACCTCCTTAAGTCTTCCATAGGTTTCAATCAGGGTTCACTCCCTGTAAAAATCCAGACTCGCTTTTGGTTTCAAATCCACCTGCTCTCATTCCAGCAGGTTGGAAAGAACAAGATTAAATGGACGTATCATTATTGATGTTTTTTATTCCAATGTGTGCTTCATTGTTTAGGGATTCTTTCAATGACACATCATACCATTTCTAAATGTAGCATTGCTTCCACTATTTGTCATGGTTGTTCGTTTGCTTTTGCCTCACAGTTCACATGGTTCCAAGACTGCCTTACAGCTCCACTAGAGCTTCTCATCCAGAGTCCAGTGAAATCTATGGAGGATCCAACAGACCAAGCAAATACAGTCATTAATATGCAGCAAATGGGATCTTCCAGTATTAACATTCTCCATTTCTAATGTGCAGTGGTACAAACATAATAATTTACTGTTTCCCCAAAAGGCATTCCCTCCCTTCCAAAGGGGGGGGGGGATATAAATTTCCATTTGAAAAGCAGGTGGCTTCACTGCTTATGGTCAGCTGTGTGATTTATCTGTGAGAACTAGGAATGCACAGGTTTACTTTAAAGCCAGTGGTTCATATTGCAAGTGAGGCAACAAATTTGGGCATCTCTGCCAATGATTCAGATCAAACCCAAGTAATACAACATATTTTCCCCTTCTTTGATGAGACTATGAAAAAATCAACTTTTGACTAAGTTGACATGGTGATGATTGTAGCAGATTAAATAATAACTTTGATAATCTCAGAAATATAATTGATGCAATATAATACTTAGAATTGAGGAATGAAAAACAATCAGTCTTAATGTTTTTAGATGCAGAAAAAGCATTTGACAATGTCTCCTGGGATTTTATGTTTAAAGTGTAGGAATATATGCGTTGTGGAGACACTTTTATAAAAGAAGTTAAGGCAATATATACAGAACAATCAGCAAAACTGAGAGTAAATAATGTATTGACCGAGAATTGTAAAATAACAAAAGGAACTAGACAAGGCTGCCTGTTGTCATCTTTATTGTTAATTTTAGTTTTGGTGCAAAGAATAAGAAATACCCAATATATTAAAGGAATAAGGGTGGGACAAAGAGAATATAAATTAAAAGCATTTGCAGACAATGTGGTGATGTCTGTAGAAGAACTGATAGAATCAATTCTGAAGGCATTAGAAGAGATTTTAAAAAAGGATAAATAGCAGGTTTTACCAAGCTGATGGAAAAATACCATGCGCATTTGTAGGGTAGACACAGTCAGCCTTGAAAAATACCATGAAAGATGAAGCTAAGAGTAGTCTACAAGATATAGCTGAGCCTTTTGGACTTGCTGATTGGAAGGTCAGCGGTTCAAATCCGTGTAACAGGGTGAGCTCCCATTGCTCTGTCTCGGCTTCTTAGCAGTTTGAAAGCACACTAGTGCAAGTAGATAAATAGATATAGCTGGGGTGGGAAGGTAAATGGTGTTTCAGTGTGCTCTGGCACTCACCACGGTCCTACATGCAGCAGTAGAGGTTTAGTCATGGTGGCCACATGACCTGGAAAAACCGGCTTCCTTGGCCTGAAGGGATATGAGCGCCGCACCTCATAGTCATCTTTGACTGGACTTAACCGTCCAGGGGTCCTTTACCTTTACATTTATCACCCTAGCAGAAACTCTTGTGGGAAACATACATATTTCTCCACAATTTCCCCCTCCCCACCTGTAACTTCACCTGAAATCTCCCGCTGCCCTAGTTCAGCTTTGAAAAAAAGACTTTCTATTGGCTAAAGAATTCTTCTTTCAAGCATGGGAAATGCGCAAATATGTCAGTTGCTCTCAGTTGCTCATTTTTCAAATCTTAAGTTTAATTTTCTACATATTGATATCATTCTGTGAATGTTTTCTTTTTAAAAAAGTCATCATGAAGATTTACCAGTATTTTAGTGCAAATTTCTTCCAATATACACATATTTATATACAGTTTTTCCTCATATACATATTTTTACACAGCAATTTCCCATACTATAGTGCAGTTTTGTATCTTACGTTCAGTATTATATGCATTTATATTCACTCTTTACCTTAGTATTTACATTTTTTTTGCACTACTTGGCTAGAGAACTGCATTGCAAAATCCAGAGAAGTGCCGATTTCAAAAGATGGCTGTGTTTCTGTTCATGTACTGTTTGGGAAATGTGAAAATTAGGCCAGTTAGCCTTTAAATGTGAATTGAACCAAATTTCTCATGCATTCCTATTGCAGTCTAATTTCAGGAGGGAGTGAAGAACAGTCACCAGGAAGAGCCCCTGTGTCCACATGTGTACGCACTTTTACAACTACCTTTGTGCACATATGACCCATGTACCAGCAACCAGGAGGGCCCAAGTGCTTGGAAATGTCTCCTGCATAAAACCGATTAAAATTAATAGAATCATCACAACTCCTATTCATGTTAATGGAACTTGTGCAGGAGAATGTCCTGGCCAGTTGTAACCAAAGTCTGGAGCAGCAATGCGAGGAAGGGAGATGTATGCATGGCATGGGATAATAAAGAGGTAGCTTCTTTGTTTGACAAAATCCTCTCTTTTTTTTATGCACACCAACCAGATGGCTGTTTCAGTTTGAGTGAGGCTGTGATCCAGGCAATATGGCAAAATTAAGGGAAAAAAGCAGCAACCTTTCTCTTCCTATCTCTCCTCCCCAACCTCCTTCACATATTAAATCTATACACAGAGATAATGATACACTTAACCCTTCAATAACTAAGGCAGAATGTGGCTATAATGGTTATTGGACAATGACCTGTTTGCTTTAGATGTAGCTAGACAAACTAAGAGGCTGGGACTAGCGCAAAAATCAAAAGGAATTAGAATAATGAAAGGAGGCGTGATAAATAGTGGCAATCGGAATTCGAGACAGTACATCGGGGTAATTTGGCTTCGACTGCAATTTAGAAACAGATTGACAAATGTTTGCTAAGATTCTCCATATTGCTGAGAGCGTGCTTTTTTTTTTTTGGTGGGTCTCTGTTAACTGATTGACAGTGGGTTCAGGACAGTCAAAAGAAAGTACTTCTCACAATAATCACATTTAATTCATTACCATAAGATGTCATGAAGAATGGATCAGTCTATTTCCATTTTGTTCTGTTTCTCACATTTTCACGTTGTTGATCTGTTCCATCCCATTTCCTCATTAAGCAGCCTTTTTCAAAGAATTTGCACTAAAATATGACATAGTATGTTATGCTTTTTCTCCTCCTCTTACAATGCTCATGGTCATCTAATAAAGCTGAAGCTGAAAGGTTTGGGAAAGATAAAAGAAAGTATATTTTCACAAAGCGCATAGTTAATCTATGGAACTCACTCCCACAGGAGTAATGGCCACCAATTTGGATGGCTTTAAAAGAGAATTAGACAAAATCATGGGAGATAACTCTGACTTCACTGTTAAAGGCAGTGTGCCTCTGAATGCTACTTGCTGGGAATTCAAAGTGGGGAGAATTCTGTTGCACTCAGGTCCTGCCGTCAGGCTTCCCACAGGCATTTGGTTGGCAACAGGGCCTGATGGACCATTGGCCTGCTCCAACAGACTTTTCTTAAGATTTTTAAAATACAGTGGTACTTTGGAGGTCCGCTCTTAACCCGAAACTGTTCTTAACCTGAAGCACCACTTTAGCTAATGGGGCCTCCTGCTGCTGCCACACCGCCGGAGCACGATTTCTGTTCTCATCCTGAAGCAAAGTTCTTAACCTGAGGTACTATTTCTGGGTTAGCGGAGTCTGTAACCTGAAGTGTATGTAACCCGAGGTACCACTGTAGTTTGATTTTTTTTTTTTTTTTTGTTATTACAGAGGACCTACCTGCCTAGAGATGGCATGGGATTGCCTTGGCTCATGGTTTCAGAGGATTCTAAGGCTGAGCTATGTATTCTCTGAGCTTGAATTTTATGTTTTAAAAGGTGTTTTAAAAGGTGTGTGTGATGTTTTGATGAAAAGAAAAGTTCTCTCTATCTGATCTGAGCTGGAAGAAACCTCCACAAAACTGGACCCAGAGTGCTAAACACCCAGCTCCTGGTTTATACAGGCCATGTATTTGAGCTGTGGGTGACTGCTTATAGTGTCTAGCCCAAATACCTCAGTGACCAGGCAGGGATATCGGGTATCAGGTAGTTCCCAAGATATTCTGGACCCAAGCTGTTAAGGGCCTTGTAAATTAATGCAATAACTTTGATCTTGGTTTGATTGTACATGAGCAGCTCATGCAGACATTTAAGCTCTGGAGTAAGAAGCTGGTAATAAGTCTATCCCCATCACCAGCTGGAGCCTCTAGTCCTGCCCCATGGGTGGCCCAACACAGAGCACATTGCAATAATCAAGTCTGATCCAAACATCAGAAAAATACAATCAGATGGACAGCTGTAGCTATCCTGCACATTAATTGCATAGCCAAAGTGCAGATTGTGTCGAGGCCATATCTGTGGAAGGAGGAGCTGCTGGAAGAGAGCTTGATGCTTACTACAAACTAGAGCATCTCTGCTCTACTTTCCTCCCAATTCTATAATTCTGAATAATAATCTGATTTTCCTTTTTAATTCTATCCCAACCCTATCGGCTACAATCTTAAATTCATTTGAAAGATGTCAGACGATAGTGGCTAACGTTACAGATTCATTCTGCAGGGCTCAGTGGGAGAAAATGTTGCACTTTCCTGTCTTTTGTGTATCAGGCCATTTAGAATCTTTGCCAACAAAATTACGGAGCTATCATATTTCATTGACTGCTTTGTGTCACACCTGGTTTGAATATAAATATTATAGAAGACACACTTAGCAGTAAATCCATTTGCAACTACAAACTTTGCCAACATCTGTGAAAAAAACAACAATAAGAGTGCTTGGGATCCGTATAAATTATTAGGGGATGCAATTGTTGTACAATGTAAAGGCTGAGATATGAATAACCCAGCTTTAAGTGAACTTGGTGAACCAATGCCACTCAGCTATAATACCCAATAAAACACACTGTTTTCTAATGTGTACTGCAGCTTAATAACGTGACCTCTAAGTAAACATCACTTTTGTGTTATGGTGGCACAATGAAGTCGACCAGCTCTCTTTCATACTGAACTGGCCCCGATCACCCAACCAGAGTCAAGTACAAAAGACACAATGATTTGAATAAAGGATTGTGTGTCTCTGCTCAGAGCTTAGGAATTTGTTTTCTGTAACCAGAACTGAACTTTGCTCTCTGTCCTTCTACTCCCTGTTAGCTTTCTTTGTTTCACTGCCAAATTTAGGTGGGGAAAGTCATTTAGTTCTTGCTGCTGTTAAGCAATTTGGAGTCAGAAATCCTTGCCAACCTACTGCAAATCAACCCAGAGAACTACTGGTAGATCCTGATGAACATAAGAACACTGGAAAAGTTCTACTGGATCAGACCAATGGCCCACCAAGTCCAGCATGTGTTCTCACGGTGGCCAACCAGAGGCCTATGGGAAGCCCAGTAGCTGGACCTGGATACAAGAGCATTCTCCCAATCTGCAGTTTCCAGTTCAATTCAGAAGCATACTTCCTCCATGAGGCAGAGCATGACCATCATGGCTAGTAACTACAGTGGTATCTTGGGTTAAGAACTTAATTTGTTCTGGAGGTCTGTTCTTAACCTGAAACTGTTCTTAACCTGAGGTACCACTTTAGCTAATGGGCCCTCCCGCTGCCACATGATTTTTGTTCTCATCCTGAAGCAAAGTTCTTAACCCAAGGTACTATTTCTGGGTTAGCGGAGTCTGTAACCTGAAGCATCTGTAACCTGAAGCGTCTGTAACCCGAGGCACCACTGTATTGATAGGCTTTACTCCATGAAATCTTGAGCCCATCTCTGCATTAAGGCACCTCAATAGGGTGGGATCACACCATACTTCCTGGTGTTTTTGCCTCTGCACAATATGCCACCTAACTGACATGTGGCATGTTCTTCATGTAAGGAAGAGTGTTATGCTCAACTAAACATGGTTGCAAGCTTTTCCCGGACCTTTTTGTTCAACAAAGGGAGATTGGGAGTTGGGCAGAGACGCCCAGAGCACATGCTTACTTCCTCTCTCCAGTTTAAGCAAAGACTCATTCTTTTGAATGCTGGAATACAGTTTATATTCCCCTATATTCCCTATCTGTAGTTAGAAATGTCTCCACAGCTCAGTTCAGCTGTCTTGATTACCTGAGCTAGGATGATAAAATATGAGACTGTGCCTCTCAACTTCAAAAATTTCACTGGAACCAAAATGGTTAAAGATCTCACATGTCTGGACATTCAATTTTTGTGAGGTTTAAGCAACTTTAACCTTTCACTGTATTTTGTCCTTAGTTTATAATTGCATGATTGTTGTAACAAAAAGATTTAGCCAAGATTGAAGTCTCTCCCTATCTAGAAGATTCAAATCTTACCATAAAAATTACTTTAATGTGTGTGTTTTCATTCTCATTTCTCGGATACTTAAAAAGAGGCAAACAAATTCTGCTTGAAGTGCATTGGACATGACACAAAAGACTCAGAACAGCTCCAAAGATGTTCAAATATGGAAATACATATTTTAACAATTTCTAAATTGTGCATTTTAACTGTAGCAAATTATTATGGTCTATTTAGCAGATATGATTGGATCATGTCTGTCTGTGAAATGGAGCTGTGACACTGTTAATATAGAAATGCAAGTGAACAACTGTGGTGTTGTATCTACACTTCGGTCAGCTCTCGAAATGTTAATAAGTGCTCAGCTTGGCTGATGTTTCTGAATATCCTTATTGTAGGGTCAATGAAGGCTTCTTGTTGTTGGCTTTAAATACGCACAATGGAATGTCAGAATTTGTTGAATTCTATATTGCCAATCAAGCTTGATGCATCAAACTGTGATCTTCAGTGTACATTCTGAACGCTCTATGCCCCTAACATTTCTAAAAGAGAAGTAGCTTTAATTTTTAAAAAAGCAATTAAAAGATGCATGTGTATCTATTAAAGAGGGTGAAAAGTGAACGGTTTTTAACAGCACTGCTGAAAAGCAGATTGGTATGTATATATTAGATGTATATTACACAGGAAAACATGGCATTCAGGAGAATGAAATGAAATGAGCCAGAAACTTCTCACATTTTCCTGGCATCTGTGGAGTGTCGCCATATGAGAACCATATGACTGCTGGCAGATTGGCATGTCAGCTCAAGCATGTACAACTTGACCTCACTGAGCTCTGTGTTTGTCAGTTTATAACAGGAATATTGATACAATTTTAACTGCAGTCTTTCTACACAAGAACTCTTTTATCCCTTTCCCAGTCTTCAGTCTCCTCTTTTCAGAGACTAGCGCCCTATTTTTCATTCATTGTCAAGGACTATAGAAGATTGTATAAAATGGCTGTATTTAGTAAAAGTGTGTCTAAAATCATGAATAAGATTAAGAATGCAATCATATCCATATTCACTCAGTAGTCTGCCTAACTATATTCAATGGGGCTTCTTAGTCTTTAGGGCAGTGATGGGATGCTGTAGCCTTCCAGATGTTGCCAGGCTTCAGTTCAGCTCGCAGTCAGCATGGTCTAGCATGATGGGAGAGGCAGTCCAATAACATCTGGAGGGCCACAGGCTCCCATTCCCTTATTTGGGGGTAGGTTGGTGAACTGACTTGAAATATATTTGAGCTTGGCATTTATAGTTACATGATTGAGAGGCTTAAGGACACGGTGTATGCATTAAAATTGTTTTGATCAGTTATTAAAGGCTTTGTTTGTTCCATTATTTGTAAATTTTTGTTTCACATTTTCATAATTGTTTCAGTTTTAGTTATTTGTTTTTGCTTTATGTTGCTTTCAATTGGAAACCCAGCCAGTGTTCTGATGCCTGTAATTTTGGTGTTTTCCATTCAAATTGTGTGCAACTGTCACATGTTCTACTAATTCTTCAAGGAATAAGACCTGCCAATTTCCATACAGATAGAACAAAGGATCTCTATTTTATAGACAATTTTAAAATACACATCCTATAAGATACCTATTGATTTCTATGGGAGATTCAGTGGATCTTCTGTTACTTATAACTTCTGGATTTTATATACCGTTGGCATAAACTTTCCCACCTTTCTATTAACCTTTCAAAAGATGAGGCCGACCACATTTTTTAAAAAAATCAAACCAATGTTGAAAGGTGCATAGACACAGCATAATTGCCTTCTCTTTTCTTATAACCTTTCTGTAACATTTATATTGTACCCTGCAAAGGCTATCCTAGCAGTGCTCCAATGGAAACAAACAAAAATGAATGGATTTCCATCTGGAACTCTGAGCTCATTACAGAAAGGAATGGGTAAAATGTAATAAACAGGTAACATGACTGAGGTGAGATTAAAGTTCTATTTGTGATGGTGTATTTGCTCATGCAGCTCACCAACTGAATATGCAAAAACAGCTCTACAAGGACTGAGTTAGAATGCTATCTGTTTGGGTGTGGCTGTATGGAAAACTAAGGTAGAGGGATGAATGGAGTGGAATGGGGTATCATGAAAAAGGGCATAGCTGACTGACAGGAGTCCTGAATGCCACATTACAACATTTTGTTGTAGGTCCCACTTGTAAAAATGATGGCGTGTTGCTTTGCACTTCTTTTGTACTTGCTGGTCTACAGTAAAAAAGCAAATGAGCTTGTGATTCAATGAGAGAACTATAAATCCCTTCAACTTTGGCTCTGACCCACTGAGAACAGAGTGCTTTTTATTTTTCATTTGTTTTGGCAGGTAAGAGTTGGAAAGCAAATCTCAAATCATGCTAAACCCAAGCCTTTTTAATTATATTGTCTGTATACTGCATGCAGTAGATGGACTTTCAATAAAATAGCAGTTGCAATGTATTTCATGAAGAGCAAGAATACAAAGCTCCAGCTCTCAGTTGCCTATGTGAATATTTCTGCTGAAAGAGACCCCCAAAAAGTAGGTGAAAAGGGAATGCCACATTAAGCCTTATTTCCCCTACTGCACCTTTCAGGAAAATTGATTTCTGAGTAGACTTGTTGCTTATTTGCTTTTGTCTTAATATAGAAAAGGGCATCTTTGGAAACTGGAGTCCAGTTCTATGGCAGCAGCAGAGTCTCTATGTTTTGATTTCTCTGTAGTTCTATCTTTGGGATCAGGGACTGGTTTTTGCTGAGGAAACACTTGGGTATCTCCTCCTAGAACTGCCAGTTCACTGGTCCTCCCGGGCTGTTATCTTAGTTAAAAGTAAAAATGCTTTTTTTAAAAAATAAAAAAATTCTAGCTAATTCTAATTAATTCTAATTCTAATTCTAATTCAACCTATCCAAAAATGAACTTGTTCCAGTTCTAGCTAATCCTTTTTACAAAATGAATTAATTCAGTTCAAGTTCATCCTGGGACATTTTCCCCAGCATATAGAATGATATAAATGAGAGCTTACACACAAGTAATAGGATGTCTGACAGAATATCAATAGGTGAAGCTTTCCCCATAATTGCATTTACACTCTAGAAAGGGTTTCCCTTGTTTAATGTTTGTCAGCCACACTGCTATTAAATGCACAATGCATCATTTGCTTTGTTCCAGTACCTGTATTCTGCAACCTGATGCTATTGGAAGAGGGCAAATCCTATTCAGCAAAAACAAAACAAAAATTCCTTCCAGTAGCACCTTAAAGACCAACTAAGTTAGTTCTTGGTATGAGCTTTCGTGTGCATGCACACTTCTTCAGATACACTGAAACAGAAGTCACCAGACCCTTCTATATAGTGAGAAGGTGGGGAGGGGTATTACTCAGAAGGTGGGGAGGGGTACTATTCAGCAAGGAAGATACAGGAAACGCCTCACATTCCTCCCTTTTGATTGCTTAGCAACAGTGATTAAGTGACTAATCATCCTTAGCAACTGTAGCACCTCCAATCTGTGCAATAAGCCTTAGAAAATTGCCTCCACAGTTTGCTTTCTAACTTTCTTTGCAGAAGCCCAATTTACTTATTTACTTGTTATTTTATTTTACAGAAAGCTAAGAGACCATCTCTCCAACCCTCCTGATAGGATGGGTATGAAATGAATTAGAAATCTTTCAAAGTTCTACCCAAAACGAATTTAATTTACCTTTAGGTTACCAAGCAATTATGGGAACTACTTGCAGGCATAGTTCAGAGGTGTTTGAACTCGTTCAATGCAGTTTGTTCAACTGAACAAGTTCATTCCAAGCACTGGGAAATGCTACAGCGTTCACTGCAAAGCAATTCTAAGCTCTGCCTGGTTGCAGTTGGGTGGATTGACTAATGCACCTGAAGCCTGATGGCCTGTTCTGACCAGAGCAGAAAGTGTTTTGCATCATGTTTTGCCATTCCAGCTCCAGGCTGGGGGATGGACCAGTTTACATTTCTGCAGCTCCATGACTCTACCCCATACATTTCTAGCTGGTGGTACATGAGGTTAGGACTGCAGCCTTACTTGAAGGTAAATCCCATTCAATTCAGATGGATGAAATTCCAAATAAGTACACATAAGAATGAATTCTTATAGAGCTATTATTTGTTCTTTTACCTGAACACATTGTGTCATGCTTCCATGTAGTGTCCCCCCCCCAAAAAAAAAAATTTAGGGGATACTCTCATTTTCCTATTCATATTGAAATACTGCCCCTCAATGAGGCCAAACTTAGATTCACAAAATGTTTAGGGGGTATGTGTCCCCCCATAAAAAAGCACTGCTTCCATCGCTCAAAATTGCAATGTTAGGATTTCCACAGTTGACTGGGATCCTCAACAGAACTTGATTAAATCACAGATCCACCCCCCGCTCCCGCTTTTTGCTGTCAGCGAACAGGATGTTTGTTCATTAACAAGGATTTACCATAAACAGTCAAATGAAGTTGTGCCTGGGTTTTCATTTATTCTCAAAAGACACTGAGATAAGACACTTGAAAGGTGTCTTAAGCAGAAGGAAAGAGAAGCCATATTATAGCATGTGGATCAATTTGAGGGAGAACAGATTTCCATCTTGAGATGAAATAAGGGTGGCAGAGGAGGGGGAGAAGAGTACCTCCTTTTCCCCAAACACACTATGACAGATTACAAGGACTGCAGCTGGAGTTAATCCAGATTTCTGTTTAATTAAATAGTAGCAGTCATTCTGCCATATTATATCAGAATGCACAAAGGTGATATGAAGGTGATATGCGACATATACATGCTCACCTCTTTATTTTCATTAGAAAGCAAAAATGCTTTTGGTTCTAAAATGTAAAAAAAGAAGAAAACACAGTGTATCTGAAACATGCATTTTTCGTTTGCTCTATCCTGAAGATTTAAGACAGGTGACAAGACTGTCTCGACACGTGAATGTGATTTTATAGGATTGTTACTTAACATTCTTAAATGTGTTTCCTTGGAAGTGACTTCTTGTAGGCCACTTTATAAACTACTGAATGAAAATTAATGGAAGTATTCATCTTTCATTCATTAATAGTTACAGTATGTTAGGATGTGTAATGTGAAAAGCTGCTCTAACTAACTAAGCAATTACAATTACCTCTTGAACACTCAACTACTCATTCTACCATATTCTGTAAGAGTATTAATTATGCTCCCTCTCCCTTCTTGTTAGTCACATGGAATGTGAATTGGGTTTTGCAGAGCAACCTGGCCACTTACAGCATGCTTCCACGTGATCCACAGCACCTTTTCTGAGATTTCGGACGTTGAGCCTCTGACACCTGCTGCACCAGGGCATTGGAAGAAAGAGTGAAGAAAGAGGCGGCAACAGATCTCCTTCTCCAGTATTATCTTAGGGACTCTGGACCATCCAATCTGCCTTAAAGCCCCTGAGATATGCCCCCCTCACCAGACCACAGGCCTGCACCCTTAAGAGTCATACTAATGCTTTACATGGATTTGGGTTTGAGCAACATATTTATTTCTCTCTGAATTCAAAGTTTCACTTCAGTCTGCTGTGACAAGCTCTGGTAATTATGAGAAATTAAAGCAGCACAATTTAAAAGCAAACAAGTACTGTATTTTTCGCTCTATAAGACGCACCCGACCATAGGACACACCTTGTTTTAGAGGCAGAGAACAAGAAAAAAATCTCCCCCTCTCTGCGCAGTGCCCCTTCAGCGAAGCGGCAGGAGAAATGGAGCCCCTTCCATTTCTCCTCCCGCTTAGCTGAAGGGGCGCTGCGCCTTAGCTGAAGGGGCACCCACCCTTCAGCGAAAGGAACCCAAAGCCTCCGGAGCGCAGCGGGAGCTCCCGCTGCACTCCGGAGGCTTCAGGTGGCTATCTTTGAAGCCTGGAGAGTGAGAGGGGTTGGTGCGCACTGACCCCTCTCGCTCTCCAGGCTTCAGCGAAAGCAACACGAAGCCTCCGGAGCGCGGCGGGAGCACTCCTACTGTGCTTCGGAGGCTTCGCATTGCTATCGCTGAAGCCAAGGAGCCTGCATTCGCTCCATAAGATGCGCACACATTTCCCCTTAATTTTTGGAGGGGAAAATGTGCATCTTATAGAGCAAATAATATGGTATTTATACAACTTCAAGTCAGGATGAAGTTTGGATGACAGGCTGACTTTTAAACACTTGATACGCTGGGGGGTGGGGAGGCAACTCCTCTAGGGCACAGCATGCCAATTCTTCTAGAAGATGTCATTTATCAGTATTTGAACTGGTTATAAAGTGAGTACATTTAAAAATATGAATGGAAGGATAAGGTTTATCACCTGTCCTGCCTAACTCTTCTAAATAATACAGCTCTTAAAAATAAGCTACTTCATCCATCAGCTCTGACTGCCATTTCATACTTGGGGTTCTGTGTACCTATGTGTGAAAACAACATACCTTTGAAGAGAGCCAGCAGAGGTCACTCGACCAGCTAGAGTTGAAAGATTAAATAACATGTCTTCGCTAAATTCTGCTGGGCACTTTGTCATTTTAATAACACTTTCATTCCAGAAAGTTTCAGCAGCTACAGTCATGATGCTTAATTGCTCTCATTTATCTCTCTAATAAATGATGTCATTGACTTAGTGCGGTTGTAGGGAGACAATTGGCAAGCCAATATGTAAATCTGCTACATTTAACCATGGAAACCAACAGTGAATGCACAGACCTATGGAAAAGAGCAAGTGCCTTTAAATAGGAGCAAAGCTGTTTTCACTTAAACCATCCAAGTTTGCTGTAAAACATTTATGCCATGCCATGTTCATGCATCTCTTAAAAATTATAATAGACCCAAAGAGATGGAGACACAACTGGGGTTTTTGCGTGTGTGTGAGTAGAAAAGCTATGCTGGGGTATCACTGGTGGGACTTCCTTGACATTTCAAAAAGGGGAACCATCCTCTAAAGATTAGCTCTGCAAATTGGACTATCCCAAATTCAACATTTCCTTCTTCAGAACCCAAGTTCAGCCATGGCGGGCTCTTAAGTTCAAAGGGGCCTTGGAATGGAACTGTCTGCTGAGTCTTCTTATATAGCTGGGACCCACCTGTCAATGGGCAGTGAACACCCCCTTCCTACTATTTATTTCTGCTGGGCTTGGGCTTGGGCCAGAGGAAGTGGAAGAGAGTGGCAACAATAGCACCATGTGACTACCATTGCAATTCCCACATCAGTGCGATGAGAAATGGAGAACAAATATAACAGTGGTTGCTTGGTGCACAGCACAGCATTGGAAAAGGAGGTCAAGGGCAGTGGTGGACCATTCACATAATCCTCCTCCTCCTCATCATCATCATCAACAACAGGTCTAAGGAGAGCATAAGGTCAGGAAGACAAGGCAGTACCACTGCCATGAGAAGCACTGCTCCATGGTCAACCAGGACTTTGGAGTGTCCAAGTGTTACAATACACCATGCGTCAGACTCGAAGTTCTCATCTCTCAAGTAAAATAAATAAAATGGAAGGGAGTGGGGCAAACATATGCACAAGTCACACACAAACTCTCTCACGTGCTCTTTGGCAAATCAGTGAAAAATAACTGCAGCAAGATGGCGGCCTGCTTTGCTCTGAGAATGTGCTGCCCAGGAAAGAAAGTTCATTCTGATTGACTGTGGAAGGCCATAGCCCTATTAGTTCAACATGCCCCTCTGTGTTCATCCCAGTGCTATTCCAGAATAGGGTTGAGAAGCAAAACTGCCAGTTTGGAGGTTCACTTGCCCTAGGAAAATGCTAATGTGTTCTACTTATGTGAGGTCTTTAATTTGTTTCTTCCTTGCTGGAGACAGCAGGTGGAACAACTGCCATATCAATGGGATCAAAAGAGTGGGTCGATTGACTTCAGAAGATGGACAAAAACCAGCTGGAGAGTGATGACTCTGCTCTCTGTAACTGAATTGGAAGGATGGGAGCGATGTGGATGACAAGAAACAGGACAATGAATTATTCCATAGAAGTGCCCTGGTCACTGGGTTGAAAGACTGCCTTGGCCCACCTGCAAGCACTATAGAATTGAGGGATTTAAAAAAGTTGACCAGCCTAAAACAGTTCAGAAAGTCCCCACACATCTAATTAGAGCATTTAGCTTGATACCTTTGCCAGTTCAGTTCAGGTCTAAGTGGCTTGCACTTCAGGAAGATAAAAAGCTATGTTATTGGTTCATGTAGCTCAGTATTGTCTACACTGACTGCCAGCTGTTCTCCAGGGTTTCATAGAATCATAGAATTGTACCCCCTGCAACGAAGGAATCTCAACAAAAGCATCCATTACAGATGGCCATCCAACCTCTGCTTAAAAACCTCCAAAGTAGTCCACCACCTCCTGAGGGAGTCCATTCCACTATTCAAGAGCTCTTATTGTCAAAAAGTTATTCCTGATGTTTAGCCAGAATCTCCTTTCTTGTAATTTGAATCCATTGGTTCAGGTCGTACCCTCCAGAACAGGAGTCAAACCAGCTTCCTCCTCCATGTGACAGCCCTTTAGATATTTGAAATGACTATCATATCTCCTCTCAGTCTCCTGTTTTCTGGGCTAAACATTCCCAGTTCCTTCAACCATTCCTCATAGTGCTTGGTTTCCAGACCCTTGGTAACCATCTTAATCACCCTCCTCTGCATACATTTCAGATGGGTGATATTCCTAGCCTTACCTGGTAATGCTAGGAATTGAAACCAGGACCTTCTGCATGCAAAGCAGATGCTCCACCACTGAGTAATGGTCCTTCTCAACTCTAGCTAACATCCCCCCCCCCCCCGCAGCTCTGCTAAAAATGTGTTACACTTAAATATCCTGGATGACTGCCTAGTACTGGATAAAATTACTGTTGCAAGTGTTAACAATTAAGGCTTTTTTTTGTAGATAATCTGCTGTAGAAGGTAATGTTACTTTAAGGTTGCAAATTCATGGATATATTTTCATTTTACTTTTCTGTTGTGGAAATTGTAATAACTTAGGGGCTGAAATGACATTGCATTTCCAGACAATGTGAGAAGCTATTTATACGGTTTGTGAATTGGCACCATTGAAATATTTCTTCTCTATACTGTATTCACAATATATCAGCCTAATCCACAACCAGTTTGAGACAAAGTGTTTGGATTTCAGCAGAACTGACTTCAGTTAAACTAAATTGCCTTAGCCGAGTTAGTGGGGAGGCTGAGAGACTGTGGAGGAGGACCAAATGTCTCATAGATGTCCCCATACAAGCTGTCTGTGCTGCCTGTACTTCCAAAGTATATTCTGAGACTGTTTGACTGCAAATAAAGTGGACTTAAAACAATCGGGTTTGGGAACAAAATTGAACTCTGCAGGCTGTCAAGATTTTCAGAGAATTAGTGCACCCGAAGTCAAAGGCAAATCTGCCCTTGACTTCAATGTGAACAGCATTTTCCTTCAGACTGTAGCCCCTTTTAACCATTTCCACATGTTCAATAAATGAAGGCGGGAAGTGCTGTGTCCACTGGCCCTGATCCAGATCTCTACGCATTAACTAAAATCTATGAAAGAGGCATAGGCAGGTACAAATATACATATGGATCATCTACACATGATTTGGAACCCTGTGCCACTGGGGTTCCAAGGTGGATGAAGGACCTCTGTGTATTAATTTGTAAATGCAGAGCTGCCTCTTTCAAACCTTCCTGGTAATGGATGGAGGTCTGGGGGAAAACTAATGGGTGTGGTCCCCTGCTCCTCCATTTATAAACATTTACTGTACACATGGAAGCAATGAATATAACTGGATCATATTAATAATAGGATGTGTTAACAAATTGTTCTGAATGTGAGAGAGCCCAAGATATGCTTATTAACTTACATCTGACTCTGAGTATATGATCTGAAACTTTTGGCCCTCAGAACATCTTCTGGCTTCCTTTTTTTCTGTTTTAAATGCTTTATTGTTCGTTTTCCATATATATATACAACATGTAGTCATCTTCATTTCCGTCAGTCCAATAAAGGTATCAATGATCACAAAAGACACATACAATTTCAACTATGTGTTTTCTACACTTCCCGTCCTCTCCATATTTTCCTTTATAATATGCATGTTATCATTATTGTTTTGCAAAAATCTGTTTTTCTATTTCGACATCATATGTATTATTTACAGAAATCATTCAAAGGCTACTACCGTTTTTAAATTACAGCTACTTTTCAAATATTTCTTAAAATTATCCCATTCTAGAATGAACTCCTGTCTGGACTTGTCTCTAATTCTTTTGAAAAGAACATCTTCTGACTTCCAAGGAAATACTACCAGAGTATGCATCTTGCAGGTGGCCTTTTGCAACATTTTCAGCAAGCATGTTCCCAGAAGGGAGAGATGAGAGATGAAGACCCAGCTACACAGGTTAATTTATAATGTTAAAAATGTGTTATAAAAAATGTGGCACCAGATTGCACTGTAGAGCAGAATCCAAAATCAAAGCAGATTGCATTGGGAGCGTTCCCGCACAGCGGTTTTTTAAATAGTGGCTTTTTTAATATATCTGTATAGATCCAGCCTTGGAAGGAGGCTGGAAGGGCAGTGCTCCCCCTGAAGATTACTCCTCTTCCCTCTTTGCTCTTCAGATTCAAGTAATTATTTCATCAGTAGCTTGCAAATGCAGCACAGAAGAGAAGAAGAAGAGTTTGGATTTGATATCCCCCCTTTCACTCCCTTTAAGGAGTCTCAAAGTGGCTAACATTCTCCTTTCCCTTCCTCCCTCACAACAAACACTCTGTGAGGTGAATGGGGCTGAGAGACTTCAGAGAAGTGTGACTAGTCCAAGGTCACCCAGCAGCTGCATGTGGAGGAGCGGAGACGCGAACCCGGCTCCCCAGATTACGAGACTACCGCTCTTAACCACTACACCACACTGGCTCTCAGAACTTGTTCCCTCAAAACTTACACTACTCCCCCTCCCTGAATATTTCTCTCATGCCATAAGTTGGGGAGCAGGAAGGTAATATGGATCTTCCTTGGACAATGCAAAATATTACTCTTACCTGCTTAAACATGTCTCCTCTACCTATTAAAAAGGCCATGCCAGAAGGTAGTGGAATGCTCCCACTTGCCCACTGCTGTTTATTTTATTTATTCATTTATTTTATTAAATGTATTAGTTCCTTGTCAGCCTAAGGGTCTCCAAGCAGCTTACATTGATTTATTTTTTAAATAAATACATTCTCACAGTATGGGGATCACACCACTACCACAACTTTGTTCTGGTGGTCATGTGTAAAGCAGACTTAAAACACCCAGCCAAATATAAAATTGCTTTAAGATTCTCCCAAGACTTAGGTACTTCTTATTTGTATATGGAACCCCAAAATAGGAACAGAAGGTGGAGAATTATGAAAAGATTAAGTGTCCATCACTTGTACCACTTTTGTGCTCTAAATTCCTCCTCCTGCATCTGTTTTTCTTTTTAAAAAATAGTATTAGGGCTTCATGTGTGTTTGAGCCAAGTAGTTGGCTGACAGCCTCTGCCTATCTGGAATTAGGCAGAAGAATATCCAGGTTAGGTGTTGTGTTTTGTTTTAGAAATTTAACACGAGCTGCACCCAACGGATGGGGAACCCGTGGCCCTCCAATTCCCATCAAACCCTAGTCAGCACTGCCAATAATAGGGGATGGTGGGAGCTGTCCAACAACATCAACAGGACCACAAATTCCCCATCCCTGCAATATGTAATCTATAATTGTTTAAACATAATTTGCAACAATTTCTGAAGTGCCTCCTACCAAGCATAATTTTAGTGTAAAAATAAAAGGAACTGAACCTGTCTGTGTGAAATTAAACACCGCTATCTTAAACTGCTGACAGAAAAGACAGCTACATATTTCAGGTTAAGAATCTCAATTAAATGTTTAGTTGCCATGTTCAGACCTCACAACACTCCCCACCCCTTCGAGCTACAGTAAAACACAGGAAGATTGCAGAAATTGATAACGATCTCATTTGCGGAAACATTAAGGTTGCAAAAAACAAAAAACCTGAGAGAAGCCAGAAAGCTAGAAGCTCTATGATAGTCTGCCCTTAGCGCACACAGTGTGACAAAGAGGAGCTCAGCATTTACTGAAAACTTTTAAATGTTTTCCTCTGCCTCTGCCTCTTTGCCTCACTGCATCAGGTATTTTTAAGGGTTAAATATTCAAATGTAACATCTGTGCTATCACAAAAAGTACGTTGGAGTTTTGACAAGCCCTGAAAACTTACACCTAAAGAAATTTGTTAGCCTTTATGGCTCCACAGCACTCTTTGCTTAGTTGCAGGGCACAGGAGCGATTGCCCTGGATGCAAAATTGTTAGGGGGCACAAAATTTCAACATCTGGTGCTGCCTCAATACAGCTGTGCACTTCTGTTGCTGGGCTCCATTGAAAATGGCTTCTACATGCAAACCAGGAAGTGACCTCTCCAGACAACAGAATGACTCTTCTCTTCTTATCAGTGCCGGATGAAACCATGCGGAGGCCCCTAGACAGTTGAAATCTCAGCGGAGCCCTGGCAAATCATCGCCTAATACGTTTTTGCAGTGCTTTTTCTGGGGGGATGCAGGGGTACACATACCCCAAAACATTTTGTGGATCTTTGTACTTTTGTCCATTTACTGTATTTATTTTTCGCGATTTGAACTATAAAATGGTGATTTTCTTGAGTCAAAATGAGAGTACCCCTAAACATTTTTTTAAAAAAGCACTGCATTTTTGTAATTTTCTTCCAAGATCAAATCAATATTATTTTGATTCATTGTCCCAGAGCTCCTAAAAGGTGTGGAGCCCATAGGTTGGTGCCTACTGTGCCTATTTGGTAATCCAGCACTGCTTCTTATCTCTGTGGCTGCGATTTCCTGGGTGGTGTGGACACCATCAGGCAGTTGAATGTGTGTGCATACTCTGTCTCTTTCCCTCCCTCCCAGCCTGCTTCTGCATAGTCCCAGGCACTGGCAACCCACGCTACACCACTGCTAAGTATTGTCCATACCAGGAGTGGGAACCTCAGGTCTGAGGGCTGAACGCAGCCTTCCTGTTTATCTGGGCTTTGGAACTTTCTCCAAATGATGGCTCCTCTCCCCAGGCCACACCCTCATTGGTTCTGCATCACACCTCAGGTGTTCTTGCCTGCCTGGATGTGTCCTTGAACACTGGCTAGATGGAGGAGTGTGCATGTGTAAAAACTAACCTACTGAACAAATGTAAATTTTACATTTATTGTTCTATCCACTTTTGTCTCCAGCATCACACATCACTGACATGTGGCCCTTGGAATATTGCCCAGAAGGAAATGCAGTCCTCAGGCTTCCTGCTCCTGGTCAATAAACATAGCCCTACCTGGAAATTCCAGAGTTTGAAGCCAGAACCTTTTGCATGCAATGTAAGTATTCTACCACTGAGCCATTGCCCAGCCACAAAGAAGTCAGTGCCAAAGAACTGCATTGGAAAATTTGGACAAATGCAAATTTTGAAGAAACACTGTAGTTTTGGTTCAGGTTTTGTTTCAGAAAGTGAAGAATTGGTATGTTCGTCTTTAAATGCAAACAATTGAATCTCTCCCTGATCGCTAGGCAAAAGGCAGCATCCTATCGTCATCTCAGCCATCCTTATAATAACAATGTAACATAAACTGGTATTGTTATTCCCACATTGCAGACAAGAGGCTGAATCTGATTAGAGCACTGCTCACTTAAAAACAAATGTGTAAGTGGAAGGGGTGAGAATTTCAGCAGGGACTGAGCTCAGGGCGCTCTTAGTCAACAGGCTACATTAACAGCTCAATGGTGATAGTGGTGACCATAAGGAAACACTTCCAGTTTTGTAATAGGAAAGTGACTCCAAGACCAGATATCATAAATTCCTTTCCCTGCAAAGTGACCATCCTAATCATGAAGCTTCCTTTAGTTTAGTAAAATACAGGTTGTTCCAAGCAGGTTTTAACATGTACAGTTTGAAATGCAGGGGGGGGGGGGGAAGGGCTTTGCAATACTTTCAGAAATTGGGTGTGTGTGTAAGAGAGCGAGGAATGCCATCTCCATACCTTCTCTTATGAGACCGTGCTATCTATTCCTGACAATGTCTACTTAATAAACCTTAGCATGAATAACCAGAGGAGGGTGCTGGTGGCAGAAGAATAAAAACTACATTGAGGGATGCATTTCTATATATATATATATATATAAAAGAAAACAGAGCATCTGAAGGATAGAGGTGTAGAGAACATGACAGTCTGCCTGCTGAAGTCTAGGCTGATAAAGGCAGCTGTTTGTTGAGACATTGTGTTTTACCCAAATACTGGGAGGGTAACAAAGCATCCATGAGAGGGGGGAAAGTGGCTGAATGAACATTTTAATTAATTCATGTGCAATTTTAATTAAAAACATAATGTGTCAGGGAAATGAATAATGCCGCTGGGCAAAAACAAAACAAAACACAACGCAAAAACCACAAAAAACTGGATTTTCTGAACAATTTTCCGCTTTGTTTCTGGTCCTGAAAGTGATCACTCTTATGGAGGAAAATCCTCTTGCCCCCCTCTCCAAAATAGTTCTAACAAAACTGATGGTGAAAGATTAGCTTGTATAGTGAGAAATAATGTTATCTCCTTCTGCATATATTGGCCCTGATACAGAGGGTGGGGTTGTTGTTGTTGTTGTTGTTGTTGTTGTTGCTGCTGCTGCTTTTGCTGTTTCTGATGTTGAATAGAACAGTAACATTTGCTACATGTCCATTGTTGTATGCAAAGATCAATGTCAGTTCTAAAAACATTGGCCACTTGTTAGAGGACCTGGACTTGGCACAGAATAATGATCAGCATTGTCTAAACCTAACAGCACTGGAAATCTGTTTCATGATGTGCATGCATACAATCCTAGGTGATATTTTGGTTACCTAGAAGGGTGACTGATGTGTAGAAATGGCAAAAGCCATAGCTCATTGGTAGAGCATCTGCTTTGCGTGCAGAAGGTCCAAGTTTCCACCCTCAGCATCTCCAGGCAGGGCTGGGAGAAACTCACTGTTCAAAACCATGGGAAGCCACTTCTAGTCAGTGTAGGCACTGCTGAGTTAGATGGATAAATGGTTTGATTTGGTATAAGGCAGCTTTCTCTGTTCAGAGAGGCACACCTGGCCTTCCACTCTGTGCAAGGGCCTCTCCAGATTGGGGGCTTGTGTACAACTTAGCGCTAAAAATGTTTGCCGGCACAAGGATTTCTTCTCATACAATGGAACAGTCTTCCCCTCTCCTCCTCCATGTACTGCCTTTATATGTTCTGGGAGTTCTCGCACCCCTCTGAAGCAGATTTGGGGATGGTGCAAGATATGCAGGGGGAAATCCCATTGCACTTGTGCTAAACTTTGCACTAGAGCAACTATTTAGTTTAATATAGCCTGGGGTTCTTTGTAGGTATATTCTACAACACAATAATAGCGCATTAGTGGTGGGTTTCTACTAGACCATTCACACATCATTCTGCTTTATTAATTGTTCTGCCATACTTCTCCAATGTTACTGCATTATTCTCATCTGGAGTGGCACACTTGTGCTAAAGTGCAACAGAAGGGGTCAAAAGTAAGCAGGAACTTTTCTGGGGGAAAACAACAACAGGATTTCAGCAGGAAGTTACAGGGCACTTACTGATTGGAAATGTTTCTCATCAACCAGATATTTGGCAGAGTAACATTGTGAGACTTTTACAATGTGTTGGGGGGGGGGGTTGCTGTTGGTTTGTTTTTGTTTTATTATTTATTTTGCATTCTCATTTTGTATTTTTCTGTTGTGAACTCCCTTGGGAACTTTGGAGCATGGGTCGTATACAAATTTAATAAATAAACTTAATAAACAATGAAGAAGCGTCTCCACCCCCTTAGTTCAGCCTGGACACTGAGGTCCAGCTCCAAGGGCCTTCTGGCTGGAGGTTCCCTCACTGTGGGGAGCAAAGTTACAGGGAACCAGGCAGAGGGCCTGCTCAGTAGTGGCGCCCAACCTGTAGAATGCCCTCCCACCAGATGTCAAGGAAATAAACAATTATCTGACTTTTAGAAGACATCTGAAGGCAGCCCTGCTTAGGGAAGTTTTTAAGGTTTGATGTTTTATCAGGTTTTTTATATTCTGTTGGGAGCTGCCCAGTGTGGCTGGAGAAACCCAGCCAGATGGGCAGGGTATAAATAAATAATAATAATAATAATAATAATAATAATAATAATAATAATAATTACTGAAATGCAGAGGTGGTGGACTGCCAATTGGTTTTAAATGGCAGTGTTTAACTGCCCCTCTCCTGCACAACTTTCATGATAAAAATGGTACACAAACCCCTAAGTTGATTCTTGCCTTGTAGAAGGGGGGGGGGGGGATACAGTTCTGGCACACATTTTCTCCACCACTGCTCTGAAGGAATTGGCAGTACCGCACGGCTGCATTCCAGTACAAATCAAAAAAGCCATTGGGAGATCAATTATGAATTAATTAGCAAATCTGATATTGTAGAACAAATCTGATACTGCAGATCCTGGCTCACCTGTGGGAACTCAGGGCCAATGAGGACACTGGAGTGGTGAGCGGGCAGGCCTTGGGGACTCAACTTGTCCCCTTGCTGCTTTGGAGTTCTGTGTTGCCTGGGAAAGTCTGAGCAGGCAGGGATGCTTGTATGTTTGGGTGAATGTGCATAGACTCCTCCACACAAAAGGGAACTCAGATCGTATAGGATCCCCAGTCAGAGGACGTGCTCCATGTGTGTTGAACTGAATGTGTGCAGATTCCCTCTCCATCCCTTCCCACTTCACTGAGTCTCCAACCGGTGGGGATGCTGGGGGCAGCGCTAGCATGCGTGGCCTTGCTATTCCCTGCTTGTGTTGGAGGTAGATATCTGTTCAAGGTTGTATTCCCATCATTTATGTATGCACATTGCAAGGCTTCAGTGCAACAATAAAAATACAATGCACATTGCCATTCTATTCTGGTATTCTAGGGACCAGTGGTGGGCAGGGCCAGAGTCAAAAGTGGGTGGCACAATTGATGTAAAATTCACCTATACACAGTAAGTCAGTTTCTCCACACCTTCTGCACACACCCTCTGTATCCTTCTTTCAGACAACCAAGAGGCAGTATTCGAAGACACAGTCCAGCCAGGCAAAAACATTTTTTTTGGGGGGGGGGGTAAAGCAGGGCTAGTGAATGGTGCAGATTAGGGAGAGAAAGTGTGACCTGGGAAGAGCTGCATTATGCTCCTGGGCCTGAGATTCACCACTGTCTTAGCTATCCAGGTAGAATACCCTCCAACATCTGACCTGATCAAAATCGGAGTGCATGTTTTTTGGTCTCACCTTCTCCTCTCGCTCATATTTTGGTCCATGCTTGGGCATGAGCTGGTTGACTCATGCCAGAGTGTGAGAGCACCTTTAGGTCTGGCACTCTGGAACGAGACCCCCAAAAAGGGACATTCCAGGATCTAATCAGAAGCTGTGATGGATTTTGTAATTTGGGGAAGTCCCACTCAAATCTGGACAGTTGAAATAGGTACTGAAATTATTCCTAATCTCAAATCTTTAACTGACATCAACGGGAAGCAAAATCATATAACTTTGTTTGGCTCACAGCCCAAGTTCAGAGACTGATTATAGCTGAAGCAAATAATCAGTAAACCACAACAAGCATTTTAAAAATTCAGAAGATTTAGGCTCACAGAAATGGTTAATGTCTGCTGTTGCAGATGTGAAGTTAATGAATGTAATCTAACACATCTTGAGATAAACTAATATGCATACTGATATAAACAATAATTCCAGTCTTTTAAGAGTGGAAATCTGGTGTTTATTAGAATAGTTCATAATCATTCCCATTTCAAGTTCTGCATGAGAATACGCTATAATGAGGGATTTAAACTCTTCTAATTAGACATGGGTTTTTTTTCTTTTATAAAAAGCACACTGATAATTAAAATAGTGAGGTTGCAGAGAGAAGCATAAAAACATTGCAAAAAGCTACAGGAGAAGGAAATACGCACCCATATGCAAAGCGTCTCCGGGGAACTACTGGTGTTATATTTTATTCAGGGCCAACCCAATCATGAGGCAGAATGAGGCAATTATCTCAGGCAGCAGCCACAGGGGAACAGGGAATCAGCACCCCGCCACACATGGAGACATACACTCTGATTACCTCACCCTTGGTTGCTGGTCTCAAGTTTAAACAGTTTTTCTTTGCCGTGGCAAACTATGACACCCCAGGCACTTTCATGACCTCTGCACCCGTAATGGTTACCTCTGAGGAAGGATCCTCATGTTACTTCCTCAGAGCAAGGCCAGGAGGAGGTAGAGGGGTGGCAGCAGAGAAGCCACCAGTCCTGCCACCGACACAAAGTGAAAAGTTAGACAGGGGAAGAGGAGACGGAAAGGGGGCAGCAGGGGGAAAGAGGAGAATGGAGAAACTGTGGCAAGGAGGAGTATGGTGGTGTCTGCAAGAAGAAAAGTGTGTGTGTGTGTGTGTGTGTGTGTAGGGATGCAATTCCTTGCTGGCCCTGATTTTATTTGGTTATTTTCTGAGGGCAAAGCTATCACAATACTGTTGCCCTAAAAGGAGGGCAAATTTTAGTACAGAAATATGGAACTGGTAATATAGAGTAGAAAAGAACTAGAAACTGATGTAAGCCCACTTTTGATCAATTTTTGCTGCTTTCCTGATATGGTATCTTGAATCACCTTCCCATAATCAGAACTTTGGACATGCTAACATACCTTTTGCACCTGACTGTATGCTATTTGCTGCCTCTGCAGTTTGTAGGATCAACCCTTTCCTTTTGAAACTTTTCGTAATTAGCTAAAGAGAAATAAAGAGATGGCTTTTCATTACTGTACTGACTGCCTAAATGAACTATTTACATCACATTTTTTAAAATAAAAAGTAACTTATAACCTGAGCACACATTTTCACACACAAGTGACAAAGTGTGCCTTCCTACCTACCATCTGTGCTCAGATATTTTTGACCAAACTCTCTGCAGCGGACACAGCAGGGTACATTCTACACTGCCCACAGCAATGAATAGGCTTGGAGGGATGAAAGATAATTCATCTGTCAACTTTCCTGAGAATTTTTGGCAAAGGGGTTTATGCCATAAACCAGCCCAGAGTTAGCTATGCTTAAGCACTTTGGAAATCAATGCACTCAAGTGCGCTGATCTATGCCCTTACTTTGTTATAGCTGGTACTGGACAGTGGCTCTAGTTTGTAGTTGTTAAAGGTAAAGGTAAAGGGACCCCTGACCATTAGGTCCAGTCGTGACCGACTCTGGGGTTGCAGCGCTCATCTCGCTTTATTGGCCGAGGGAGCGGGCGTACAGCTTCCGGGTCATGTGGCCAGCATGACTAAGCCGCTTCTGGCGAACCAGAGCAATGCACGTAAACACTGTTTACCTTCCCGCCGGAGTGGTACTTATTTATCTACTTGCACTTTGACTTGCTTTCGAACTGCTAGGTGAGCAGGAGCAGGGACCGAGCAACGGGAGCTCACCCCATTGTGGGGATTCGAACCGCTAACCTTCTGATCGGCAAGTCCTAGGCTCAGTGGTTTAACCCACAGCACCACCCGCGTCCCTTGTAGTTGGTACTCTGTATCAATTGGTAGAGCAGATTCATTGTCCCCTTCATTATTTTCCATGGACACTTCCTGCATTCCAAAGGCACACACATGAATAGAAACAATGGCTTGACCCAGTTCAAAATAAAATCCAGTCTTGTGAATTCTTGAACATCCACCCACGGAGTTCTGTGAAGCTTAGATGAACTCAGATTTCAGAGTTCAATTCATGTGAAAGATGGCCATATGTAATATAAGACAGAGCTCTTGTGCTGTTAATACTTGTGTGGGAGAGAGATTTTTTCCAGACACAGCTTTCCAGGCAAGGCTCATCATCATCACTTTTAATTTATATACCATCTTTCTATCTTACAATACTCAAGGTGGTTTACAAGCTGAAGAAACAAAGAATGTACACCTTATAACAATCTAATGCAATACAAAAATATAATAATAAAGCATAGTTTAAAATAAGCAACCTACATCAAATAAAGTAACATTCAACTATCATTAGACTAGTATAGAATAATAATATCAGCATATAAAAATTAATCAGAAATCCACTCTTAACAATTACAACTAATAATTTCTAAACTACAATCAGTAAAACAACGGCAAACCACAGTGCATAAAATAATAAAATACAAATTGAGAAGCAGAGACTGGAGGGTGGGGCAAGGCAAGTGGAAGAAGGCCTTGCCTGATGAAGTCTCTCCCCTCCCAGAAGATCAGAAGATCAGCTGCTGAAAACTCCTCTTTTCCATAATTGTGACAATAATGAAAACCTTGCATCTTCTCTCTCTGCCCATGTGGTCCCTCTCCATCCTGCAGATATTTCACAATATGTATTCTGTGTGGTGCAGCCTTTAATGAGTGTTCAGAAACCTTGGATGGTGAATGTTGACTAGGGTTGGGGTTAGTTATAAAGACCATGTGATCCCTCCTTTACAATAGTTTCATGGACTATCATGATTCAAACATGATTGAAAGTGATACTGATGACTTGTAAAGTTTTAAATAGATGGAGTCAGAGTACCTAAATCACTATTTTCTTCCATAAGGATCTGCCCAAACTTTGAGATCTTTGGGGGAGATCTTGTTCTCCAGTGGTGCCAACCTGAATATTTTTTTGGGGGTGGGAATAAGCCCTGCCCCACGAGACATGGTATCAGTCAGTCAAGTACTTTATTACAGTCATAGACCAGCATAAGAAAAACATCCAAATAAATAGCATAACAATATAAATCTAAGCGAATAATTATTAAATAAATAGGAGTAAGAATGAAATGTAGATTTAAACCTATACATAGAATACTTAATTAAGCATAGATAAAGTAGAGACATCACCTTGCCAACAAAGGTCCGTATAGTAAAAGCTATGGTTTTCCCACTAGTGATGTATGGAAGTGGGAGCTGGATCATAAAGAAGGCTGATCGCCAAAGAATTGATGCTTTTGAATTATGGTGCTGGAGGAGACTCTTGAGAGTCCCATGGACTGCAAGAAGATCAAACCTATCCATTCTGAAGGAAATCAGCCCTGAGTGCTCACTGGAAGGAGAGATTGTGAAGCTGAGGCTCCAATACTTTGGCCACCTCATGAGGAGAGAAGACTCCCTGGAAAAGACCCTGATGTTGGGAAAGATGGAGGACACAAGAAGAAGGGGACGACAGAGGATGAGATGGTTGGATAGTGTTCTCGAAGCTACCAGCATGTGTTTGACCAAACTGCGGGAGGCAGTGGAAGACAGCATGCTCTGGTTCATGGGGTCACGAAGAGTCGGACACGACTAAACAACAACAACAACAATGGGTGAGTAAAAATTTATAAGAAAAATTAAAAGATCGGTTAACACAGCTTTATGGGGTGGGCTTCAGAAGCGCGGATCTAACAATGTGGGCCTTCAGTTTAGGATTGAATTGTAGCATAGACCATCAAGACATGGTGTGCACACCCCATTTGAATGGCAAAACTTGGGGGATAGCTCCCTCAAATATTTTATTGGGGGTGCCAAAGGGACCCCAACCCCCAGGAGTTGGCTCCTATGCTGTTCTCTGTCCTGCCAGTGTGTATGTGTATGCGCATGCACGACCAATTTAATACATATATTTTTTCTAAAGCTCTAAGTTAGGGCTTGGGCCAGCACCACTGTGCTAGTTTAGATGTACCAACAAGAATTACAGATTTTGCTCTGTTTCTGCAGTAACTTAATATTGTTTGCACAGCAGTGTGGAGGAGGCATCCTGGAGGTTATTGCTGGACTGGTGGCTGGCTTAAGGGAAAACCATCAGTAGGCCAAATAGGGCCCAGGGGCCTTGTGTTGCCTATCTCTGAATCTTGAACATTTTCAAGTGTAGCTAGTGTAGTATAGTGGTCAGAGTATCAGATTCAAAGTAGGGAATCAGAGTTCAGGTTTCCACTCACTCATGAAACTCATTGGGTATGCTGGGCTCTGTCTCTGCCACTCACTCTTGCAGTCCAGTGTCCTTCATGGAGGGGTTGTCAGGGTAAAATGGAGAGAGAACATTATAAGCTACCCTAAGTTCCTTGGATGAAGAAGGGGGTGAGAGATGTAATAGATAAATTGAATATATAAAAAGCCATGTCCTGTCACCTGCAGAAAAGCTCCAAACATTAGTAATATGTCTCTCTCTCTGTGTGTGTGTGTGTGTGTGTGTGTGTATATTTTTTTTTAATAATAATTTTTATTAAGGTTTTCCAAGTTAAAACAAATTAAAACAAATTAAATCCAATTTATAAACTTTTTGCCAATAACCAGGACTTCCCCTCCCTACCCCCTCTTGTGTTCCAAATCTTCCAAATAAGCAATTAAATTCAACAAGTTCTTATGCCCAAATTACACTCATCATCAATAACCCAATTTATCCAGATTCCCATCCCCTAAGATCGATCTATTCCCTTCCACGAGTTTCCCCCTTTCAAACATAATACAGATGGAAATAAGATAAATATGAATAGTGATTTTACAGCCTTTGGATTCCAATTTTCCCTCCCCTCTTTCCCCTTTGCGTTTCACCTATCCCTCTACTTCTAATATCTTCCTGGAGTTCCCACATTACACTATGTCCCTCAGGTTCTTTGCCAGTCTTTGATTACGGGTGTCCAATCGTAGAAGGAGTCTATCAAAAAAAGGGGCCCATTTCTTCTATCCAGGTTTTTATATCCAGGAGTAAAAACTCCAATTTTGTTTCCATAAGCTTGTCAAACCTGAATATCCCAAATGTTCCCTCTCCCAGTTCTGTCCAGTTCTTGTTATTTCCTTGTTCTTGTCAATCATTCTCCTCCTTTTTATTTCTCTGTTCTCCCACAGAAATGTTCTTTTTCCAAAAGTTTCTAGTGTCTCTGCAGAGGCTTGTTATTCATGGAGCAAAGCATTGCATCATGTTCCTTTCATTTTCCAACAAATAGTTCCATTGTTTCCTGTAGTGTATAGACCTCTGTAGACAAAATAATGTTCCATTCCTGCAGTTTCCCAGGAGATTAAAAGTTCCATTCAACTGTTCAAGTTTCCTGTCAAAAACACATGCAATATCCCTCGGCTCCTCTAGGTGGATTACAGTAGCAAAGTTCCCTTCCAGAATCACATCCACCAGTCCAAGTAGCTTGTTAACCGATATTTAAAACAGTTTATATTTAATTTATAACAAATATAACCGGCAAAGTCCTCATAACAAAATCTCTATTTTAATCTTCCTTTTTGACAGCTCTTTGACAGCTGTCAAAACCTCCATCGCTTTTCTCCAGGCAGTTTCACGAATCGCTCCAGGGATTCCGGGGTGGGGGGGGTGGGTGGGTTGCTTTTTTTAAAACAATTCCACTTTTCTCCTCCAGCTCAATCTTATAATTTTCCCTCGCGAAGTTGCTGATTCGGCAAGATAAGGTTACACTCGATCTTAGTTGTCCAGTCCTTTGTTTTGGCTCTTCTACAATTTAGGGGTGGGCTGACTTCCTTTTTTCCGCCTCCCCCGTTCGCTCCGAATTTTAAAAATTTATCCCTTTTTTTTTTTAATCCATATTCCAATTACTCACGGGTTCTTCTTTAGTGCCAAATTTTCAATAGAAGAAGTCAGCACTCTCCGCCGGATGGCATGCGGCTGCGCTCGGCAGGGATAGCAGAGAACTCAAAGCACCACGCTTCTCCCTGGCACCCGATCCGTAGCCTTTAAAAAGGCTCCTTCACGAGTCGGGAGAGCGCTAACGGTGCCAGCCGAGTCTCCATGTCCACGGCCTCCTCTGGCCGTGGTTTTTAAGGGTCCCCGCATCGCCGGTGCGGTAAGACCCAGCCCCTGCCAAGCCGGCTCCCTCCGGAGCTCGGAGGGAGTCCGCCATTCGGCGATGGCGCCGACCCGGAAGTGTGTGTGTGTGTGTGTGTGTGTGTATAAAGGTGGGCATGACATTGCTTCCAGAACAAGAAAAAAAACCCAACATGATATGAAAAGCTTTGGTTATAGGAAAATAATGGAAAAGACCTTTTTGGTGATCCCCACCACCCCCACTATGAATTGTTGTCCTTAGGGAAGCTTGCCTGGTGCCTACATCATTTTCATTAAGAGGTGTCTTATAAATACAAATCAATCAATCAATCAATCAATCAATCAATAAATAGCAAAGCCCCAAAATCCATGTCAGTGATCAGTAAGATCCCTTTCTTGCCCATCTGCTTGCTAGAGACATCCCAAAATAGGTTAAGATTAAACTGAATCTGGAAAGGTTTGCATCGTAATGTACAATACTTAACTAGTTATTCTCATTTTCAGAAAGCATGTGGAGAATGATAAAGGAAGACTGATTTATCATCTTTCTGTACCTGAAAGGTGTAAGATTCTATTTATCAAATAGTAGTTTTCTGGATTAGAAAATATCATGAACACATGGGAAAGCCCTCAGCATGGAACCATAAACCATTTTCATTTTCTTTTTTCACTTTTTAATTTAGCTATCTGTTTTGCATTACATAAATAAAGCAATGAACTCCATTTTCTTTTGTGAAAAAATAAATCAGTCTGCCAAACATTAGAATTACTGGTTAGCTACACATTATAAAATTGCACCTTTAACAGACAGAACAACATTTCTCAATGAGAATCAATCAGTTTCCAGTGACCTTCATGTTGATCAGTGGGGGGTCAGTCCTGGCATTAAATCATTTTGATTCACAGATGAGATCAACATATTCATATCAGTTTGCCAAATGTGTATTTTAATTTAAGCTTCCTCTGATTGATACATGTAATTTATGCTGCTTAGAACTAAGACCTCGTATTTTTTTTCATTTTCTTTATAACTAACCAGGGGAGACTTTCTTGGAAACAGATAAAGGAAAGACTGTAGTAATTTGTAGCAATGTGACTGTAGCCACACATGTTCTAGAATTAATGTTCTTCATTAGGGTGAGAAGTATCAGCTGCATATATACATCAGACTTTTAATTAACCAATGACCCATGACAGGATATAACACTCAAATTCATTAGCTTTTCATCCCTAGCAAAATAAAAATCATGCCATGTTTCACATTGTTAGAGTAAAAGTATAATTATTTTTTAAAAAACAAACAAACAAACACACACACACACACACACACACACAGCCTGATTTCCTTTTGGACAAATAGTGTGTTCCAAAAATGTGATGCAAAATGGTAACTTGAACATGAAGACATTCAAAGCACTGTGTTAGTGGTGGTCTTGTACACACACACACACACACACACAGAGAGAGAGAGAGAGAGAGAGAGAGAGAGAGAGAGAGAGAATGCAGTTCATTTATGTGTTTAAGCCATAGGTCATAACAAAACATATACACCACACAAAGGGTTTATTGGATGGCATCTCCTGTACAATACAAATTTCCTCATTACAAATAATGAATGCATAAATTAGAATTATAACTATTCAGTCAGTCCTAAGTGCATTTTAGTTAACCAAATTATCTCACAAATATTTCTGTAAGAGGCGATGGGAAGATACAACAGTTACTAGATTCTCACATTTACAATACTGATTAATGTCCAAATCTATAATGGGACTTGTGAACATTCTGGCAAGAAGCTTATTTCCATATATGATTCTGGGAATAGAATTTTTTAATTCATGTTGTTGGCTACCTTGATTACCTTTTTGTTAGTTTGTTTAAAAATGTCAAGAAGAGTTCATCATGGTCACTATTGTGTTTTCAACAGTGACCATGGCAAAAAATAATAAGAATTGGCCCCAGTCCATTTGAGTTTTACCTTTGCTTTCAATGGGTTCTCATCCTTCTACTGTACTACCCTTTCCTCTTCTGCTAGTCTTTCTTCATGTACTTTCTGTCACTGTCAAAACTAAAGCGATAAAAGAAAACCTATTCTCTGTAGAGCACATTGCAAAAGGAAAGTCTGTGGAACAGAGGTGACGTGATATACTTCTATAAAAAACGTATACTATGAATTTAGGAAATTATTTGTGACCCTAAATTGTACCATCCAATTAATGAGTGGACTGACATCACTGCAAGTACCCCAACAGCTTCTGCTGTTGGGTCCATATATTTAAATGGACTCCTGAAGGGGAGTAAAAGGCGGGATATAAAATCCAAACTCTTCTCTTCTTCTTCTTTTCTGCTTGCCATTGGCTCTGGTGCTACCTGCTGTTGGTCTCCCAGCCTTCTGCCCTACCATATCCAGTGGGCATTAGCTGCACTAGATTCAGTGGCTGCTGAAGGTATAGCCATACATGTGTCTCTATTTATCATCCAGTGTAGCTTTTGTTACTTCCCTCAAGCTAAAAACAGAGACGTCATTCAGGCATGATAAAATAAACGTGCTCATCTGTACATCAGATATGATCAGATTTTTTAAAAATATGCTGAAAATGTGAGCAATGGGTGTTATTGTCACTAAAAAGTGTCTCTTTCCTTTATGTGACTATGGGTCTTTCCCCAACCCAAGCAAGGTATAATGCTTTGTATTGTGCCAAAGGACAAGGAGAAATTTAACAGAAGAGGCTATTATCTATCTAACAATCAAGATGTTTTCATTAAATCTACAGTACTTGTAGAGATTACTGCCCTGAAGCCATCTTGGCAATCAGAAACCAGGCTGCAGACACTCTTTGTTTATGAAAGTTAAGTGTGCCATTTGCCATTGTGGGAAGAGAAATTGTGGTCAGAACAAGCCGGCTGGGCGCCAGCCACCTCCTTATATACGATGGTTTTGTATACAGTTCTACTTGCCGCCAGTAGGAACCGTGTTGTTAAATATTTCTGGGGAAAGCTTGCACCGTCTCTGTGTAGGTTGATTAGATGAGCCTTTCATATATTGGAAATCTGACTTCTTTCCAGCAACTTGATTTCACAAATGGAAAAACAGCATCTGTTTTCCTGCAGCTTTGCATATGGCTTTCAGTGTTGCTTAGGCGAGCTGAAGCAGGTAACCCTCGTGAAGGAGGCCCCTCTGGAACATGGCAGCCTCTTGGGAGAGGATCACAATGGTCTACTGAGGGGTGGGCAGTGGTTCCCCAAGCAGGTAAAACCGCAGGTTTAATAAACATAAGTAGAGACTCTCTGCATGGCAAATGACAATGGAAATAATCCTCTGGGTTTTTGGTTGTTATTTTTTATCATGACACTTTAAATAGTTGCATATTCTACACCTTGCCTGTTCAATGGCTTTTAGAAATATCAGACAGCCACAAATGGAAACTGAATCAATTTTATTTATAGAAGTGGCAGGAGCAGCAGCAAAACAACATCTTTTCTCGCTGTGAAAATTCAAAGGGAAATATGTGGTCACCCTCTCTAGCTGCCCCCAGGTGTCCTTAGATATCTGCACTATACATTGACCTAATGCTTCTTTTGTTTGCTTTTTTGGCCTGCATCCCAATTGGCAAAAGCTAAAGAGGAATTGAGATTTATTTATTTTTTACATTTTTTTAAAAATACCTGTTTGTTTTTCCTGGGTTTGGTCTGTATTTCTGCCTGTGAAGGTCAAAAGATTGGCAGCAGCAGAAAGTGTGTTCCTGAATATATCCACAGGCCAGGTATTTTTCAAACAGATGCTCCCTTTCTCAGATTACACCGCCAATGACCTCAACCCTGAATTGGAAGGACAACTCAGTCTGCTACAAAGACGCAAGGAGAGTTTAATCTCCAGCCAAGCTAGCTAAATCTTTGACTTCTCCAGACAGAAGTCTGCTGTATTCTAAAACATGGCTTCAAACAGGTGGAAAATTGCAAGAACTGAGCAAGGATACCAATCATTTATAGCATTTTACATAGAAGTATCTTGTATGTACATGGTGCTTTACAAAGAAGGATTCGGCAGGTTCCATCCCAAAGAATTTACAGTCTAGAAATAGACACAGTAGAGGCAGAAGCCCACAACCCCATTCAGCAGAATGAGCAGGAGGGTTGGCTTACCAAGATTTGAAGTGAGAAAGGTAATACCCATTGCCATCTAAAGAGCCCCACTCCCTAGAGCATGGGTAGGCAAACTAAGGCCCAGGGGCCGGATCCAGCCCAATCACCTTCCTAATCTAGCCCACGAACGATCTGGGAATCAGCGTGCTTTTACATGTGTAGAATGTGTCCTTTTATTTAAAATGCATCTCTGGCTTATTTGTGGGTGTCAGAGCCACCCGTGGTCCCAGCTCACAAGAGACCAAAGTCCAGTCCAAGTTATATACAAAAGGTTTTATTGAAGAACATTGTTGGCATTACATCCAAGCTCCGTGGCTCCGGATCTGTTACTCTTAGATCGTAGAAGTCCCCTCTGAGTCAGTCCCGCCCCTGCACCAGCTTAAGAGGCTTGTACTGCTCCACCTTTTCCTCTCCTTCCTTTTCCGCAGGGTCTTCCTGCCCCCCTGTGCTCCCTCCCTTCGGGACTCCCCCGAGGCTGAGTCTTCTGACGCCTGCTCCCCCCTCCTTCGTGCTTTGGGACCAGGCTCCTCCTCAGGGCTCTCCTCATTTCCGCGCGCCTCCACATTTGAACTTGGCGCGCGTACGTTGCCTCTGACCTTCCTTTCGACCGTTACGCTACTCTCGGTACTACACTCCTCCCCTTCCGGCAGGACGTTCTGCTCCGAACTCCTTCCCCTCTCTGCTCCCTGTTCTGCTCTTTCTGACACACTGGCAACTCCACCCCCTTCACTCCGTTCCGACGGAGAGGCCGGTCCCGATCTCCAACCCCCACTGGGGATTCCCTCTTCGTTCCCCTGCTTCTGACTGCTTCCCTCTCTACTGCCCCTTGGCCTGACCAGGGGGGCTCCCTTTTGGGAATCCTCGGATTCACTTGACGGACTCACTGACAACCTCGGGTCATCGTCGTCCTCTTCCTCGTCGCCCTGGGACCCCTCCCCCTCGCTCTCTGTCCCTGAAACCCTGACAGTGGGGCATAGGAATTCGTTCTTTTTCCCCTTTCTTTCTTCAAAATATAGTCTGGCCTCCCACAAGGTCTGAGGGACAGTGGAACTGCATTTCAACAATATCTGAGGGGTACCATGTTGGCTACCCCAATATTAAGGCTTAGTTACAGTAGTGGGTTAGGACTGGGCTTCATGGAGAAGATGAATTTTGAAAATAAATTTAGGGAAGTAAGAGAGATTGTCACATGGTGACAGTTCTAGGCATGTGGGGCAGCAAAGAAGGCCAGGTGGAACTGTTTCAGTGAGCATGAGACCTTCAGACGGCTGTAGGTAGAGGAGCTGAACAAGCAGACATCATCAGAAGGAATATATCAGGATATAAAAGTGGTGAGATCGAGGTGGAGCAAGACCATGGAAGGATTTGAAAGTAAGGGTGGGAAGTGTGTGGAAGGTTTGGGAGTGTACAGCAAGCCATGGCAGGGTTTGAAAAGGGGTCCATGCAGAGCAATGAGATAAGTGAATAACTTTGGCAGTAGAGCAAGCATAGGCAAACTCGGCCCTCCAGATGTTTTGGGACTAGAACTCCCATCATCACTGACCACTGGTCCTGTTAGCTAGGGATGATGGGAGTTGTAGTCCCAAGTTTGCCTATGCCTGCAGTAGAGTATGCTGCATAGATGTGAGAGGATGAAGTAGGGACAAAGGAAAGCCATAGAGGAGAGGACTACAGTAGTTAAAGGAGTTGAGAAGAGCCAAAATGTGATCTACTTGTAGTTCTTCAGCACCCTGCAGAAAGGTATTTACAGTGGAAAGAGCTGAAGACTGCTTAGACAAAGAAGTCAAATGCACAAACAGAAGGACAAGGCAAGCAACTAGAGTCAATTTCATTGATATGACTAATGGGAGACTGGCCCATTGGCTCCAACAGTCCACAGCTATTTTTTGTTTTGTTTTGTGTAACCAGGTTGCTTGCCTTTCAGTTATCAATTTCCAGTTGTTATCTGTTTCATCTGAGACAGATACCAAGTGCCTGTACAAAATGCAAATATTAGTAAGGCTGGTCAGAGCACACCAGGAGATGATCATCAAGTCAAACTCACTGCAATCACTTTCCTTTACCCTCCCTATGTGAAGGAAGCTATAACTGGGAGGGAGGAGGGTTAACTTGCATATGCTACTTCATCACTTCTTCTTCCCCTACCCTTGATTGTAAAACCATTGCCTTGGCACACATAGTGATGGTCAAAGTTCTCTGTAGATGAACGGCAAAGAGACATAAAATGGCAGCAAGTGTGCCTACTTTGCTTCTCCATCTCTTTCCTGCTGTCTGGGAAATAGGGGGAAATAGTTGATTAAAATGTTATTGAGGGTAGATCTGTTAACTCTGATAGCCAAAAGCCTTCATATTTTAAAGCACTATACCTCTAATTACTTGATACTGGGATCAAGTATGGGGTCAACAATGGGATAGTCATGCTTTGCTTGTAAGATTCACAGAAGCATCTGTTGGTGGCAAAGTATTGAACAAAATGGATCTGATCCAGAAAGACAGTTATCATGTGATTTAATGAATTATGTGATTTAATGCAGGCTTTATGAAAGAAAGACATTCTGGGCTTTTAAGAAAGATTCCCTGTATCGTTTTGAAAGTGCTATTTTCCTGTCTTCTCTGCTACTGCTATGCTTTGTAATTACAACAGAGACCTAACTTGGAGCAGCATGTTGTCAAATAAACTGTTGCCATTTTTATTGTTTCAATCAATTAAAAAATGGGAACATTAAGAAAGGCAAGCTGAAAGGATCCTCATGCTAAAGAGTAAATGCCTTCCTTGTTTATATACACAAAAACAAGTGTTGGCTAAAAAGAAAATGGAATTCCACCTCTGAAATGATCAGAGTTCTGACATGGTATCATCCATCTTGGCAAAAGTTGACTGAGCAGATGATGGAGATCTACTTAACTTGGACTGAATCAAAGGTTTTGCTATTTTCATTTCACAGGCCAGATGTAGCTCATCATCAGTTGGAGCCAATAGCACGAGAGGTGTTAGAGTCTTGGAGTCCAAGAGAGAATCTGGTCCAGCATCAAAGAAGGCCATGAAAGAAGTGAGTGTTTGCACGAATGTTCTCAATTGTTCAGTGAACCTGCTGTTCAATTCTGGCAGAGCACCATCACTGGTGTAGAACAAGAGCCACTTCAGACAGTTTTTAAACAACTGCATCCTTCATTTCCATACAAACCTAATGTCTTGTATTTGGCTCTCCAAATATCTGGATGCAAACTAAAAAGGGGGTGGGGAAGCTTGTTAAATACAAGATGAGATAGAGAAAGTGAGTATTATGGCATGCAAATTTCAGAAGTTTGGTGTGCTGGCTTTATACTTGCTCACATTATACTTCCACTTGCTGAAGACAGAGAATCTGGTTTTTTTCCATTCCCACCATCCACTGCAGCCATTCCATGCCATGGCAAAAGTTGGTACTGGGGTTGGGAAAGCCTCCAGAACAGTACATGATATGGCATGAAGTAGGTAGAGAGAACTGGCATTAATCACATCATTGACTACAACCAGCTATTTTGATATATATTCATTTCACAAATCTACCTCACCAGGACAAGCAGTCAAAGAAGAAACTTTTGGTACATATTCTCAAGAGACCTTTACACTTTATATTATTTAGTGGCCTCACTTATCAACGAAAAGGAAGATTTTTTCCCCCATTGTTAAATGAAATATACCAGAGAAATTTCACAAGCCTGCAGGCTGAGGTTGAACTTAACATTTGTTTTCTCCACTTCCATATGCCAACTTTTGTCAGGCCAAAGGTGATTGCTGAACACTCCAAGAGCCGCAGACAGAAACAGCTCTGTCAGGCCACAATGTATTGTGTTGTTTGTGACATAAACAGAAGGCCAGCCACTTGCCATTTCCCCCCGCCTCCATCACTCAACTTCTCCCGTGCTACAGAATCTATTATACGAAAGGCAGGTAATGCAATCCTATGTGTACTTACTCAGGAGATGGTCCTGCTAGGTTTAATTGGGCTTGCTCCCTAGGAAGCATGTTTAGGACTGGAGCCTTACTTAGGAAATACACAGCGAAAAAGAGCAGCCAATGTATGAGCTTGTCCTGTAAGAATGATCTTGCCACTCAAATAATTAAATAATATACATTTTTGTTATTTCTGAATAATAAATAAATGTGGTCATTTGAACAATGTTTGACCAATTTATGTATCACTGCATGCCATGGATGTTGCTTATCTGAGATGTGCCCATGCCACGTGGAATGACAAGCTCCTGTGTGAACAGCAGCTCCAGTGTTCAGTGTTGCTAGTACATGAACTGGCATTAAAAGAGCCTAGCTAGAATGCAAGTTACACACACACACACACACACACACACACACACACACACACACTTTCACAGGTCCACATTCCTGCTGAGCTGATGTCAGTGGGTGGGATCCAGTAGGTGCCATTGTTCTCATGGAACAGTTCTCAATCCAGATGAAGTATCTGCTAATGGAAGTGGAAGGGAGGCAATTTGTGCCAGTCCCCCCCCCCTTTCCCTCCTTTTCTGGAATGACCCCCCAATGCTCTGGAACAGATTTTGGGGTATTTGGAGGGCTGCCTCCCTTCTACTTGCATTAGCAGATGCCTTCACTGGAGCAAAAGCCCTTCCATAATTGCAAGAGCTGAAATGGGATCCCGCCCAAAGCTGCACGCTTTGGTGGACAACTACAACCATGTAGAAAGCTGGCAGTGTGGCAAACTGCAATAGATGGTGGCAACAGCATTGTTATCTGAATCCACTTAGAGTGAGAACAGCTGACAACCTTCCTGCTACACTTCTGAACTCTGGGTCAAAATTTACATGTGTGGGAGCTGCTGGATCCCTTGGCCTTCAGAACATGTGGATGATATACTGCAGCTGAGTTACCTGAAGGGTCTGGATTCTGAGGAGCTAATGTGCCCAAAGGAAAGCAGGTATGTGGGTGGGGAAGTGTATGCTTAGTGAAGTAGAGATAAGTGCAATGCAAAGCAAAGGGAATCTTTATTTCAAGTAACTTGCCAAATTCTTTCTTTTTCTCCCCCCCCCCTTTTCATGAGAAAATGCTACTTGGGGTGGGAAAGAGGGAGGAGAAGCAAAAGAACCTGTGAAAAAAGAAATGCTCCAAGGGGATGGAGGCAACACCATATACGCTGGGGCTTTTTAAGACAGCAGAAGACACAAAACGATAGTGACAGTTATGCTATCACTAGAGGGAGAAAGGATGCTCTCCGTGGTCCTTTCCAGCTCAACTGTTAATGTGATATAGTTCTCCTTATGCCTAACTCATAACTGTTGAAGAAGCAAATGGTCGGTCTAATAAATATGGTGAATTTTTAATATATCCCAATACTTAAGATTTTATCTCCCCCCCTGCACTCTCCTTCCTTCATAGTCTGTTGATTTAACTGAAATATTAATGAATATTATTACAAAGTAGCCCTTTTGTATTTTACACACCATTTGCTGTGTTGGAAATACATTCACTAAAGTGTTATGCATGGATTTCTTTTTATATATCTTATAAAATGAAATAACTGATTCTCTGTCTCATCTCTTTCTCCACTCTACAATCAGTTTGAAAGCTAGAGGTCCCTTTGGCACTGAACCCAGATGAGAAACTGCTCAGTTCTCGACTCCTGTCTGAATTTCACTTAGATGAGTCCCTATCAAATTTTTTTAAAATAAAGATATTCTATTATTTATATAACCGCTTTATATTTCAGCCCCACGACTTCATGCACTGGCAAATTACTACTTAGAGAGGAACACCAATTGCACTGTCAGTCCAGTATCATAAATTATGACCTTAGAGATGCTGGCATTCAGGCAGATATAGATGCCAGTATCCATGAAGCTGGAAAACATTATCTGTAGGGTGCTGCCCTGGAAAACATGATCTGTAGGGTGTCGGTGTGCTGAGGGTCAAAAGGCCAGCTGGCTAGCCCCAGCTGGGTTGTCTCCTTCCAACCGTCCCGCTGCGAAGACCCATTGGCCTCTGCTCCAACGTAATTCAGCGACCCAGGCTTCAAACCCAGGGCACACTATATCAGCGGAGTAAACTGTGCACACAGAATAGGCATGAGGGTTGTGGAAGCATACAACAACTACAGATTTATTAATCATAAATCAGGACATGTCGTCTCTCTCTTTGTCCTCTCGGCGAGAAGTGGAAGTTCCACCAACGCCAGCAAAACAGTGCTGGAATGTAAACAGACATGTGACACGTAACAGTTCCATGTCTGCTCCTTAAGGTGGAATAGAAATTTCCCAACATAGGGTGCTGTTCAGAAACTTCATCTGGTCAATGATGTAGCAACCAAAGCTGTATCTGGGGACCCATTTTGCACTGTTTATAATTCTAAGAATATAAGAAGAGCCTGCTAGATGAGGCCAACCAGATACCTGTTGGAATCCCACAAACAAGACCTGTGCACAAATAATTCCTGGGTTAGTTTCATCTGCATAGACTGCCAGTATGTTTCTGGGCACAATGTAAGATGCCAATAATTACCTCAAGAGTTTAGGACCTGGAATACCTTCTCCTATATTAACTGGCCCAACCATAGAATTAATTGTCAAGCGCCCTCTGCCACCAGAGGTCCAACTGCCTGGAACACAGAATAAGACCTTCTCTGTATTGGTACCTATGCTGTGTTATTTTGTTTCTTGGAAGGCCAATTAGTCTCCTCAATGAGTGGTTCAGCTAGGAAATTTTAGACCCTGGGCTTAATGGTCTTTTAGGGGCCTCCATTTAGATGGCCATGTTGCAAAGCACCCAATTTACAATTCCCTTCTACGTAACCACTGCCATTTCATACTTTGCAACTGCGTCTATATTCCTTCTATGTTACAGAAGAAGTAGCCAATGTGGTGCCCTCCAAATGTTGTTGGACTGTAACACCCAACATCCCTGACCAACTGGCCATGCTGGCTGGGCCAATGGGGATTGCAGAACATCTGAAGGGCAGCATGCTGGCTATCTAAGCGTCACAGCAAAAAATCAGGCAAAAACTAGTTTGGCAACCCTGATTAAGATAGCAACAATAATTTTATGAGCATGTGTAGTTTCACATTTTAAAAACTCTCTTAAAGCAATATGTACAGGAATGGTGTTGGCTTCTGTTGCCCTGATACTGAAGGCATTTACTTAGGAATATCTGCCTCTTCAACTATAAGCTTTTTTTGAAGGAGCAGCAGGAGGAGGAATATGACAGCTATCAGTGTCAGCCCTAATGCTCCCTGGCATGCCCATGCTATCCTAGGAGGCTGTTTGCAGTTGCCTCCGTCAACTGACACTCTCTGGATATTCATTTAGGGGCTCTAGCGCACCAGTTCCCTCATGGCTACTATTTACATGGATGGGATTCAGGTGGTGCTGTTGTCTAAACCACTGAGCCTCTTAGGCTTGCTGATTGGAAGGCTGGCAGTTCAAATCCCTATGACAGGGTGAGCTCCCATTGCTCTGTCCCATCTCCTGCCAACCTAGCAGTTTGAAAGCACACCAGTGCAAGTAGATAAATAGGTACTGCTGCGGTGGGAAGGTAAACAACATTTCCATGCGCTCTGGTTTCCATCATGGTGTCCTGTTGTGCCAGAAGCGGTTTAGTTATGCTGGCCACTTGACCCTGAAAGCTATCTGTGGACAAACGCCAGCTCCCTCAGCCTGAAAGCAAGATGAGCGCCGCAACCCCATAGTCGCCTTTGACTGGACCTAATCATCCAGAGGTCCTTTACCTTTTACCTTTTTTACCTAGATGGATTGAAGACCCTTTGCTACCACTGTTAGCTTTTATCTCCCTCCCCTCCAGTTTCATTTCTCTGCTGAATTCTACAAACTTTTATTTCTTGTTCTTCTTGTTGCTGTTGAATAGCATAGTTCAACCTGTGCCATGACTGACAGGCTTGGCAAAAGATGAAATATAAATATATAAAGAAATAATTAATACATTTGTGTTGTGTGCCTTGAATAAAATGGGGCCAGTCTTGGAGTGTTGAAACCATCCAGAGAAATGATAGAAAGATTATGTATAAAAGCAAAGTAAGAAAAATCCTGCAACTACTATGTACATCGAAGCAATGGTAACTGTGCAAGATTGTTATGCTTTTTCTTGCACACGAAGAACAAGCAGACAGCCTTCTAAAATTGCTGCTTTCCCCCCTTATATTTAAGGATTGTACCAAATGCATGTAAAGTGGATCTAATGACTGAGTGTGCATATGCCTTGTGGAGAAATGAAAGTGAATGGAGGGGAACATAGTGGAGGGGGGGGGAAACCTAGACAGATCCCATCTGCAGTGTAACCATAGGCAACTGCATAGACTCACAGGGAATTTCAAAGGTGCCAACACAACTGCCTTTGGGGTCTGCCAAGGAGCCAGATGCTGGTTCTGAGTGAATATTTTCTACAGTTTTGCCATATTATCTCCAGAATTCTACCTGACTGCCTTCTTAGGATAATCATACCATGCAGTAGTGGAAGAGAAACCATTATCACACATACTGAACAATATTTTTTCTTGTAAATCTAGGCTGCAACTCACACTTACTTAGGAGTAAGTCCCAGTGGATTCAGAAGGGCTTACCTCTAAGTAAACAACCATAGGAGTGAACTATAATATATTTTTTGATTTCAAATACCACCCACCAGCCTGTGAATACTAACTTCAGACTTCTGTGTCCCTCTGTACAAAATAGCCCTTTTTTAAAAAAAAAACCTGGATTGTAGGCTCTAGGTAGATGAAATACTGCATACTGCAAGTATATTGCATATGCATAGCATCCCACACACTACCATTTTAGTGCAAGCCACCTGAAAGTGGAATCACTGCAAAGCTAAAACCACCGAGTTTAAAATATTTAACAATTCAGTGAACCATTGAACTCCAAGAAATTTATTTTATTTAACAGGATTTATACATCATATAATCATCAAAAACTCTCAGTGATTTACCTAAAATATAAACTAAAATTGCTAATTAATATCAGGTGTTAAAATCAAGTTAACCAAAACACTCTCAAAATATAAATGAAACCAGCAATTTTAAAAGTATGTATTATAAAATTATGTTTTAAAATGCATGTCAATTTTGCATATCTAGTAAGCTTGCTTAAACATAAAATAAGTTTAGTAGATGCCAAAAACAGTACAGCAGAGGCACCTGCCTGATATCAAAGCAATAAATTGCATTAACTCTGGTAGCAGCTTTTTGAATTGCTTCAGTGGATTGTGAATGACAGTCTTGGGCAGTGCAGTAAATTCCATTCAAATGAATGAAGTTCTTTTCCAAGTAAATATATTTAGAACTGGAAAGGTTGTGTACAGTTTTAATACTTTCATATATACTGTTAGCTGACTACATGAGATCTGTGCAACAAGCATTAGTTCTGAAGTACTGATTTCCATATTAGTAGTACTGATACCCAGGAATGAATATGGATCAACATTATGGATCTACCAGAAACAAACACCAGAATGGTGCATACTACAATGTGGACATGCCTCAGTCTCATGTTATCACAATCCACTGGAAAAGTACTTTAGAAAAAAAAAAACCTGGATATAACTATGGAAATATGAGTGAGTTTCAAATAACTGTTACATGAATTGTTAGTCAGGTACCCTAAGGCTAGCAATCTGGATTTGTCTGTTGATCACATACAAACGTGTGCAACTATTTTTTTAAAAAAATCCTTCTGCCCCCAGATGAGAAGATATAAAAGGAGTCACCTGTCAGCCTACTCCAGCAATGAAATCCAGCAGCCTATTGTCCCAATCACTGCTTTCAATCACCCTAAACAGTCTCCGGAGACAATCATTATTATAAGACATGCTCCTAAGAGTAGATAAATGGAACTCAACCTGCCAGCCTGCATAGGGAAAGATGGACAGTCTTGGCCAAAAATATGAAAGGGCCTGGAGCTTTATTGACATTTACATCAAAAATAGTTAGCAATGAAAGCAGCTGTTGTGGAGAGCTTTCGCCGCTACGTGTTTGGAATACACTGCGAATTGAAATACAGACCTCCTGACAAGCAATTTACCTTCTGTCAGTCTCCATGTGCTTGCAGCATTACTGGGTACTTGCTGCGATAGCCCACTTAAAGCTGCACATGTGTACAGTTTGGATGAAAGATTAACTACAATTTGAGGCAGGAAGTAACGAATTGTGGAGTGTCATTCATAATGGCCAATGTTGTCATCTGCAGGGTGACACTCAAGCAAGAAGGTGCCTCTGTTGTGACGAGCCGGGAGAATCAGATGCCATTCATTCTAATGAAGATCTGCCTACAATTCTAATAAGCCGTCCGCGAGACAGCTCAGGATTTGAAACATTAATCTGCCTTGTTTGTTGACGTTAACATAATGACTAGAATGCCATTATGCAAGGAATTCTTTCGAAAGCTATTAAAAAGGGACAATCTTAATACAGAGCATTACAGCTTAGAACAAAGGATGTGTTCAGAGTTAATTTCCGCATTCACTCTTGTCATATTCTACAGTAGACTCATTCTCCCCCCCTTTCTAACTCATATGTATGACATTGAAGTTTTTGATGCCCCCTGGATCTACAGACATACCTTGGGGGTGATCAGTAATGCTGCCAGGGACTTTGGGGTGGACGTCCCAGGCCCCACTAAGTAGAATGAGTGGGAGGGCCCCCAAACATAGATGGGCCATCCCATGACTAGGAGAGGCACTAACTGGGAAGTCCATTTGGGAGGCAATGCTAGGAGGATTTTCAAATCTGGAGCTGATACTGACTGGCAGGACAAAGCTGTGGACACTGGGGGAAAGGACTGGAGGATTCAGTTTGCAAACTTACCTAATTCATAATTTCTAAAACAAAATACATACCGAAACACACCGAAAAGTTGCCCTTCTCCAAATTGTGCAGTCCAGTTCTCCAATCATGTAATGACTACAAAAATTCACATACTTGTATTAAGTGTCAGATAATTGCAAATATCTCCATGATCACTGCAGATGGTGACAGCAGTCATGAAATTAAAAGACGCCTGCTCCTTGGGAGAAAGGCGATGGCAAAGCTAGAGAGCATCTTAAAAAGCAGAGACATCACCTTGCTAACAAAGGTCCGTATAGTTAAAGCCATGGTTTTCCCAGTAGTGATGTATGGAAGTGAGAGCTGGACCATAAAGAATTGATGCTTTTGAATTATGGTGCTGGAGGAGATTCTTGAGGGTCCCATGGACTGCAAGAAGATCAAACCTCTCCATTCTTAAGGAAATCAGCCCTGAGTGCTCACTGGAAGGACAGATCGTGAAGTTGAGGCTCCAATACTTTGGCCACCTCATGAGAAGAGAAGACTCCCTGGAAAAAACCCTGATGTTGGGAAAGATGGAGGGCCCAAGGAGAAGGGGAGGAAAGAGGACGAGATGGTTGGACAGTGTTCTCGAAGCTGCAAACATGAGCCTGACCAAACTGCGGGAGGCAGTGGAAGACAGGAGTGCCTGGCGTGCTCTGGTCCATGGGGTCACGAAGAGTTGGACACGACTAAACGACTAAACAACAATTGCAAATATCAGTGAGAATAACAATTCACAAGCATTATATTTGGTATTATATTATATGGCATACAAAAATGTGTACATTTGGGGGTGGGGGAGAATCACCAGTCACCCACAGCCTGAGCAGCCACCATGTAGGGCTCTGTACCACTGTATACTCTGAATGCATGTCGAGCAATTCTTGATGGGAGCAATGGGACTTGACATCCAATCACTCTCAGGGGAAATTGTACAGGTGGGAAATAGCTGCTCCCAGTGCTTCTGACTTTGTCTTCCAACTGAGGATTGGTGGAGAAATTCAATTCGGTTCACATTTAAAGGCAGACCTTCCAAATTCACATTTTCGGAAACAACACACAGGCATACCTTGAAATCCACACTTCTCTGAATTTTGCAGTGCAGTTCTTCACCCAAGTGATGTGAACAAAAAATGCATTGCTAGAGTAAAGTGTGCATTAAAATGCACCTATCAGTGGAAATAACGTACACAGATGCATTATAAGGGGAAAATGTTTTGCAAATATGTGTACATCCAACAAAAATTTACAAAAAAAGCTCATTAATAGAAATTACAGTACACTCAAATGCTGCCAAATTTTCATGAAGATTTTTTTAAAAAAAGAATTCACAAATTATTGAAGAAATGTGAAGAATTGAATTTAAGATTGGAAAAATGAGAAACTGAGAGAACCAAATCTGACCAATCCGTCCATCCCTACCTCCAACTCAGGGAGAGTGACAAGTATAGTGACCCAGAGGAGTGAAGCTTAGCCCTGCTTGCATGTAGCATTTACACATGAGCAACATGCCTGAATGCACTCTGAAATTAGAAGCTGATCTGCTTTGGCATGCTAGAATGAAAAGCTGACCACAATGGCTTGCTAACATTATGTTAGGCGTTTTGCTTTGGACAGTTAAAAGAAAGAGCCACAGCTATGCTTAGCTCAAATCAAATAACATGTAGCTAATAGGAAAATGATTGGCTTTCAAACTCAAGCACAAGACTCGCTTTGAAACTGTTATCATGATCCCAAGTGCTTGGTCACTAGGGAGATGCCAAGACTGATTTTTCAATCGAAATCAAATTTCATATGAGCCATTATCAAACAAAATGGATAAGAATCCTTGTACAAATTCTTATTTAAGGAGTACTAAAAAGAGAATATTAAAGACTTTGCTCTTTATTCCTCCTTGTGCTAGAGGATTTATAAGTATATATAAAAACTGATTTGTCATCCTGTCTAAATTGTGGCCTGGCCTAGAATAAGAGAATGAAAAGAGCCTGCTGGATGAAGCCAATGGTCCATCTAAATCCAGCTGTTCTCACAGTGGCCATCCAGATGCTGGTTGAAAACCCATAAGCAGAATAGAAATCTGTTCTGGTGTGAAATATCTCAAAATAAATGGTTGTTATTTACATTTATATTCCACCCTTCAACACAAATGTTTTCCGAATGGTATATGACTATATATATATATATATATATATATATGCAGGTTTTGGTGTCCTCGGGTGTCTTCCCGTGTACCAAAACCTGGTGTCCTCGGGTGTCTTCCCGTGTACCAAAACCTGCATTCCTGTACCCGTGAAAATCTACGAAAGCATATATATATATATATATATATCAATCAATACAAAATCCATAGAACAAAAATGTAAACCAGATATCAGAAAGCAGAAACAAGAAGAAGAAGAAGAAGAAGAGTTTGGATTTGATATCCTGCCTTTCACTCCTTTTAAGGAGTCTCAAAGCAGCTAACATTCTCCTTTCCCTTCCTCCCCCACAACAAACACTGCAAGGTGAGTGGGGCTGAGAGACTTCAAAGAAGTGTGACTGGCCCAAGGTCACCCAGCAGCTGCATGTGGAGGAGTGGAGACGCGAACCCGGTTCCCCAGATTACGAGACTACCGCTCCTAACCACTACACCACACTGGCTCTCAGAAATGTAACTGAGTACTGGAGCCTGTCCAAATTTTCTCAGCCAATACATAATACAATATGAAGCTAACTCAAAATCACTGAGTGTTTTGGTATCAACTACAATGACTCCCATCAACTACAATGACTCCCATCAAACTACCATGGCCAATGGTCAGGGCAGATAGAAGTTGTAGACCCAAACAACTGGAGGGCATCAGGTTGGGGAGGGTTGTTCTGCCCTTGAGATACCCTTGAAGGCTTTTCTGAAGCCATTCTATAGGTTATGGATGGGAAACTTGTGGCCCTGTAGATGAAGTCCAACAACATCTGGAGAACAACAGATTTCTTGGACCATAGCAGGTGTGTTTAGGGAGACTTGGAAAAGGCAGGAATGGAGAGGAGTGCTTCCACACTGGATATTCTTTTAGGCAGTCTTTAAATTACATTGTATAATAACATCCACATCTCCATAAGTTGCACCTGGACTGCAACCCCTTGTCATTTCCTCTGAAAGTGTTTAAGCACCCCTAGCACAAGCCTTTCTTTCTGCTATCCATTTGGTTTGACTCTCCTGAAACCTCTCTCTGAGCCAGATATAGAGTGCCTTGAAGTTCTTGCTGGCAGCTGCAGTGGGGAAGTTATTTCTGGTTCAATCAGTAGCGACTTTGCAACATATTTCTAACTCGAAACATGCTTGCTCCCAAGGGCAGCATACCTCAGAGAGCAGCTGTTTCCCGCTCAGTCTCTGCACCAGCTGTGCACTTCCAGAGCTGCAGAGCACCAGGCATATAGAGGACATTTACATGGTGTCTGCCTGAGAGGGTGGCAAAGGCTACACACTTGAATGATTGATCTGGTCTTATAGCCTTTCTTCTGTGGCTGGAGGACCAAGAGTTCCTGTTCTTTTGTGCATTGCAGAACATATATTGTGGTTCCATGCAACAAAGTTGTGTTCTTTTATATTGAAATTCATATCCCTCCATGGGGATGGAAGTGAGCAGTTGCATCGTATCTCATTGACTCAAAAATAACCTGCATTGTAATGCTCATAATTTTCTGTTGGCCAACGTTCTCTAGAGACCTAAAGTTGGTTTCTGTTTTGGATTTATATTAATTTTATGTCTCTGCTGCTGTTGTTTTAAACTGTTTTTCTATTATTATCGTTTTGTGTAATTGTGTTTTTATAGACACTTGTTTTAACAGTTTTATATATATTATCAGATTTTAAATCACTTTGAGATAAGAACATAATAAGAGCCAGCTGGATCAGGCCAGTGATCCATTGTCACACCCTGTCCCAAATAAGGAGGATGCACGTCTAATAGTTAGCACTTTCTTGGCAAGAGAAACATGTATAGTACTATGGTGCTCCAAAGAAACATGCTCACACAACACTAGCCTCTAGGCCACTATGCACAGGTCTGGGCCCTATGGTGCAGTTGTAGCAAAAGTGGGACCCCTCCCCTCCTCTGGCTTATATACCCTCCTCTGAGAGGTTGCACGCCTGCAACTTAATACTTCTCCTGCATGGAAGCTGTCACTGTTACTACCTTTTCAAGCCCTTCCTGATTCTAGGAGACAGTGGAGTGGGGAAGGTGAGGAATCTACTCACCCATCTCTCACCTGACCCACCCCTTCTTCCTCCACTACATCCTGTGTAATTTCCTCCATCACAAACTGCTCTGACTTTCCCTCCTCCCCAGCTCTTGCCTTGTGGGTGGCGTGACACTGCTTAAACACTGGTCCCCTCTCCTGGATCTCCCTACCTTTTAAAGTCATGTAGTCCCTGCTCTTGCCAGACAGCCTTTGGTTTTGGATGGATTATGTGACAATATTCACATGAGTATTCACAAGTGTAACCTGGACCACATTCAAATTTCTTATGGTGTGAACCTCAGCCTGAGGTTAATTCTTATGGCCTGTTGAATGTGTAACCTACATAGGAGAGTTACATGTGAGTCAGATCTTAGTCATAGCCAATACGACATTGCAGGAGGGGCGCAATAATGATTTAAATCATCTACGTCTTGGGGTGTTTGAGGTTCATGGAGATCTTTTGTTCAATAAGACTCCAGCACATTGATACATTTCTTGAACCCTCATTCCAAATAGTCAAAATACCTCAAAAACAAAAAGTATCTGTGGTCCAGCAAATTAGTTTAACAGTTAGCAATGAACATTAAAACATTTTATGTGTAATGTGTACACATTAACAAGGATGTCTCCATCATGTCCCTCTGATATCTGAATGACATTTGATGGGGATGTTAAAGAGGTTCTCCTTGTCCGTTGCTCCTAGGCTTTGGAATTCTTTCCCTTAGGAGTCCTCTCTTGCTCCTTCTCTCTTAGCCTTCCACTGCGATGTAAAACACCTTTTTGTTCCAACAGGCATTTGATTTTACCAGGCTGAAAATTCTGGGCTGTATCCAACTAAGTTTAACTCAGAGAAGGCCCACTGAAATTAAAATAAAATTAGGCATGTCCATTTCAGTGGGTCTCCTTTGAGTAGGACTAGCATTGGAGACAGCCCTTTGCATACACACACACACACACAGCGCATCTTAAAAAGCAGAGACACTACCTTGCCAACAAAAGTCCATATAGTTAAAGCTATGGTTTTCCCAGTAGTGATGTATGGAAGTGAGAGCTGGACCATAAAGAAGACTGATCGCCGAAGAATTTATGCTTTTGAATTATGGTGCTGGAGGAGACTCAAGAGTCCCATGGACTGCAAGAAGATCAAACCTCTCCATTCTTAAGGCAATCAGCCCTGAGTGCTCACTGGAAGGACAGATCGTGAAGCTGAGGCTTCAATACTTTGGCCACCTCATGAGAAGAGAAGACTCCTTGGAAAAGACCCTGATGTTGGGAAAGACTGAGGGCACAAGGAGAAGGGGATGACAGAGAACAAGATGGTTGGACAGTGTTCTTGAAGCTACCAGCATGAGTTTGACCAAACTGCGGGAGGCAGTGGAAGACAGGAGTGCCTGGTGTGCTCTGGTCCATGGGGTCACGAAGAGTCGGACACGACTAAACAACTAAACAACAAAAAATTACAGAAGCTTATTGGTGTGTCCACCACACCTCTTACTACCCCCAGTACACACTTGGGTCTGGCTATTCTGCAGTCCTAACACACCAGTTCTAATTAGAGTCTAACATTTATTAAACCCAAGGATTTAGCACCCACAGATCTATAACAATATGCTACACCTATACATTTGTATCTCTATGTATGGTTCTAATGCTAGCGCCATTCATATAAAATGCACAAAGAGAAGAACTGTCAGATGCATTCGAGGGCCCTGCTGCCTCGGATAGAAATTTGGTAACTGAAATTTTTTTCTGTCCAGAGCATCCGCCCAAGGGGCAAACTTGTGTGCTAAAATAAAAAAATGTGGAATTACGGACCTCCTTTCTGCCCACCATGTGCCTTAAATCCCTTTAGAGAAATGTGGCAGAGCCACATAACACAGAGCTTGCCTCATTGTAAAGTCTAGTTTCCCCCCTGAAATGCTTCTCCTCCTCCAATCCTAAAGCACAGTGTGATTGCCACAAAGACATCAAGGGTTTTAAAAATAAAAACCCAAGAGCTAAGCATTCACTTTCCATAGCCATTGGGGGAAATGGCCAAGCTAAGGAAAAACCTAGACTCAGACAGGCATTGCCTAACATCAAAAACCTGCTTGTCTGCCCACTGACAGAAATCTTCTTGACATGGGTAAGAAATGGACTATACTGTAGCTGCTCCCAGCTGAAAAACAGGTCAAAGAATAAAGCACCAAAGGCATGAATGCCTCAACTTCAACAAATGAATATTGCTGGTGGTTTTCCTGAATATGTCTCCCTACTGTCAATTGCAATATGTCGGTCAGAGAAGCAATGATATTAAAATGTGGGGTACTGTTCTGTGGTCACTGCTAATAATAGCGTTCATTATAATAGCAATCTACACCATAAAAAAGGAAGCTAAGCATGCCTTTGAGAAGTGTTCATTGAAATTATACATATCTCAGATATTTTGGGCTGTTGCTTGTTCTAACACCAAACGGATGCCTATTGTGGAAGATACACAATAGTTAGCTTGATTTCTTCAGTATGGCATGGTAGCGCCAGAGCTGGCTCAATACATATATTTTTTTCTGCCAGAAGCAAAGGGCAGAAAAGGGTGTCTCCCTCAATTTCATGTAGAAAAGCCAGCCAGCCAGCCAGCCTGGCCACTAAATGTTATTCCAGAACTGTTAATGATACAGAGTCTACTGCACCCAAGAGCAGCTAGCTTATTGTGCACAGTGTATGTTGTGTGATATGCACAGCGCTGTCTACTCTGCCACCTGAGGTGGCCGACATACTCTGGATAATGGTAGGGCTGACCCAGTCAGTTCCCCTCCCCTGGTCCCACCATTATTAATTTTTATGCAGCTTTTGCAGATTTCTGTAGCATTTCCCCAACACATTTAACCAGGGATATGTCAGCTGCATTGCACTGGCCCAATGTTTGGCAATGCCCCGCACTTCCTACCACTATTGTTGTTCTAGGTAGCAGGTGAAATGCATAGTGATAAATGGAAATTTATGAGAAGGGAAATAGAAAAACATCCTTTATGGTTCTGTTCCATTCATGTAATGGGGATTCTCCTCCTTCTCCTCTCCTGCAGTGGGGAAGAGAACAGATTTTTGGGGATGGGGTACGCAAGGTGCTAGAGAGGGGAGAAGGGACACTGCAAGCCCCATGGCGCAATCAGAATTTCATTGTGCAAGTGGGTAGGCATCAATGAGTATTTCCCACTGCTTTTAACTTATAACTCCTACATGTCATATTCATATGATGGCATAATATGTGAAATTTACTTTTCATTCAGCTGAGAAAGGAGAGAATTGATTTGTCTATTTGCTTATAAGAGTAGCAAAAATATTTACCCAGCTATCTTGTGAGATTCCCCCCACCCCCGCAAGAACCTGAATGAAGCATTGCTATAAGAAGAGGAAAGTTTATGAAACCTTTTAAAATATTTATGAAACGCTGACAATGAGGTATTAATTGGCAAACAGCTTAATTAAAATGCTTTCTCAAATAATTAGAAGCAAATACTTTTCTATCGGTTATGCATGCCATTTGCCTGGCTCTCTGTTTGTTACAGCCTGCCTGTCAGTCAAACTTTGCTTCAGGTAATATTTTGGCTCTGTGGGGAGACTCTTCAAAAATTACATCTGAATTTTAAAATATTTTGATTATCATTTTTCACCTAACAAATCCTCCTTTTCGCTTCATCGTCTCTATGACCTGAGCAAAGCAGCATCCTGAGAACGTAGGGCCTGAAGATGAAATTCTGCATCAAGGCATTACTGAGTTTCCAAAAACACTCTCCAGAGAACAAACTGAATCAATCTAGAATCAACAAACAGAGCAGTTAATTAATGAGAACACCATAAGGGAGCTTTTTTAAACAATGTTGACTCCTGCTGCCTCAGGACCAATAGCACCAGAAGTTATTGCGGGTTTGAAAGGAGTCACTCTTTGGGTTCCCCCAAGACACCTCTTGCTTACATTAGCTATTTACTACAACTTTTTCTTTTATTTGCACCGACGGGAAACCATCCTTATTTGCTAAATTACTTTTTAAGTGATGCTTCTTCATGCCAGTAGCCTGAGGTGTATCAGTGAGAAAGAAGCCACAGAGTAAATAATAACAGAAACAAGTTGAATAATATTATAGGGGAAAGCTGAGGGGAGCCACCGAGCCACCTTCATTCTACAGGTGGTCAAGGCGGCGTTCGGAGATGTCTGTATGAAAAGGGGGTTGCAGTTGTCCCCCAAAGAGTTGTGAAAGTAAAGAGGGGGGACCGGGGATAATCTTCCTAGTGAGCTTTTTAAAAAGTATGAGAGCTATTAAAATTAATGCTCAGGAATTATTCATTAAGTATAGCACTCGAGATGAGATTATTGTGTTTTAGTGAGCTTGCCACCCACTGGGGTCTTTTAGCGTAACTTAGAGGACACAAAATAAAAAAGGACAAAATATGAAATTCCCACCCTGCTTATACATTATTCATAAATGGATAATGAAAAAACAACAAGGACAAGAGTGCAGATGCAAAAGATATGACATGAAATTGCAACAGATTTGAGTTGTAGCTTCATACATGGACATCTTACAGAACTTATATTCTTGAGTTGGTATATGCAAAAGATCGTCTCTCTTAAATAAGTTTGAAGACTAAGGTAGTTTCTCATAGCATATTTAGCAATGGAAGGAGCGAGGGAAGGTTAACAATGTTGATGCTTAAAGAAATGTCACAATTTTTCTTTGTTGTATCAATAACCCTTGATTAGAGGATGCTATATATCATGTATGTCCAACGCATCAATTGAATCCCCACTCAGCCCTAGCCCAACACTCTAACCATTATGCCACACTAGCTTTCAGTGATCTGATATCCACCTGTCTCCCAAGAACCTTAGGGACGCGGGTGGCGCTGTGGGTAAAACCTCGGTGCCTAGGACTTGCCGATTGTATGGTCAGCGGTTCGAATCCCCGCGGCGGGGTGAGCTCCTGTTGTTCAGTCCCAGTTCCTGCCCACCTAGCAGTTCGAAAGCACCCCTAAAGTGCGAGTAGATAAATAGGTACTGCTTTATAGCGGGAAGGTAAACGGCGTTTCCGTGTGCTGCGCTGGTGCTGGCTCGCCAGAGCAGCTTCATCACACTGGCCATGTGACCTGGAAGTGTCTGCGGACAGCGCTGGCCCCCGGCCTCTTAGGTGAGATGGGCGCACAACCCTAGAGTCGGACACGACTGGCCTGTACGGGCAGGGGTACCTTTACCTTTACCCAAGAACCTTACATTAGCTGTATTTATGTAAACTTATGAATCAGACCAAAATGAAAGAATGACTTTTCAGTCACAATGGAAGAGTCAAGGGTGTTAGGTGTATAGTAATACATACATTCCACTACTGTTTCTCACTATTGGGTTTTCTTTCTCCCTCCCTCCCTAAGAGAAGCTCCCCATCTCTTAGCCTAACCAACCTCACAGGTTGTTGTGAGGATGAAATAGGGAGGAGGGGAACCATGTCCACCATGTACACCACCTTGAGATCCTTGGAAGATAAAGGTGGTATATAAATGTAAATAATAATAATTATAATATATATGTCATTGTTTCCGGGCATGTGACAGAAGCGTAATAAATGTGCTAAACCATTCTTGAGATATTCTCTATTCTCCCAAAGATCCGCCCCCCGCCCCTCCAAAAAAATATTGCAAAATATTGCCTGGCAGGGGAAAATTACTTAGGTGTTCCGCAACAACTTGAGCATCTGTCATGTTGGGTGGTGATTTCAGACAAAGAATGAAAGCTCAAAGAGATGGTTTGCTTCACTCTCATGAGGCACCACATCTGCTACCGATAGGGCTAATGCCATCTGAATCCAATAAGTTAAACGCAGTCATTTAATTCTATTATGTTTGTGTCTGGTTTTGTCAATGTTGTATAATCCTAAAGCACTTTTGCAGCTCAGTCACCATGACAGTGTGACCTCAGCAATGGACATCTGCTTGGAGGAAAAGACCTTGTGTCATCAAAGCTCAAGCACAGAGTTTGAGAAAGGCCAGTTCAGTACTGCCGCAGTCAGTGAGTGGCTACTGCTGCATTTTCTCCTTAGTTTTCCCCTCTGAAAAGAGTTCTGTAACTTGCACCGGGTCTTCCTACCACAGTCTGCCCATTTTCCAGCTGACAGGTGGAGCTGGCACCTAGAGGCTCCTATTCCACCAATATGGTGAAATTAGCATGCTAGCCTATAGCTCTACAATCTTCACGCAAAGTTGGAGGCTTCTTTTTGGCTGCTTGTAAAAAGTATTGCATTGGGAAATTGACTAGCTAGTCCCACCCAGGTGATATGGGCTTCCAATCCTACACACAGTTAGACTGCTTCAATCTCACTGAAGTCGGTGGGATTAAAATAGCCTCTGTAGAGACCTGACAATTTATATAAGAAAAAGGAAGGCAACTTCTTTAAAGAAAGAGTTGTAGTTATCTGGGGGAAGGTAATTATAATGTGACAATTTCCTGCAGCCATTAAGATATGGAAACATTGTAGCCTGAAAAAAACAAAAGTGCACTTCATGAAATTTATAGTTTCCTAAATATTCTGATATACAGCTATGTATAGAATATTCACACAGGGTATGTTTTGAATAATATAGCTGACTTCCACTTAATTATATTCTGATTAACTGTATAATCCACTTAGGTGTATGGACAGTAGTGGAGTCTTGGCTTGATGAGAAAAGGTTTAATAACTGCGAGCTAAGATTAAATCTTGACATTATCGTTATTTCAGATAAGTGAGTGGCAATTTCTGAACTGGGCCTTTTCACCTACTAAAGGTTAATTTCCTGCTGGTGTGATAGCTTGTTTTAGTAATACATGGCTTCAGGAAGTTAATTAGGATAATAGGGGTGACTCTTAATACAATTGTCATGTACTGAAGAAACATTTATTAGGGTGTTGCATGTTATGGGAGCACTGAATATGGTCACTGGTGTTGGTGATTGGCTTGTTCAAGATATTAATGATAAGTCAGTCAAGAGCTCTTCTTATATTTCACCGCTTAGAGAAAATGAAAGGTCCTGATATGATTAAAAGGAGAAAAGGAAAGCTGGGGAAGTGGCCAAAAAGGGGAGCAACATGAGATTTGTGTAATGACATGAGGTTTGCTCCTTCGCCTTTTCTTCTCCTGAAGATATATCGCAAGACAGAGAAGTTTTAGGATCAGAGTTATACTTGTACTATATGGGCTACCTTCCCAGGTTGACAAGCTCCATCTGCCCCTCACTTCCCCCTACAGCACATGCAGAAGCTGCCTTTTTGGCCACTGGACCCACTATTGGTCTTGTCCGCTCAATGCATCAGAGCCTGTCTTCGCATGCAGGGCAAATTCATAGAAATACATAAAGTTAAAGGTAAAGGGACCCCTGACCATTAGGTCCAGTCGTAAACGACTCTGGGGTTGTGGTGCTCATCTCACTTTATTAGCCAAGGGAGCCAGCGTACAGCTTCCGGGTCATGTGGCCAGCATGACTAAGCCGCTTCTGGTGAACCAGAGCAGTGCACGGAAACGCCATTTACCTTCCCACTGAAGCGGTACCTATTTATCTACTTGCACTTTGACGTGCTTTCGAACTGCTAGGTTGGCAGGATCAGGGACCGAGCAACAGGAGCTCACCCCGTCATGGGGATTCAAACCGCCAACCTTCTGATCGGCAAGTCCTAGGCTCTGTGGTTTAACCCACAGCGCCACCTGCGTCCATATAGAAATGCATATAGTGATTTAAAATCAGAAGCAAGCTACATGTGTGAAATCGAGATGTATGAAATTGGCACATGTCAGAAATAGACTTATGTGTTCATCCCTAATTTTTAAGGAGTACATCCAGTGCTCATATTATAAAGTAGAAGAGAAGAATGAATTACTATTTGTATTAGTATTGTGTGTGAAAAACCCAGGGCACGATGAGGCCTTTGGGTTTCTTTATCTTCTTGCATGTATATAAGCTACAAAAGAATTGTTTCTTAATAATAATAATAACAACAACAACAACAACAAATTTTATTTATACCCCGCCCTCCCCAGCCAAGACCGGGCTCAGGGCGGCTAACACCAGGTACAAAACAATTGATTAAAATATAACTTAAAAACAAGATTAAAATGCAACATTAAAATGCAGCCTCATTTCAGTAGAAACTCAAATCAAAAACGTTTGGGGGATGAAAACGTCAAATTTTCACCAAGGCCAACATATAAATGTTCCAACAGACAGAACTAATGCATAGGTGGGCTTTCAAAAAAATAACAAATAGAAATTACTTCTGTTTCAGAAGACAAAGGTAAATTTTACTTTGTGGGCACAGGTGTCTGACAGCATGTAACATGCAGAAAGTGGCAGCCGGAACAATCAGCAGACTCTAACTCTAACTCCTCAGTGCAAAGGTGTGGATCTGCACAGCTTTTATTCATGGCAGCTGTCTACCTTTGTTTGTATATACACATCTGCATTGCTCTTGATGACTATGATGGTGGTATTCGCACTGGTAAAAGCACATGTTGTCGATGCCATCCTTACAAGTTAGGGGAATTGTAGTGAGTAATGCAAGTAACTATAGCTAGTGTGAAATTCAGGTCATACCTGACATTAGAAAAGATAAAGGAGGCAACTCATGGGAAACAGCATATCCCTACAGCAAAGAGAGAGAGGGGCTAGAACAAGGTTCAGCAAGGAGTTATGTTGTCACAGTATCATGGTAGACATTCTTCCAGTTATAAACAAAGGAAGAGCCAAGTCATGTTCTGTGGTTGTCAAACCAAAGGCTGTCTGCAAAGAAGAAAAGGTGACAGTGAATGTGACTGTAGTTACAGGCTTGGTGCATGGGGGATCGGTCCTCTATGGTCACATCTGCAGCATCCTAAGGAAGCACCTGGAAAGCTGATGAGATCTGAAAGTTTGCTTTGTTAGAGTAAGTCCTCAGAGTCCAGATACAATGACCCTGTATTGTTGCTCTTCCCACTCAATAGCATCAGGAAATAGTAAGAGCAATCCCTCAGTGTGCTGCTGACATACTGTACATCCAGATGAATTTGCTTTGGAACCCAAAGGCACAGACTCAGATCTCAGCAGTAGAATTTTAACTCGTTTTTTTTAAGGGATGTGCTCCTCTCCCTTCAATATTAACAATTCCAAGACGGCTTGCATGAGATCGAACTCAAATCAATTGAGAAACAATTAAAGCAGGTCAAAATTATGTAACAATAGAACAGCAGAGCATAAACAAATTTGCATTTGAATAAATAAGATCTTATTGTTTAGTTATTATTGGAGCAACATGCTTATTGGCAAAAGTTCAAAATTCTGACCTTTTCAATGTTTTGTTGAATGTCTTGTTTTGACTTCAGGGTGTTAAATGTGATCAAGCAAACCTACTCTGTGCCGCACCCAGTGCTTTTTTCCTGCGGGGACGCGGGGGTGTGTGTGCATACCCCTAAACATTTTGTGAATCTAAGTTTGGCCTCATTGAGGGGCAATATTTCAAAGAGTAGGAAAATGAGAGTACTCCTAAACATTTTTTTAGGGGGGAAAAAGCACTGGCCACACCTGTATTCTTTAATTGTCCTGGTAGAATTTGGTATGCTTTTCCCATATCAAAATGTGTTTGTGTGTGTGTGCTTGACCCTGAATCATATAACCACATGTGCAGAGTTCTTCTCATTTGCAGTAGCGCACTCTAAGGTAACTCATCACTGAAAAACTATTAGAGGTAACATTTCAGAAGCATATGGGTGTTATATTTTATAAGACTCTGTCTTCAATTAACAGTTGTATCTAGAATGAAAGAAGACTGGTGAATGCTGTCTACATCAGGGATAGGTAACCTGTGGTCCTCCGTATGTTGCTAGATTCGTGCTCTGAGCTATCCCAGCCAGCATGGGCCATGGACAGGGGTGACAGGATAATTTAGCCCAACAATATCTGAAGAGCAACAGGTTCCCCATTTGTATCAAATTTAAACATGCATTTAGTCATTATATCTATCTAGGGAGAGCCAATTGCAGGCAGTTGTTGTTTGTGTGTTGTGTGCACACAACATTTTATTCTAGAATCAATGGAGGCTGAGTATATGGTTTTTTTCCACATGCTCCACGGTGCCTAAGAAAAGAAAGGAGAGGACAGAAAGAAGACTCTAAAGCTCAGCTTAACGTACTAATTTGTGTAGTTCTCTTGATGAAGGACCAGCCGTATACACTGGCGATTTCTTCTATTCAACACAGGATGGAAAAAAAGAAAGAATAAAATAACTGTATAAATTATTGACAATGTTTTTTCATGGATGTATCATACCAGTAGATACTCTTATTATAACACCCTTATTGTATTAATAACATGGCATCTCAAAGCTAATTTTTAACACATGATGACACAAGGCCTTAAAATATTGATGTGCAATAGCTGAGTTAGTTATTGCAAGAGTAAAATGGGCTCATTTCACTGACCATGTGGTATGGTCCCATCTGTGACAACTGCTCCTTCCCAATCCTCTTGTAGCCATTTCGATGCCTGTGGAGCAGCTGGGGCATTAGTTTTCTATGGAGAAATCACAATTCCTTACCACAGGCCAAGACCCCGTGCTGTTCCGTGTTTCCCAACTGTGTCTTTTAACCAGCAAACAAAATAGTGATGTGTTCCAGCTCTAGTTTCATTTTTTTAAAAAAATGCAATTTGGAGACCACTGCCTTATTAAATAAAAATGGGACAATATAATATATATGAGTATGTGGACATTTCTCATATTGCACAACTTCCCATTTAATCAAAAGCTTTAGTATAAAGTTTTCCTATGCTTCACATAAAGATTAGAGGGAAAGAATTGTTTACTCCTATGCTCTCTGAGGACACAAAACTGACATGAAGACTACTAGTCGAAGAAATGATATTTTTGTTTTGTTATTTCAGTTGAAAACATACATTAAAGTTCAATGATTGCAGATTTAGATGTGTGTTATGGTTTTGAGTTATGCTTGCATACATGAATGAATGAATGAATGAATGAATGAATGAATGTAGCATAGATTCTATACTGAGATACTTACTTACATTTTCTGTTCCACCTTTCTTCCATTATGGAACTCAAGATCGAATACATGTGCTTCCCAGGCAATCATCCTATCCAGACACTGACTACATTCATATTCCATATAGCCAAGAGGAGGCATGGGGGCCAGCTGCCCCTTAAATCAATAAACAAAACAAATCTGGAGTTCGGCCCCCCCTAACAAAAGCCTGCCCCCCACAAAAATCCTGGCTTCCCCCATGAGTATATATAGAGCACTTTTGCCTTATGGGTCATACTGAGTGATGAGTAAGATGGTATAACACAATGACAAAGATCTCAGGAAGCATAGCCCAAATTTCACCTCAGCCATATTCACTGGGTGCCCTTAGACTATTATCTCAACCTCCCATCTGCAAAATGATTATAATTATACTTTACTGCTTGTAAAGTCTATGGGGACCATGCAGTCTTTCATGTTCAGCTGGAGTGTCCTCTTCTCAACTTCACCAACCTGTTTACTGTACAGAAAGTCAGGAGGCCATTTGGGCAATTTTGTAGATGGAGTGCAAATAAGGGTGAAGCATGGGACAAACAGGACAGCAGCTATAATTGCTCCCTAAGCAGAGTTAGCCCAGCCATTATTCAAGATGAGCCACTTATTTCATATGCTGGATTGGAAGAGGCAATGAATCAGTCCCTCACCCGATGATGATGATGACTATTATTATTATAGCTATTATTTCTTGAACTGACCCTGCCTCTAAGTTGCTGGCAGTCACTGTTTTTCTGCCAATCAGGAGCAGGGTGAGGACAGGAACCATAGGCAGAATTACAAGGTGAGACTGGAAAGTTTGGTGAATGGTCACAGAAATTGGACAGCGAGAAATATTCGAATATACATGCTTTACAAGCAGTGGTGGAGCATATGCCCACCCTGCGCAGGGTGGGCGCGCTCCTGAGGGGGACGTGGTGAGGAGGGTGCCCCCCCAGGCACGGGATAGCCACTTGGGTGCCTGGAGTGGTGCGCACGCCCTGCAGCCAGGGGCAGAGGGAGTCGCCCACAGGGGCGGAGCAAGCCGCCCATGGCAGACATTTGGTGCGCCACCCGCCCATGGCTCCCAAGCCTCCCCCAAGCTGTCAAAACAAAGGGGGGAGGGAGGAATGCCACCGGCAAAGCAGTGCAGCTCCCCCCTTACCTCGATGGCTCAGGATAGGCAAGGGAATCGCGGGTGGGCAGCGAGCTGAATGTCACCCCACTCAGTGAGGGCACCCAGGGTGGTCCACCCCCACCGCCCCCTTCCTACGCCCCTGTTTACAGGCCTTCAAAGTAGGCCCCCTCTGATAAGCACCATTGACAATGTTCGTAGAACTGTTGGAAACTTCTGGAGAAGTCCTCTTTTTGTACTGCTTTCGGTTCCCTCGTCACAGCAGCTTGGACATGTGAAATGTTGGAAAAGCTGTGCCCTTTCAGTGCAGATTTCAGTTTTGGAAAAAGAAAGAAATCCGGTGGGGCCAGATGGGGAGAATACAAAGGGTGGGACAACTCAGTAACCTCAGTAACGATTTCATGCAGAATATGCAATTCTTCCGCCATCCTTCGGACGGACAAATGCCGATCCCGCATCAATAACTCATAACTCCATTGACATTTGCTGCCATTCTGCTCGGTGATGGTCTGCCAGACCGAGGGTCATCTTCGATGGTTTGCCACCCTTCAAATAAATGCTTAAATCACTCATACACTGTCTTTCAAGGTACAGCTTCATCTCTGTGCACAATTGTGAGCATTTCGTGGCTTTCCAATGCCGATTGTATGTTCGAATATTTCTCGCTGTCCAGTTTCTGTGACCATTCCCCGAACTTTCCTTTCACACCTTATAGTTTGCTTCATGACACCCAGTGATGATGTTGTGCCTTAATGAAGCCACATCAGATTGCGGGCAATGCTTTCTGCTGATATTATGTGGCCCTTTGTGGGTGGGTGGATGATATCCAACAGCAACAGGGAGCATGACTGCTGCTGCATCTTGCACCACAAAACAAGTGGTTGCAACAAACAAGACTCCCATTCTCCAGAGCCCCACATTTGAGAAAAGCATTCTGGGAAGATCTTTCAGTTGAGTGCTGCTTTAACACTCTAAATGGCTCATTATTATCATCATTTTTCCACCAGACCACCTTTTGCTTGCTATAAGAATTATGGGTTGTTTCTGCAATATAATGCCTCCCCTTTCATTGCCTGTTCATACTATATTTTATTATATTATATAAGAATGGGGGAGCTTGTTTCTCCATTTTTAGTTCCCTTCTTGTTAATTGGTGGGTGTGGGGTGAATAAAAGAAAGTGTAAAGTAGATGTGTGTGCCTATTTCTTTTCTGTGGCTCAACAGTCAGAGGGCATGCGATCTCATTTTGATTTTTTTTATATTTTCCACAGCTGAGGGATAATTGCAATTTGAGCCAAAATATTATTAAATAATAATGAGGCCATTCCCAATAGCTGGAAGACTTACAGGAGGTACTAATGTACTAAGACACTGCCTGCCAGAGTCATAGACTCTAGGGAACAACATGGCAAATGGGTTTTAAGCTTTGCCGGTTTCACAAATCTCACAGATCACTGCTAAAATCCAATCTCACCAGTTCCCTCTACCATACAGGCAGAGGCCGTTCACGGAATAAACCAAGGCTTGATTTATGCAGGACACTGATCAGGCACACACACACATATGTGTGACATTCCACATGCCTGGCATCTTATTAAAACCACTACAACATGGAGTGCTATCCCGGGATGTTTTATGTGTCATATTTAAAATTAATTGTGTATATGGGGGCTTAGTTGATTTTATGTACTTTATTTATCACATTTGTACTCCAAAGTTCCTCCAAAAGTCTCAGTTTATCCTCAAGACTATGCCACAAGCTAGGTTAGCTAGAGAGACAGTGACAGGCTGTGGCATTGTCCTTAGTATCTTGGCTGAGCACAGATTCAAAGAGAGGTCTCTTTAGCTGAAGTCCAATACTAGCCAGGTTCGCCAGTAATGCTACACTATGGTTTGTCTAAGTAATGGCTTATTTAATAAATGACCAGCTCACCATGAGTTGTCTGACAGATGATCAAGCAAACCTTAGCCTACTTAGTTTACTGCAATATGCTCTACGTGGGGCTACCTTTGAAGATGACCCGGAAACTACAACTAATCCAGAATGCGGCAACTAGACTGGTGACTGAGACCACATAACACCAGTCCTGAAAGACCTACATTGGCTCCCAGTATGTTTCTGAGCACAATTCAAAGTGTTGGTGCTGCCCTTTAAAGCCCCAAATGGCCTCGGCTCAGTATACCTGAAGGAGCATCTCCACCCCCATCGTTCTGCCCAGACACTGAGGTCCAATGTCAAGGGCCTTCTGGTGGTCCCCTCGCTGTGAGAAGCCAAGTTACAGGGAACCAGGCAGAGGGTGGTGGTGCCCACCCTGTGGAACTCCCTCCCATCAGATGCCAAGGAAATAAACAACTATCTGACTTTTAGAAGACATCTGAAGGCAGCCCTATTTAGGGAAGTTTTTAATGTTTGATGTTTTATTCTGTTTAATATTCTGTTGGGAGCTGTGCAGAGTGGCTGGGGAAAACCTAGCCAGATGGGTGGGGTATAAATACATTTGTTGTTGTTGTTGTTAGCCTATTTCTTGAAAGTTTGGCTGGCTTTCCAGATCATCTTGGTGGGGTGGTCAAATGAGCGACGGTAATAGAGCTGGTAGTGGGTTCACATATAATGCCAAGCTATAATTGAAGCAAACCAAGCTTTCTGCATCTCTCCTTAGTTAAGTCTGTGAATCTTTTATAATCCGGGCATAATTGACCACCCATTAATGTGTGTGTGCAAACAAAGTCATTTTAGAAACAAATCACTTATTTTTGACAACTAATTATGTAGCAAATATAGTTTCAATACTTCCTCTGGAGCTTCTGTAAATATGAACAATATCCAATACACTTCCAACTATTTGAACTGAGTCCCAGTTGGAGGACAATTCTCTCCTGCTTTAAGTTATGCATTTTGCATGGCTCTGCATTGAAATTGCCTCCTGGGCAACATCCGTGCATAACTTTCATTGCCTAATTCATGGGGAAAGTGGTGAAATAAACTTTTCTATTTCCTGGTAAAAAAAATAAAAATCAATTACTAAAATGTTCAGCCTTGTTTTGGATATTACATACTGTAGATTTCAAGTGTAAATTGATTCTACACTTTGTCTGTAATATTGATTGCCTTAGGGCAGATAGCTTGTCTTTTCATTTGTATGCTTCTCTTAAATAAGGGTACAGTATAAACTTTTTTTCTGGTGAGAGTTGCATTCCTTGGGGAAATCTTTTGGGAAATACATGCTGTCCGTAGGCAGGACCAGAGTCAAATTTGGATAGCTTGCAGCATTCCCCGATAGCACATCTTACTTTCTCTTTATCCCTACCACCTGAGCTATGTGTCTGTTTCCCCATCCTTTTTCCACCTCTGCATACTGCCCTCCCCACCTTCCTTTGTTCAGTCTATTTCTGTTCACTCCACCTGGGCTCACTTCACCCTATGGATCCTCCCCGGCTTCTCTGTCTCTCTCACACACAAAATGTGGACGAGGTTATGATTCCTAGAGTGGTGGTCTAGAGATGCAGTCATTGTGCAGCCCACAGTGGAGAATTTGTGCTGCTGTGTTCGAATCCCTGCGGCGGGGTGCGCTCCCACTGCTCGGTCCCAGCGCCTGCCAACCTAGCAGTTCGAAAGCACCTCCGGGTGCAAGTAGATAAATAGGGACCACTTACCATCGGGAAGGTAAACGGCGTTTCCGTGTGCGGCTCTGGCTCACCAGATGCAGCTTCGTCACGCTGGCCACGTGACCCGGAAGTGTCTCTGGACAGCGCTGGCCCCTGGCCTCTTAAGTGAGATGGGCGCACAACCCCAGAGTCTGTCAAGACTGGCCCGTATGGGCAGGGGTACCTTTACCTTTTTATCACAATCTTGGGGAGGGGAGCAAAAGAGAGGGCAGGTTGCACAACAGCAGTGACCATAGCATGGGAGCAAGAATGGAGAGACACTGAGAAGGGGAAAGTCGTAGTTTGAAACAAAACAAAACAGGAGTATAACAAGAATGGGATGAACTGAAAGGGAAATGGTGTTTTTAACCAATGGCAGAGGTTAAAGTGAAGTCTTATGGAGTATTTGAGAGCTCTGTATCCTTTAACTTTCTCACATGAGGCAGCTGAGGTATGGAAGTTTAAAACAGCATTTTCTCCCCTTTCAGTGTCTTTCATTTCTTGCTGTACTCAGTACTGACAGAAGTTTGAGTAAAGTAGTGGTGGAGAGACATTGAGGAGCTTTTCTTTGGTTTTTTTTTAATAAAAAAACCCCAAAACAGATCAGTTTTAACAAGGAGAAATAGCAGTATGGCTATCACACAGATGATACAAATACAGATTCTCAAAATGTATTTCACCCAAAATGTACCATTAGAAAAACTGAAATGTACCCAAAATGTACCATTAGAAAAACTGAAAAATAAAAAATAAAATAACTCTCAATAATTAACTGAGTGTAAAATATACAAAATAGCCGTTCAATAATACAGCAGCAATTATTACTGTGAAGTCAGCAATTATTACTGTGAAGTCTGAACATCTAACCAACTCCCTCCTCCAAATCCTGGATGAAGAGATGTGTATTTAAATGAAGATGAAAAGCAAATAGTGTTGGCACCAGTGGTATCTCAAGAGGGCAGAAATTCCAGAGCTGAGGCTCCATCATGGAAGGTGCCCATGGAAATTAAAAAGACACATCTTGATAGTTTAAAGAAGAGAGCAATGCCACATACTTCAAGAGGAAACAAAGTGCATAAAAGGCTATCACCAGAAACACTTATGAAAACAAGGACCCCAGGAAGACTGATGATGGCAGATGGGGGAGCGAAGGTAGAATTACCTGTACAGACAGCATTATAAAAAGGGAGAAACCCCTCTGTGTTCTTGTGTACTGTTTTCCATCTGTAATCATCATTGTTCAGAATTAAAGGGAAGTCAATGTTCATGTTAATGTTTCCCATGAATTTGCATTTCAGAAAGCTTGTGGGAACATAGACACAATTTTATTTTATATTCTATTTAAAATGTACTGTAATCTACAAGTAATATTAATGACTAGTAAACCAGTGTTACAACCTTTGTGATCTTTCTGTGGACCAATGGCTAGCTGTAACTTCTACAATGCATAAGGGGGTTCTGGATTTCCCCCCCTTATTTTAAATCAGTGCATATGTTAATTCCATTACTGCTAATGACAGTAGACTTTGCCCTCCTAGTTCCATGTGGCTGCATTATTTTTACTTTGCTTAGAATATGATTAGGTATAATGGAAATTTGGGATTCAATGAAGACACAGTCACTTAAATGTGAAGATTTAGTGCAGTTTTATAATTTGATTATGCTAAAAAACGTTTCAACTTATAGTTTTTTCAAGCAAGCATAATAGACCTTATTCAATAAGTATACTTAATCAAATGTTGCATGAGAAGATCTGTGGCACTTCCTTTTAAGATGAAAAAAGAATATATATTTTACATGGTACTTTTCTTTTGAAATCTGATAAAGTTTTGGAATCCTTTTCACAGAATTCCATGCGTATTGGCCTTCATTGGAACAAAATGTATTAATCCCTGTGTAGCTCATAGCTATCAAACCCCAAAGATCTGTACATCTCAAAGCAATATACTAGTCTTGTTAGAATGTTTGTTTTGGAAGGTGGATCTACCATCAAAAAAGAAATCATCATCACCACCACAAGTGGGAAGTGAGCTATTGCTTTCCATCAGCAACTGGCTGGCTCCTGTAAGAACAGAATGTTAGACTAAATAAGATTTTGGTCTCATTCTGAACCACCAAGGCTCTTCTTAAATTCTTATGCAGAAGACATGAGCTATTTACTGCTGACATTCTGCTACAAATGTAGAGAAAAATAGTTTTCCAAATTTATTTTCCAGAAGGTTTAAGTCACTCGCTGGACTGGCTCCAGACTTACTTTAGTCTTAGATTGTGAATTAAACAAAAAACAAAAAAAACTGATGCATTACAGAATGTAAGCAGCAGTAGGGAGATCAGGAAATTGAAATGTCATCAGGGAGATTCTCTAAACAAAGCAGCCGGTTATTTAAACTTGGAGTGGGAAGGAAGCGACAAATTATAACAAACAGAATCTTTTTTTACAGGCACCCAACTTTCTCTAACATGCTAGAAAACATAAATTTCCAACAGCAGGACCATCCGATAATTTCACTTGCATGTGTTGGAAAATTGGTGCTCAGATTGGGGTGCAACATATTTTCATACGGATGTGTCATGTTACTAAAACAAGCCAAAGCAGGGAGAAAATATCTCTGACTATTTAAACAACCATGTAAAGCACCAATGTTGAGGTGAATAAAGTATAAATAACGGCTATACTATATTTTTAACCTACAAACCTGATGGTCCTAATGCCAATGAATGCCTTTTTATTGCAAATGATACATGGGAAAAAGATGAAAGTTAAAAGTAAAAGCTATATATCTACACACAGAGACACACACACACACTGTATTTTTCGCTCTATAAGACGCACCAGACCACAAGACGCACCTAGTTTTTGGAGGAAGAAAACAAGAAAAAAATATTCTGAATCTCAGAAGCCAGAACAGCAAGAGGGATCACTGCGCAGTGAAAGCAGCGATCCCTCTTGCTGTTCTGGCTTCTGGGATAGCTGCACAGCCTGCATTCGCTGCATTCGCACACACATTTCCCCTTACTTTTTAGGAGGGAAAAAGTGAGTCTTATAGAGCAAAAAATACAGTATATATCCTAAATATAAAGATTGCTTACACACACACACACACCCCAAAATACAAATTTTAAACAATTTATGACTAGGTTCTTTATCTTTTCTCTATCTGGCCCTCAAGACTTTCTCCAAACCTCATTCCCACTTCAGACCATCCTCACTCCCAGCCCTGTTTTGCACTCTCATTCAGTGTTTTTTGTTTACCTGGCTGAAGCATGTCTTTGAACTTGCCTGGGTAATGAACCTGAACTGAAGATTGCCTTTTACTTGCCTGGGTGGAGTATTTAGAAGTGTGTGAATATCTGTAGTAGCTATGCTACTGTATGAAGCAGAGGAAGCAGGAATAAGTCAGAGTCAGCTCAGCCTTTAGAGAGATTGAGGTGGCAGGAGCCCCCACAGTGGCAGCCTGTGGGGGCCCACCTGCTCTGCCGCCTCTGCCACCGGTGCAGAAGTGACGCCAGTACTGGCGCTGATTTCGACTGAAATCACACCTGAAATCGCATGAGATCTTGCAGAGCACGCAGGATCTCATGCAGTTTTGGGGAGACCTTGCCCAAATTGGGCAAAATCTCACCCCAAATTAGCACCAATACCACTGCTGCCTCGCTGCCAGTGGTGGAGGCAGCAGGGCAGACAGAGAAACAGTGCCAGCGGCAACAGGTATGGCAGCAATGGCCGTGGCAGGGCAGGGCAAGGCGGCAGCTCCTGTTTTGCCTGAAGCGTTGAAATGGGATGCACCACTGCTGGTTCTCTTTTGGCCATTGTGGGGGAATCATATTTTTGCTCTTAAGCATGGGAGAGTATGTGTTGAGTTTCAGTTCTTTTATCCTGTATACTCCATTGGGCTATTCCTATTTACCATACTTTTATTTATGAAATTTATGAAAATGGGGGGAGCTTTTTTTGCAGAGGAATGCTCAGAGTTATTGAGCTTTTTTGGGGGGGGGGGATTTCAGAGGGTTGTAGAGCTTTTTTTAGGAGGGAATGTTGAAAACCACTCACCCGCATGCATCACTAAATCTGAGCCCCATATGTCCCCTTACCGCCAGAAGCAGAAAATCACCCGCCCAATTGCCGCAGCATCGGCCAATCAACACCAACACAACCCATTGAGTGGCAACCAATGACATGCACAATAGCCGCTGACAGTGCAGCAGCAACCAATAAAAATGCACTATCCATGTATAAGACGACCCCAACTTTTTAGCATGATTTCTAAGGGAAAAAACATAGTCTTATACATGGAAAAGTACGGTAAATTTTAATATGCTGCCTGAGCTTTGTATTTGTATATAACCCTTTGTGAGCCACTTTGGGATCTTTGGCCAAAAGGCAGCATAGAAATAAATTGTAACATGACATTTTTCCTGGGTGCTATGGGGGGAAAGCTATACTAACTCTCTCTCTCTCTCTCTCTCTCTATATATATATATATATTGTGTGTGTGCAATCTCTTTTTTGCTGGAATGCCTTCTCTCCCCCCTCCCTATCCCAACAACAGAGAGGATTTATGGGTGCTAAATGTCATTGAAAAACATTGCAAAAAACAAACCCAAGCTGCTCTGCAGCTTAGCATACATGGCTACAGCAAACCCCATCCTAGAGAGTTGGAAGCGTATCACTCTGAGCATCTGCACCACTCCTCCTTGGAGAGCGCATACTAATCATCTCTCTTCATGGTCAGTAACCACATAAGGACAGCACCAGACGATGCCAGTGGTTTTGGTCCTGTAGCATTTATGTGCTTCCCTGAAAAAGAGAGGCATGCCAGAGAATATTCGTCAGCCTTGTCTGTTGGTCTCCTCTCTTGATTGAGGCAGATGTTTATTTTCCATCTGCACTATATGTCAGTGCAACTGCAGCCTTCATCTGGCAAAGGGGGCCTCTAATAATATGAGGCCATTGCATGAAACTGCCGGAGAGATGGCTCTGGTGAATAAAAATCAGGTTAGAGCGGGAAACGTTTATTCTTCATTTTGAGAAGCCCTTTTAACAAATGAAAATTTGCCTCCTTCTCCTTTTGCCAAGCATAGGGCCATGTTTATTTCCAGCTATATGGGTCACGGAGGATTCCCAGCTGTTAGATAGAGTCAGTTGTGCATTGCTGCACTCAACAACATCTGTTTCACAAAAACAGTATCCAGCTTTTAGCGCTCAAATGGAGGTTATACCATATGCCAGCAGACCACTTAGTTTTTACCTTGGGAACCAACTTTACACTAGTCAAGGTAACAGACGAAGTACTGAGTATTTAAATGGTAGCGGCCTTTGGTTGCATCTTCATTCGCTCCAACTATATATAGTAAAATTAGTTCCAAGCATACACCACAAGCTGTTCCTCTCTTCAATTATTCATTGGGAGAAAGTTTGTTTGCAAAAGCGTTCAAATGTTCATCGAGATCGACTCTGATATTGAAAGTGGCACCGTAAGATGCTTTGGCAAACACAGAATCATGTTAAAATGTCAACTGATATCAGCAATCAACAAAGACAGATCGGGCTGAAAAGCCTTTTGCAAGCAAACAGCGTTTTAAAAGTTACAACAATGTGGATGTCTTTGAGGCCTTAAAGAACATTTTCCGTGTCTTTCTTGCATTTTCTCCTATGTCTATTTGTTGTTTTCCGTAATGATCCACATTTTACTTAGAGATGGATTGGCTCCTTGGATGTTAATCAAAGAGAGGACACCCATCAAATAATTTAACGGGAATATCTATTTCATTTTCATCACCCTGATTGCTCTACTTGAGAACAATGCAAGCCATATCTTACAACAATACAAGATATTATTCAGCAATAAACCACCCACCCACACCCCTGTACAGGAGTCTATTATGGCACCAGTGAAATACCTACCGTATGGTCACTGTAGAAAAGGCTCTGCAGTGGGTGCCCCTTGACTCTAATGAAAGGGCTTATAAGCAAATCTCTCTACTACTTGCATTGTCATTTTGTGCCATAGATGTGACCGCAAAATTCTACTTCTGGGCTGGGAGAAGGAGAATACCTGCTGTCACTGCCTCTGTTCTTCAGCCCCAAGCAGAAGCTTCAGCCACCCCCAAACAAGGTAGATGGGGAGAAGTACAGGTGATGCTACGGAGCATCTCTGTGCTGAAGGAGGGAATAATGGGAGGGAAGCGCCCCCCCCCCACTGCTTCAAAGCCATGTGGAGTGAAAAACCCACCTGCATCATATACCCTAGACCTTCTACCTTCACTGCAGAACAGAGAGAGTACAAGGAGGGGTTGAAGTGACCCTAAATTGGCCAAGTATGTTTCCCCATGATTGGTCACCTCTCCTCAAGTGACTTTCTCATCCCCTCTCCTTTTGGAGTCCCCTTTAGGTAAGGGTGATCATGTTGGAGCAAATGCATCCATACTAATGGTGAAACCACCATTCCCAAGAGAGGATTCATGGTTGGGCAGGGCATGCTAGCCAGCATTTCACAGGTAGAAATAGGGCTGCACTTGTAATGTATATTTGGTCATACCAGTTCTCAGAGCAGTAACAAGCCCAACTGCATAATGCTCATGAAGCATCCCATATCAGAAAGAAGAACCACCCCTACCTTAATAATGTTCAAGTTTGGGAACCCACTTGCATGATGAGGCAACCAGGTTTGACTCCATAAACATGGTGTCCTCCAGATGTTATTGGACTACAACGCCCACCATCCCTGAACATTAGTAACATTGGCTGGGGCTGATGGGCGTTGTAGTCCAGTAGCATCTGGAGGACACCACATTGGCCAACCCCTGCTATGAACTGGTTCAACATTTTCACATGTCAATGCCTTCCAGCTGCCTTCTGGACAGCTTGCCTTCTGCTGTACTCTTGGACAGCCCCCTGACTTTCTGACACTGCTGGGCAACATCTACCTGTCAGTTATTCATAAAACCTTTGTTGACTTTGTTGACTGGACCACTTCCCTACCAGAAGACCCAAAAAGGAGTGGCATAAGCCTAGGTCTTCCTAGTTCATATCCTTATGAGCATTATAGCCACCATGGATCTCAAATCTCCCCATTAATCAAGCAACTGCAGACATCCTTGTTCAAACTTTTCAATTACTAATAGCCAGGGAATAGACTTCACGCTTTTTTACACTATTCTTGAATTTATGCACTAAATAATTGTAACTGGCTTCAGTCATTTTATTTTTATAATGATTTTTTGATGCCATTCTTCTTCTTCTTTAAAAAAAATTCCACTGCAATCTTGTATACATACAAACACACACATCTTCAAGCTGCCTTTCCAGGTGGGTTTTCCCAAGCTCTCACAGCTCTCATTTGAATCAGGTTTTTACAGTTACATCTGTGCAAACACGGAAAACGAGTGCAACATAATGGCCCTGAGATGGAGGAAGTTAAGCATACCTCTCCACCTGCCAAAGCCCAGATGTGGGGAATAATATGGCACAGAATCCTCAGATACAAAGCATGCAACAGTAAGTTTTCTCCAGAAAGCTTCCAAAAGAGGCTCTTTGCAGTTCTGTTCAAGTTCCTGGGCATTTGTTTGTGCTTTTATGTTGTTGCTGCAAGCAGTTGCTAGAAACACATCTATGAAATGTTTTTGTCATTTGCTCAAGTTTTTCATTCTGTATAAGTAAATTCTAATGCTATCCATTAAACCAAACTACAGACTATTTAACATTATCCATTTCATGCAAAACTAGAAAAAACCACACTATTATTGGGAACTTACATTAGTGCTAGTTTATTTGTATTTGCAAATAAGTATAAGTATAATTTTTAAACAAGCAATGTAGGGTTATTACCTTCATCCCATCCTTCTTGCAAGTCCGTTATGACCTAACTCCACCAGCTTATGCTTCCCCCCAACCCTCTGGCCAAGTAGGAATTGTGTCTTCCTTGGCCAGGGCACTTCCAGACTGTCACTATTTTGGGTGGGATTCAACAACATGCCAGCAACTTCAGACTGCACAATTAAAGCTGATTTGGAGTGCTTGCAAAACAAACCCACTTCACAAAAAAGATCAGGCTTTGCTTTTTGCAAAAAGGAAAGCTAATATATTGTTACAACAATTGACACACATCCTGTGCTCTCCTTTTGAAAACAGCTTTCATGTGGGTGATGTCCCAAGCCTTGGAACTGGACAAACAGAAAGGGCACTTTTTTGTAGACATTGGGCATGCAAGGTCTGTTCATACCAGTGCTGTCACCTCTGCATCTTGTAGATGGAGGCAGAGTTGAAGGCAGTGGCTTGCTGTCGTATGTATCCCCTTGTACTTTCCTGGAAGGGGATGGCTTTACAGTGACATGGGAAGGCATGCAAGTCATCTCCACTGGCAGTGACATAGCACTCAGGTACTGAATGACACAGAAGTGGGCTGTTCCTCTGACAACCTGCTTGGAACTTCCCTGGATCCAGGTCTCCACCTCCTAATACACTGGGAACCTCCCTGGGATCAGACTCTTCCTGGTGTCCAGAATCCCCATAAGCTAACCTGCTAGGACTTTCCCCTAGGCTGGACTCCTCCAATTCCCTGATCTACAGCTCATCCTCATCATCTGACTGCCCTCTCCACAATGTCTCCATGGGGCTCATGACATGTGCATGACAGCTCCAGAAGATGTCAGGCTAAGCGGATTAAAAATGCAGGTCTTTTTTAAACATTAATGTGAAATCTGTATCTTCAATGTTTTAATTGCTTTGACTCTCTGAAGATTATGTAACTATGGTCTCCCTCTAAGTAATATATTAGGCATATATTTTTAAACAGTCAACAACGGAAGTAACTATCACCATAGTGTTCAACTATAATTCTTGATTCTCTCTGCAATGTCTCTGCTGTTGGCCATAGTCCTTCTAGATAATTTGCTTCAAAGGTCTTGTTACCTAACATTTGCAGGTCCTCTTAGTTAAGGGTAACATCCCACCTACAAAGCTTTGGGGAAAGGAAAGATAAAGTAATAGTATTTGGAGTTCATCAGTACCAGTCACAATGCTGTGTCAACTCTGTCAATAGCAGCATAAGCAAATAATATCATGTCATAATAGTAATAGTAGTAGCAATAGTAGCAGTACAATTAAAAACAAGTTGTAAGGCACCAGTGCTCTCCAGCCAGAAACTCTAGCAGTAGGGCCCAAGACTTTCTATGCCACCAGAGCAACTTGCTTAAGAAAGGATCCACTAGGATCAGTGTTCTTCAAGCTTGTGCCCTCCAATGTTTTTGGGCTAGAACTTCAATCATCCCTGGCTAGCTTAGCCAATGGTCAGGGATGATCCAACTCAAGGCAAAGGAACACTGCACTAGATTGCTCTCTGCTGTTCAGCAGTGCCATGGCTGCATAATTCCAGAGGGTGGTAGGGAAGCTCCCAACTGAGGAAGGGGCAGGTAACACAATGAGTCAACAGGGTTCCATTGTGTCCTGTACAGGTGTTGACTTTGGACTGGTCACTCCATCTGAGTAACCTGTTATTGAGGAACAGACTAAGCTGCTTTCTTATTTAACTTTTTCATTCCAGAGCACCCCAACACAACTTAAGTGTACTAAAAACATAAGTGTGTTCATAAATACTTCCCAAGGCTTCTTCAGTAAGTGCAAGCTCAGTTCCTTGACCAGTTCAAAAGGTAGCTTGACATTTTGAAGGCAGGCCCACATTTTCCTGTTGGTCAAACAACTAGTAATAGTCAAAGAAAAAGACAACAATGGCGAAGAAGCAGGAGTGGCTCAAGACATTTTGTTGCCTTAGGTGAAGGGTAAAGATGGAGCCAGTGTGGTGTAGTGGTTAAGAGCGGTAGTCTCGTTATCTGGGGAACCGGGTTCGCGTCTCTGCTCCTCCACATGCAGCTGCTGGGTGACCTTGGGCCAGTCACACTTCTTTGAAGTCTCTCAGCCCCACTCACCTCACAGAGTGTTTGTTGTGGGGGAGGAAGGGAAAGGAGAGTGTTAGCCGCTTTGAGACTCCTGAAGGGGAGTGAAAGGCGGGATATCAAATCCAAACTCTTCTTCTTCTTCCCTTCCTTAGTATTTATAGAATATTAAGTGGATTGGCAGCTGAATCTTATTCCAGTACTGACAAAGGGATTATTTCATTCACAGCATCTAAGAGCAATAGGTTAGGTATGGGAGTATTTCAGTGCAAGGTAGACAAAGCGCATGGTACACAAAGTTCTGCCCTTCCACAAAAAGGATATGGTCAGAGAGCTCAGGAGGAACAACTGTGGAGCTGTTATTGCTGACCCTCAGCATCTACCACCTGAGGCAGTTGCCTTACTATGCCTCAAGGAAGGACCAGCCCAGAAGAGGAGGACAATAGGATGTTGTTGATGACACTTGGGATTTGTTTTCCATTTCAAGAGACTTCTTATTGACTGATTTCCCTTGGTATTGCAGTGTATCATAATTCCACATCCACAGACTTTGAAAAAGACAGAAACAGCCACATGCCTTTCCATGAGCTTTGAAGATGTGTGGCTTAATTCCTCTTTGAGTGCTGGAGCAATGAGTGAGTTGCATGCCCTCGAGGCAGAGAGCCATGAGCATGTGCTCAGTTGGCACTTTGGAGAGTTCTAGGAGACAGCAGCTTTGCTATAGGCTACAAGCACATCCCATGCTATAGCCCACAGTGTTTTTAACACTTTTGCACACTCTGTGAACTGTGATTAATTAAAAGTTAGCTTTGGCTCCTTCCAAGGAAACCCCTTTCTTGCAAGTTGATCTTGTTTGTAAGACCTTCATATACATACACCAGCATATCCACTTCCATTTAAATGACTAATCAGCACCGTGCCAAAGACAAAGTTTGGTGATGGATTTTTTTTTAAAAAAAAAACTTTTAAAACCTATTAAAATGGATGAAGAAGAAGAGGAGGAGGAGGCAGAAGAGGAGGGGGAGTTTGGATTTGATATCCTGCTTTATCACTACCCTGAGGAGTCTCAAAGCAGCTAACAACCTCCTTCCCCCTTCTCCCCCACAACAAACCCTCTGTGAGGTGAGTGAGGCTGAGAGACTTCAGAGAAGTGTGACTAGCCCAAGGTCACCCAGCAGCTGCATGTGGAGGAGCGGGGACACAAACCCGGTTCCCCAGATTACAGGTCTATCGCTCTTAACCACTACACTGCACATCTCTTGGTCATCTTACCTTGCTTCCAAAAACTGATGTAAGCAGTTAGGCCTTACAAAGGGTGGTATCCAACCAATGTGTTCCATCAGTACTAATATTTCTGCTTGTGCAATGGAACTCCCCACTCCTCCTCTCTCTGTGCGCTCCCTAAATCTGCTTTGGAATGTTGGGAAAATACTTGACCACATTTAGGGGGTGAATGGGGTTCAGGAGTGTCACTACTGCATAATTCCAGAGGGTGGTACTGCCAGCGGCGTAGCTTGCCACTTGGGTGCCTGGTGCGGGGGCATGTCCTGCAGCTGGGGACAGGGCAATCCGCCCATGGGGGGAGGAGCCTCTACGACACTTGGAGCCTCTCCGCTGCCTCCCCCTCAGCTGTAGGGCGGTTGAGGGAGAAGCAGTAGGCAGACGCTAGTCCCACACTGCCGTTTCAGGCAGCGCGGAACCTGCAGGTGCCTAAGCCACCACGTCCTAAAGAGTTTCATGAGCCCAATTTTTAATTTTTTTAAAAAAACTCATTTTGTCACCCCCCTCAGTGATGACACCTGGGGCGGACTGCACGCCCTGCACCCCCTTCCTCCATCACTGGGTACTGCAGCTGCCAACTGAGCAGGGAGGAGGTGACGCAATGAGTCAACTGTACATTTATAGTCCCACTCCATTGTTTCAAGGCTTGTGCTGGTTTTCCCGTGTTCTAGTGTACCTTCTGCTGTGGGAAGTCTTTTCTACTTGTGGAGCTTCCCTGCACCATGAAGAACCCTGGAAGATCATGTGGGGAGCCTCCATGAATAGAAAAAAACTGAAAAACTCACACTAGAACATGAAGAAGCCAACACAAGCTACATGATTATGAGAGCTCAAGACATGGTCCCATCTCTTGCAAGGGCACAATTAGTGCCAGCACCTTCTGTCAAGAGTTTGGGTATGATCTTTGACGCCTCCCTTTCTATGGAGGCACAGGTTACAGCTACAACAAAGGCAGCATTTTACCATCTCCACCATGTTAAACAGTTGGTCCCTTATCTCTCTCACCATGATCTTGCCACTGTGACCCATGTGGCGGTCACCTCCAGGCTTGATTGTGATTCACTCTACGTGGAGCTGCCCTTAAAGCTGACCCAGAAACTCCAATGGGTGCAGAATGTGAGACCCCTTATGGGGACCTCGCCACAGGATCACATTCGTCCAGTGCTATACCAACTGCACTGGATCCCGATGGAGTACAGGATCAGGGTTAAGGTGCTGGTTTTAACATTTAAAGCCCTATATGGCCTAGGACCTATAGGACCGCCTCTTCTAGTATGCCCCATGAAAGACCTTACGGTCCCCAAATAATAAAATCTTGGAGGTCCCGGGCCATGACCCTGGCCTGGCCTGGTGGAATGCACTGTCACAAAAGACCAGGGCCCTGCGGGATCTGACATCCTTCCACAGGACCTGCAAGACGGAGCTGTTTCGCAAGGCCTTTGGTTGGGGTCCAGTCTGACTCTCCCTCTCTCCTTATAAGAACTTACATGAAAGTGGCCCCCTAATTTTTCTCACAGACTCATATAAGATCAGTATAAACAGTTAGGCCTGGTGAGCATTTAATGTCCCCAACCCTAATCTGTGGGTTGCCATCTGATTGGATTTCACTTTGATCCTGATTTGATTTTAGGATGTATTTTAATTGATTGATTGATTTTATGTTTATGTGTTATATATCTGATGTTAGGTGTTCAGATCCCGCTTTTGGCCGGGGTGTAAATAATAATAATAATAATAATAATAATAATAATAATAATAATAATAATTTTCCTACACATGTAGTCACTCCATGGCTGTGATGCCTGAAGAAGCCTAGAAAGATTGAAGGATGTGGGCAGAATGACACCTGTGTGTCCTCAACCTATGTGTCCTCAGCCTGGCCTTCTGCAGATGTTGAACTGCATCTCCCATCATCCCTGACCATAGATCATTCTAACTTGGGCTGATGGGAGTTGGAATCCAACACCATCTGAAGAGCACCAAGTTGAGGAGAGCTGCCTTTTATCCTTATCATGAGCCAAATTATCTGTGAGCCTCCACATAAATACCCACAAGATTGTGTAGTCACATCATCCAGGTCTCATTGTCAACTGTATCAAAGGTTAAAAAACAATCTAACAGTGCTGGTTTGCCGCAATTGCGTCTATGTACCTTTAATTTGCTCTAATACTCTTATCTTCCAAGGCTATAACTTCAGCCAGACCCAGGTGAAAAGTCACAGTGGCAGGAGTTCAGCAGGCTATTTTCCTGGTGTGCTTGGAGCCAAGTGGTAAACGACTACCCAGCAAATGAAAGGCTGGAGACAAACTGGCAAAGACAATGTAACAAGTAACAGGAAAATCTGTACCCAAATCATTTTTTTTTTTGTTAAAAAAAACCAAACAGGCACCGCTTTGAAGCCAAGCAGCACCTTATCTCCCTGAACTGAATGTTAAATGCCAAGGGTAACAAGGCCCCAGCATTACTTGACTGACTTCTGCTAGACAGACCCAGGCTGGGCCCAGCTCCAACAGGGTATTCTCATGTCTCAAACACATCCTCCATATTGGCAGGAGAGATCAAACAAAACAAAACAAAACAAAACAATGAGGCAAGACTGAGCTTCTGAAACATGAGTGGCTCTCTAGATGTTGCTGAGCTACAACTTCCATAATTTTTGACCAGCCAGTTAGGGCTGGTGACTCCAACATCATCTGGTAGAACACAAATTTCCAAGCCCTGCTCTAAAACCTAATATTCTTGCCATCTCCATACCAAGCTGAACCTGGGCATGGGTGACTGGTGCGTCCCAAACTTTGGACTCTTACAAGTCCTCTCTCACACACGCAGCCAAGTCCTTGGAATTCTTGTAAGAAGAGCAACTGTGGGGTGTTTCTAAGACTAATGGAAAACTTTGAAATCCCCTTGTCATGTTTGTTCTTGGATGCTGCATGTTGTTTAAATAATCTTGTTATATTTGTAATATTGAATGTTTTTATGTTATTGTAATTTTCTTTGCTACGTTATTATGACATTGTTACTATGCTATTGATTTGCTTTGTTATTATGAAATTGTTATTGTAGTATTTGTTTGACATCCATCTTTGTTTCTTTGTTGTAAGTCACTTTAAGCATATTTTTTTTGGTGGAAAAGAGGCATGACAAATAAAATGAATGATTGAAGTGGCTGTCAACATACCTACTCATGGTTCTACCTATCCACTTCATAGCAGGTTCATCAAAGCAAGCTTGTCTACAGTCTTGTTTACAAATGGGTAGTAGACTTAGTGCCACAGACATAACAGAGTTGAATGGAAGGCTGAGACACTTAGAATGTATTGGGATATTAATACACACCTGAAGAGGTGATGTGCATTTGATAGCAAGAGGTATTGACACTGTTACTATTACAGGGAAACAGGCAGCACTACCACACTGGTGAACAACAGGTTATGTGTGAGTGAAGAATGCATGTGAGAGCAATCTGTGAATTCAGAATGACTATGGAGAAGATAAAATAAACAAAAATCTATAAAATGGTAAGGTCTCCAATTGTCCATACTTCTGTGTGCACACATATAGGCTTTATATCCAGGCATCTTACCTTCCACTTAGAATTGCCATTAATCTATTTAATACCAGCGAAGGGGAAGCTCTAGAATAAGCAGTGCTATTTCTCTAGAACTCACGATGAATACCTGCATCATTCTATAAGAAAGGCAATGGCACACACCTGAGAGGTGCCGGAACTGAGTTCCTGTAAATTCCCCCTGAAAAAAAGCACTGAGAATAAGCATGTGATATTCTAGCTCAATACACACAAGAGGTGACAATAATATTAGAATTATAGTGGGAGGGGTAAGCCGGAAACCTGCAGCTAAGTGAACAGTAGCCATTGGATTACTGAAAAGGCAAGGTATTATGAAAGGTGCTGTTTCCTGTCTACCTTATACACAGTTCATTCTTTGTAGATCTCAAGTTTGCTTAAAAGAAAATAGGTTTCCTAATCTGCAATTGCCCACAAAGTGGCTTCCTTGGAGCATCCTGCCCCCTGTTGTTTTCCAACTCAGTGTTTGGCTGGTTAGAACTTTCTTTCTCTTCCCCCTCAAGGCAAAAAGCTATTGCTGATGAAGTGATTTCATTTAGCTCAAAATGATCCCTGTTAGTTACATGAAAGATGGAACACTTATTCTCTTACGCTGGTATGCAGAGTCTCCTAAGTACAAAATACACATCAAGGGCCAATTACACATGAAAAACCGCTGATGGTATGAGAGCTGGTTAATATTTCTGAATTATTAAGTCTGACAGCATAATCATGCCTTTTTGTTGTTTAGGCTGTTGATACCAGATGTTGAATGCACAGCAGAATGTAACAGCATAATAGAAGACATTTTAAGGTAGCACCGTTCTGCAGAATGGAACAGAAACTGCTTTGGGTAACTCCAAATGTAGAAAAGCAGATGCTGGATTCCAATAAAGGGGCAGCTTTGTGTAGCAAAATGCTTGTGGTCGTTCCGGATACGTATGGCTGCATTGATATTTTGCCACGGATACATCCAGGCCACCAATTTATTCCTACAGAGTGGTGACTTCTGTACTTGCTGAATTCTGGGATGCAAGATTAAAGAAGGCTCTTAGAAAAGATTCACCGCAGGATGAGCTTCGGTTTTAGCAGGTTTTCAGGAAATTAGAGTTCACAACTTAGCTTAAGTTTGGTGATAATTCATGTGATTAATCTCTGGTCAGCCCACTACTCCTGTAGTTTGATGTTAAATTAGATATGCCATAAATTGTGTGAATGGAATTAATGTGCATGTTTTCATATTGATTAATTTGTATATAGTCTGTCATTCCCAAAGAGGTCACAAAATAGCTTTAGTTTCATTGAAACCAAGTCAAATAAAACCAAATCCCTCTCTCTCTTCCTCCAACCACCCCCACTCTCTCCTTTAAACCATCATCACACTAAATACTAATGCAAAATATACATAATTACAACTGAATTATCACAGTCCAGTTCAAAAACTCCTATATCTATTTTCCTGTATGTTGTTGTTGTTTACCTGACCTTAACCCTCAGGTCCCTGGGAAGGTTATGACATTAAAACAAAACATTTAGATCAGTTTACAACTTACAATCACAAAAATAAGATGGGCCCAAAAATTATACACATCAAGTGTCAAAAGTCAAAGGAAATAGGTGCTTTTGGCATTATTTGGCAATTTCATCAACTGAGGAACCATTATGCAAATTTCATCCACTTTTGGCCAAAGGAAGAAAGGTGATAGCTGTTTTCTAAATTTCTCAATGGCAAATGTGTGTGTGGCAACCCAAGAAGGCTTGGATGAACCCTGAGTCAAATCAGGAAGCCTGTGGACTGTTTTAAAAAACCACTGAATTGCAGTGTGAACTGAATTCTGTGACCAGTGCACAACCCTAATGCAGACATATGTACTCACGAAATCTGGCTGCTTGCATAGTTTCATTCTATTTGTATAAGCAGCTCCTTTGGATCATGTTTCACATGTATGCTGCAAAAGTACATCTGGTAGAAATTCCTGGAGACTAATAAAAATCTGCCAATATGATTTAATATTTGTTCGTTAAATGTGTTTATTGTTTTATGAAAAGAGAACATCAAGGGGAGAAATGAATATCAAGAGCCATTTGCATGTGAAATATTACTGACGATTATGAGAGCTGATTAATATTTCTGAATTATTAAGTCTGACAATATAATCATGCATTTTTCCTTGTTTCTTCTGTTGGCACCAGATGTTTAATGCAGGGTAAAATGAGACTGTAATATACTCTGTAATTAATGGCTGGAAAGCACAAAAGTATATACTCCAAATTTATATGACTATGAAGATGTTTTTGTTCCATTAGTATGAATAAACAGATGTTCTTTTGAAGAATGTTCACTTGACATGTCTCAAAATCCCCCTGGGAAGTGTGGATTTTAGGGGATTTTCCATGACAAAAGAGCTAAGTTTGTTTTTTACAGAAAATAAGCCGTGGCTTTGTGGTTAGTCAGCAGTCTTCCTCTAGCACTGGAAAAAGACACAAAAGAGTAACAACAAAGTTTAATATGAATATGGGTGGATGTGGAAGTGTGTAAAATTCTCAGATTCCATTGAACTGGAGTGGAGTAATAATTTCAATATAGAATGCAATGTATTTAAACACTTACACAGACAAACACTTAAATTTAAATTCTTAAAATATGTTTAGTCTCTCTGCTTAAAAACAGTTAGTACAGACAACTACTTTGCATATGATAGCTCCCAGTTCAGTTGTATTAATTTCATTGTGATATGGGACTGAATACAGAAGTCACCTAGCCTAGTGTCTCTTGATGATACAAAATGGTGTAAGGGGTAGCCTTGTCCTACCACTGCACCATAGGGTTCCTCTACATGAGGGGGAAATCCTAATTGGGTCAGGATTTGTCCTATGTACATACATGATTACATCATGTTGATCCCCTTGATAAAGGTAAAGGTAAAGGTACCCCTGCCTGTACGGGCCAGTCATGTCCGACTCTGGGGTTGCGCGCCCATCTTGCTTAAGAGGCCGGGGGCCAGCGCTGTCTGAAGACACTTCTGGATCACGTGGCCAGTGTGACAAAGCTGCATCTGGCGAGCCAGAGCAGCACACGGAAACGCCGTTTACCTTCCTGCTAGTAAGCGGTCCCTATTTATCTACTTGCACCCGGGGGTGCTTTTGAACTGCTAGGTTGGCAGGCGCTGGGACCAAGCAGTGGGAGCACACCCCGCCGCGGGGATTCGAACTGCCGACCATATGATCGGCAAGTCCTAGGCGCTGAGGTTTTACCCACAGCGCCACCCGCGTCTCGCTGATCCCCTTGATATGGCTTGCAAATGAGTGTTGCTGATCCAAGGCATTATCGGGACGGGACAGGGCTAGCTATGTATGCATGCTTGCAGTACATGAGGGGGTTCATGTGAACGCCCCTCATTTTCCTGCCACAGATAGAATATAAACCTCATGTCAAGATTGCACAACACCTTTCACAGCAGTTATTGTGGTGAAGTGAAATTGACATATTTCACCCCAATCATCTTGAGGCACAACATGTTGAATAAACAGTGAACGTAAGAGTCTGTCTGCCACTTCCTTCCTTTAATAACACTGACTCACTAACTCCTTCTACATTTAAATAGCTTCCCCTATCCTTTATTGCACAATCTGCTAATTTGGGGAGGGGGAGAACAGCTGTTTGGTAGACAGCTGTTTCGTTTAACAAACAACTGAGAAAACTGCTCTCTTGGATGCAGTAAACAAACAGGAAAAATTTTGATTTAAAATTGTTGGGACTCGTGCAATTGCACTGCTGTGTGGGCTGTGATGAGGCATGGGAGCACATGAATGCGCACTCCACTCCTGTTGTGTCTTAAAAACATCTTTCTCAGCAATACATTTCACCCCCTTTTTTGGCAAGCACTTTAACTCACTGAGTTTATAAATTAATCCTGGGGTTTGAGTGGCTTCTAATGGGGAATACAGGGTTTCTTCTATCCATTGCAAACCTGTACAAAAACTCTCATGCTCATGAAACAGAAAAACCCAGGCTTAGCAGTCCACTTAAGGTAAAACGGTCATTGTTAGCAATCACTTGCCTCACTGAGATGGAGAAGTGAGCCTATTCTTGTGAAGCAGGGTAAAATTACTTGGTGAAACCAGTCATCCCAAAATTCTGCAAGCTGCTTTTTTCAGGATTAGATGGGTAGCACATGTCCAAGATGTGAGTAGTTTAGCAGTCCTGGTTCTACTATTTTGGGGACAACATGGAGACAAGAGATCCAATGAAGGCAGCGCATAGCAGCCACTATTAACCAAACTTTTCTTGGCCAGGAGCACCCTCAGCTAGATCACTGTGTAGCAAAGAAGATCTAGGCTGTCATGGATTAGAGGATGGTGGCTGCGGATCAAGAATGAAACTCCTCTTGAGACATTTGAATGCTATTGCCAGTCAGATAATATTGAGTTAAATGGACCAATGGCCTGACTCATTGAATAGCAGGTCTTTCTATCTTACATTGTAAAAAAACAGAGCTCTCCATCATGTTTCTTTGTGCTATAGCAATTTGGAAGCCATTTTCTTTTATGGACCAGGGGCAATCTGGTTTGGTTTTTCAGTCTGATTTGTAGAAAATCTCTCCCTTCCAGTTCTTATCAATTTTCATAGCTGTTGAGCTATCCAATCTTTAATAACAAATCAGAAAGATGTCTGAAATATCATTAGACTATGCCACCATATGGCTGAGATTAAAAATGAATACAACTACAGCACATCTGTCAAAAGCAACTTACTATTTAATGAGAAATCAGAACTCAGAGATAAAAAGTCTTTGTTTCCCTAGTTGCAATACAGATTTATTTCTCTTGGCCATCTGGTCAACTGGGGTATTGTTTCGATTCAGACATGTGACTGCAGGGGTGTCACAGCAATTATGCTGGGATGCAATGAATATCCTAAGTTTTGCAGGTTACAGCATATACTGACTACATATGTGTACGTTTCAAATCAGGGTAGGTTTGGTTGCTACTGTTCAGGTGATGAATTGTACAGCACTGGAAAGAAAGAATCCTGAAGAGATAGTATCTTTGTTATTTCTTAGGTTTTGTGTTGTACATTTAATAGTGCTCACTTTGTGGCGATCAGAGCATGTATTCAAGAAACTCTTGCCAATCTGTAAGCTGCTTAACGCGGCTTAAGCCAGTGTATATACTACAGGTGTACATCAGCTCTGTGTGGCAAACTGAGGTGATTTGGTGGTCTTCCCTACCTTTCTGAATCAAAGAGAGATGTCAATTCCGCCCTCAAGTGAGATCAGCATCCTCTGGAGGGGGTTCTTGTGCCTCTAAATTTATAGTGATTTTTAGATTGCCTGTTACTGTGAATGGGGAACATAGAGATTCACATTTCAAAGGATACCTGTGCTTCGCTTTGTGCATTGTTTAGTTAGATGCAAATTAGGTGAGTTCATATTAAAATGTGAACCAACGGGAAATTGTCCCCCATTCCTAGCCAGGGCCCACACCAGCCATTTGAGAGGATTGATTTGTCCATCAGTTTAAAAGCAAATGTGCCCACTTAAGTGCTTTGTGATCACAGCCCATATGCTCTAAAAGAATGCAACTGCTTTGCCTTTGGAGGGCTATAAATACATAAAAAGCTGTCTTCAGAACTTCCCCTAACCTCAGTTGTACTTTTCAAGGATGCATTGTGTGATCTAACTGATAACAAGCCAGTTTTCGTTTACCTGCCCCCCCAAAAGATAAGTTGCTCCAGGGTTTGTGTCAAGATAACTTACCTTGCTTAACTAGCTATGCCCTGAGATACTGAAAGAACCAAAAGGTTTAGTAAGAGATGCAGTTTTTTAAAGTCTGCTTAAAGTCAGGCATTTGCGTCTGTTCCATTTGAGCACACCCTTTGTGACAGGTTTTGCTTACCTCCATAAGCTTTAGGTCAATATGGCTGACCTTGCCAATGAGATGAGTGCAGAAGCAGATTCTGATTTCAATTACATCCAAACCAATTCAACTTGAGCCAAAGTAGGGTCCAAGAGCCTCTTCCATCATCGTTTAGCCAATCAGCAGAAGGCACCTACGATGGAAGAACAGGTTGGTATACCATCTGCAAATGGGGTTTTATTTTCTGAGGGAATATTCACTCTGACTGCTAGGTAAATCTACTCAATTTAGCTTGTATTGGTTTTTTGTTTCAGTTTGTTTGTTTTTGTCTACTACAACACCTAAGATTGATCTCCCGTTTTGTTAATATAAAAATGCTGTTCACAAAGCAGCAACTAATCATCACAATCAAAGTGAAAGTCATTAAGAAAATAGCAGCCAAAAAATCAACTGATACTGTTAAGTTCTTAACACATTCTCCACACACACACCTGACTCATAATCCTTCACTCTTTTCAGCTCATTAAAATACACATACACATAATTCCCTGTGGCAGCATCTTCCTTCTGAAAGTTCTTAGCTCTGGAGGGTGGGACAAGGTAGGTGGAAAAAGCCATTACCTGCTGGCCAGGACAGAGTCTTTTTCTCCTCACAGTTCTTCCTGTCTTTGGAATGATTCTTATGGTGGCATCTGTGTGGGAAATTTCCTGACTCAGCTGATTAATTGGGTGGGTGTTTTCAACATACAGGAGTCAGATCGAATCTAATATCCAGACATGATCCTCCAAACCTAAGTGATAATACAGCAAAGCATAGCCATAACTGTGCCTTGTTTGGAGTATGCACTAAGCAGCTTTGAAACATACATGGGAACAGTTATGTCCTGCTGTGGTTGGAGCCATCCAGATGATGGAGGATTGGTGGGCTTAAGGCACCAGTGGCAATAACAGCAGTTAAAGCAGTTGTTCTATGGGTTAGTCACAAATCTTCATGAAAGGAAAGTATCCTACCACCTGCAGTACAAATGGGAACCTGTGGCCTAATTTCATGCATCTGAACACTGAGGCCATTCTTGTTCTTTGGAACACTACTCTGGGAACAAATTCCTCTTGCATCCTCGTTCTGTCTGTCTGTCTGTCTCTCGCTTGCTCTGGGGCCACATGAAAGCAATTGACTTTTCATGTGGGTCAAAAGACCTTCATAAAAAATGTCCTCCCCCACTCCTACCCTTCCTTATAGTTCATGTGGGAGACATTTCCATTTGAGTTGGAGAAGGAAGATACATGTCTATGTGGAGAGAAAAACTCAATGAGAAAGGCAAGGAGGAAGAGGGAGGAAGCAGCAGAGGAAAAAAGGTGAATGATGGAAAGGGGGATGTGGAAAACCAATTTGAAGAAGCAAATTCACACTATCCCTTTTCTGACTATTGGCACATGAACCTATCAACACAACTCAAAAAAATCTTTGAAAAGGAAGCCAAACTGCAAGATGATGAGATTCAATCTAGGCACATGCTGTAGTGTTGACAGAACCAGCTCACCTCACTTTCATGCGCTGAAAAAGCCACTACATACTAATTTCACCATGTACAAAGATGACCATATGGATTGGCTCTAAGTTACCCATTTTGAAAACTGGAGAAATTTATACTGAAGAAACTAACTAAGGTGAGAGAGCATGCATCACATGCAAATAAGAAAGAACAGAATGTTGCATTGAGTATGAGTTATATATGCATATGGCTAGCAAGGGCATCTGGTGTCTTTTCCTTTTCTATCATATTGAGAAGAGGAACACAAGGTGGAATTTACCCAGGCATAAACAAATCTTTTAGCTGTAGGGGGAACAGAAGAGTGCAGTTTTGATGAGATACTGGAAGAAGAACCCACATTGGCTTTGCTGCAGATGCAATGAAAGTTACAGGAGTCAGCGATCACATGCAGCCTCAAGAGGACATGTGCTAGAGATGACCTTAACACTAAAAGAGAAAATTCCCAAAGAAAGACAATAGGCCTGATTTTTCCTGTTCCATGCAAGTGTATGAGACGGCAGTTGGAGACAGACTGAAAGAGCCGGAAGGATAGCCTAGGATAAAGCAAGATGAAAGCCACAATGGTTGCAGAGGTAAAAACAAACAAACAAACAAACAAACAAACAAACAAACAAACGTACTGGATTGTGTATTCCCCCCCCCTCACACACACACACACACACACACACACAGAGAAAGAATGAACTGGTGCTGCTATCACTTACAGCAACAATATTCTGCTTTTCAGCAGCATGTACAGAAATCCTTATGTGCAGCATTATATGTGTACCCAGTGCTTTTTTCTGGGGGGACACAGGGGTATCCTAAATATTTTGTGAATCTAAGTCTGGCCTCATTGAGGGGCAGTATTTCAATATGAGTAGGAAAATGAGAGTACCCCTAAACATTTTTTTTAGAAAAAAGCACTGTGTGTACCCCACAGCTGAGGGAGGTGCCTTTATTTCCAATTTCAAAATAGGAAAAGATAGAGACTAAAAGTATCCATCTTCCAGCATGTAAAGTGGCAAATTACTTTTATGCTGCAGTGCTGAGGTGATTGCCACAATCACCTGAGGATAAGTCCCCCTGCACTCAGTGAGACGTTTTTCTGAGTGACTATGTCTTGTATTGCACTGTTTAAGAGCTCAAACTACTGATTCATTGCAAAGGCAAGTGTTAACAATAGAGGGCATAAAAAATGTAGCTGCGATGTGACTTTCATATCACTTTGGCTCTTGTTCTTTCTCATTTGCCGTAGCGCCTGTGAGAATAAGGGAATGGGGCAAATTCAAAGGTTGATGATAAGCAGAGGGGCTGGTCCTTGAGGTTCTTCATTAGCAAAGAATGCATCACATTTCCAGACAGTGCTTTTGCTGAACATGCTATGCCATCTGCTCTGGAGGCTTTTGGTTTCATTTCAGACACAACTGGCTCCAGCCCATTTTCAGCAGTTGATGAAAAAAAAAGTTTCTCAAAATGAATGAGCATCCCAAAACACAAATCACTTTTTTTTTTTTTTTGCAAATTTTATGGTAAAGTTTCAAAACAGTGCAGAGGGAGAGACCGTATGTGTGTAGCCCTAAAGGGCTTACAGATTCCTATTGTAACTCATTGATTCCTGCAGTGCATAGTTTCATCTGAATGTTTCAAAACAGCATTGATCATTTTATAGTATGCACTACCTTTTTTATATATATAAAAAGTGTTGAATGCTACAACTGCTGGCCTAAAAGCACTTCGGCTGACAGAATCCTACTGATACTTATGAGGTTCCAGCAGAACAAGTAGCTCTAGGAGAATAGCCAAAAGGCACATGGTGGGGTTTTTTGGTGGGGAGGAGAGAATGTAATTCAAAATCTCAGACAATTTATGTGCTACCATTAAAAATAGGCATGAAACTTCAGCAACTGGCGAGGCTGAAATGAAGGCTGGCAGAAGCTCATGATGCATATAGACATGCTTAAACTTGGCCAAGCACAGCACTCACAAGAGCCAAAGTTGCTGTGCTGGGGCCATCCATATTTGTTTAACTGCATGTAACGTATAGGATGGGAATGAGGAGAGGGGCTTTAACATCAATGGAAGTGAATAGGTGACCTTAAGGTCAATCTTATGTTCCTATACTCCTTTGTCTCAAGAACTTTTCAACCCTGTCCTCATTCCTAGTGCTAGAGCTGGTCTGGAACAAAGTGCACAAATAAAAGTGTGTGTGTGTGTGTGTGTGTGAGAGAGAGAGAGAGAGAGAGAGAGAGAGTGAGTGAGTGTTCAGGACTGCCCTTCAGACTGGTTTCATAATTAAAAGGTCAATATAAATTTAAATACAAAAGTGTAACAAGAGTAGGATGAAAATGTAACACAAAAATGCCAGACATGGGACTGGGACTTAAATTAAAAACAAATAAACAGATGAAGTGTAACTTTGTACAAACAGATAACTTTGTACAAACAGTTTGCAACTGCTCACTGAAGGATGAATTGTGTTTTCATTGAGAACTGTAGTTTGGATTTGTTTTGATTGTTATTTTTATTTTTAAATAAAATAGCAGAAAAACGTAATGCGAGCAGGCCACACAATGTGCTGCAATGCCTGGGCAAATAATAAAAAAGTCTCCTTCATCAGGCACTGGAATGACCACACAACTGGTGCCAGAGAAGCCTCCATTTGGTGAAAATTCCTCCCCCACAACGTATATTCAAAGCCCCCTTATGCCACTCTAAGGGTTGTGGCTTCCCCAAAAGCATGCTGGGAACTGTAGTTTTTAAGAATGCTGAGAGTTGTTAAGAGACTCTTAATAAACCATAGTTCCCAGGATAATAGGGAGGAAGTCATGGCTTTTAACTTCTTCCCTATATTCCAGCCTTCCTCTCAGAGGATCCCAGGATAGCAATTATCCTTAAAAAAACAGTCTAGAAACAGTTTAAAAACAATCACATCATCTCAGTCAATGAGTTCAGTGTTGCTGGAACAAAATCTTTCAGCCACCAAATGCCTTGTTAAACAGGAATGTTTTTTTAAATTCTTCTTGAAAGTCTATGAGGAAGACAGAAATACCTCACCAGGGAATGAGGCCGTTCCAGAAGGAGAGAATCATCCCTGTCACCTTAGGAGCCGAATCCTATGGGCCAAGAGGGCTGCTCCTCCCCAAAGGTTGATGGACATTGCCATTCAAATGGTGTATGTGCAGCATGTCATGTGATCGATTATGTGGGATGGGACTTACCTCCCCTACAATATTTCATTCAAGTTAAGAACTCTGCCTGTCACAGGTCAACACCAAACAGGGAGCCCCTAGCAGTGGCACCATTCACAAGGCCTCATCTGCTGACTGCAGGGTCTGAAAGCACAGACACACAAGAGATGTGGCTTCCCTAGTTATGTTCTAGCCTCACCATAAATTTGTTTGAACGTTGCTTTAAAAATTCCATGATGTACAAGATAATTTGGGGGGCAAAATGTTTTCAGCTGTATTCCCCCTCAGATATATAGAAAAGACAACTGTTTTAGTTCCTGGATACTCGCTTTACAGGGGAAACATTTCAGTTTTTTTCTCCCTCTTGAAGACCAGTACTGTATTATGGCAGGTTTATTATAATACCACTTACCTTGCTTTGTGATCAGCTCCTGTTAATTTGTGGTGCCAGGAAATCAAAATTTATCATGTTTTTTTAAAAAACAAACAAACACCCCACAATTTCTATACATTTCTTGTTAGGCATCTGTCCTATTATTGCCATATACAGTGGTACTTCTGGTTACAAACTTAATTCGTTCCGGAGGTCCGTTCTTAACCTGAAACCTGTTAGAGGCAGTTTTTCTTCTGGTGGCAGATAACGAGACCACGAGACCGGTGTAAAACACTCAAACAAAGGTTTTATTACAGCTATACAAAAACAGCAAACACAAAGCAGGTGGGTGTTCTCTCTCTGCAGGCAAAATTCAAACTGTGACTTCTTTTCTTTTATACATATCACCAACTGTGTCTAATCAGCCTAGAAAACCACACCCAGAACTCACAGAAAAAGGTTCTTAAAGCTGTCTGCACCCTTTTACTCTTTCTTGATGAATGATATCTAACAAAACCGTTCTTAACCTGAGGTACCACTTTAGCCAATGGGGCCTCCTGCTGCCGCCACTGCACGATTTCTGTTCTCATCCTGGGGCAAAGTTCTTAATCCAAGGTACTACAGTGGTACTTTGGGTTATAGACACTTCAGGTTACAGAATCCGCTAACCCAGAAATAGTACCTCGGGTTAAGAACTTTGCTTCAGGATGAGAACAGAAATCATGCTCTGGCAGTGCAGTGGCAGCGGGAGGCCCCATTAGCTAAAGTGGTACCTCAGGTTAAAGAACAGTTTCTGGTTAAGACGGACCTCCAGAATGAATTAAGTTCTTAACCTGAGGTACCACTGTACTTCTGGGTTAGCAGAGTCTGTAACCCGAAGTGTTTGTAACCCAAGGTGTTTGTAACCCAAGGCACCACTGTAAAGCAGGATGTGGAGTGTTTCAGCGTTTAATGTTTCCTTTGGAGAACTGCCAAAGTCTAAGTGAAACCTTTTCCATAGGTGATTCATTATTTCTTCATCTGTTGCAAACATTGTGTGACAATTACAGGGCAAACAATAGTTGTATTTTAAAAATATCTTTTCTGTTCTCTTCCTTTTCTTCTGCCTAGTATAGAAATATCATTAGCTATTTTGCAGAATGGGTCACGTAAGTTTAAATCAGTTATACATCACCAGTGACTTGGCTCAATGCTAACTATGTTACACAATTCAACTGAAAAAGTCAACTGGAACAGGAAGGGCAAAAGCCACACTTGAATGCAGACTGGCCCCAAAAAAATTCTCCTTACATCCTTGAAAACGCTTGCTTGTTATTTGCAGCTGACATTCTGCATTTGACACAAAGTTAACATTTCATTCAGGTTTACATTGAGTGTGAGGTGTTAAAACCTCCATTTCCCTTTGCTCTCTCTCTTGCATTCCCCAGGGGGATGTTGGCAGCCTGCTAAAATATTCAATGAACCAAAAACATTCCAAAGAGCTGCAGGTCCCAACCTCACCTCCCACCCGCCTCCACATGTTCAGCCCTAGCAGCAACTTCTGCTACCATTACATGAATGGAGCTGCCAAAAATATATTCAGCAAGAAGGGAAGAAGTAGGATGAACTGGGCTTTCCTTGACACAGAAGCACAGAAATCACTGTCATACTTTTGGTTCACCTGCTCAGTGGTTTGATCTATGGGACAGATAGCGAAGCTGTAGCCCTACAGATAGTCCTGAATTCTCTGGCTGCAGCTGATGGGAGTTGGGCCTGACCCACACTAACAGTCATCGTTTTACCCAAATAATTATGGGAAGTGTCATTCGTTGAAGGTGTGGCGATATGTTGGGAGACTCCTATCCCCCTCACAGTACTACAATTCTCCAAGTTCCCTGGAATTCGAACAGGGCCGGATTTAGGTTTGATGAGGCCCTAAGCTACTGAAGGTAATGGGGCCCTTTATGTGTCCAGCTGTCCTTTGTCAACAACAAGCTGTTGCTGTTTTTTGTGTTTAATATATGCTATATGGTAATTTATGGACCTAATAGGTCCAGACACAACACAAAACACTGTTGCTGTATGTAGGTTTTATTTTATTTGTTTTTTATCTTATATTTTGGAAAGGTACATCAAGGTGTCCCCCCTTTAATTATTTTTGGGGTCCCCAAGCGAGTGGGCCCTAAGCTATAGCTTGTTTAGCTTATACGTAAATCTGGCACTGGATTCGAATGTTAAACATCTCAAAGTGTGATGGGATGGGTCAGCCTTGGAAGGTGCAGGAAGGTCCCAGGTGAGGTGTGAAATAACTTTGAATAATTGTGGTTGCACTCATAAAGACTATAATTTCCAGAACTGTTCATTTACAAAATGTTGAAATAAAATTTCATTTTGATTATTCCGAACTATCATGGGGAGGAAGTGCTACAGCAAACAAACTGTTTGCTTAATGCAGGCTTCCTCAACCTCGGCCCAACAGATGTTTTGAGACTACAATTCCCATCATCCCTGACCACTGGTCCTGCTAGCTAGGGATCATGGGAGTTGTAGGCCAAAAAACATCTGGAGGGCCTGGCTTAATGCATGTAACAGGTTCCATGTACCAGTAATTATTTTTTTAAAAATATTTAAGCATCCCCAGAATATTATTTTGGACTTCAGGGCAAGAGTCTAGCTTAGAATATAACATTAGTTTTAGCAACAGGATATTTCAAATAATGCAAAGGAACAAAGTAATACTCTTCTCATTTAGGTTTTAATAGTATGACAAACTTTAAATAGTGTGGATGTACTTTTAGGAGGATGTCACAGTGGCTGAGGTTGCTTCCAAATGAGAACAATTTAGTGGCTGAGGTTGCTTCCAAATGAGAACAATTTAGCAGCAGCCAATCATCTGCTTTAAAATGGATCGTGAATAGCACTTCTCATTCTAGACTTCTGGAATCCAATTTACATTCTGTAGCCATGTGGGCACTCCTCCTTTCCACATCCCAAGAGTGGTTTGGGGTTTTTTCATGTGGACCATTGTATGAGGGAAAAGGTTAAATATGGAATGCTCTCCCCCTGGAAGTCTGGCTGGTGTCAACACTGTTGGCATTTAATGGAAGGCTCTTTACAGTTTTCTATATATTTATACATATAATTTCCATTTCCATTTATATTTTCAATGATACATTTTAAATACAGTATATGTGTGTGTAAGAAATAATAACAATGTATAGTATGATATACTATATCATATATATGTTATACTGTGGCATATAATAATGTTACTTATTATACTTAAATATGTTCCCTCTGTATCCATATAATCTAGAATAACAAAACCTGAAAATCTACCTAAAAGCATATAAATATATGATTATTCAGATTCATGTTTAAAATCTCCAGTTGTGCAGATCTGGATGTAAATATGGTTTTGCTTTCTGTTGCTTGATTCCCCAAACCAGTCCTTTTGCACACTGCCATTGAACAATTCAGCATCTTAACCTAACTTCAAACACATTATATCCACACAAAAAGAATACTACCAAAGTAAGATCAGCTCACAAAAGGGAAGAAATTAGGGGCCAGGTTAAGAAAACTGCCCCCCACAAAGACAAACGGATGAAAGGGACATCCCAACCTCTTTGCTTTTATGCAGGAAGCACAGGTGGTCATCTAATGTGAGAGACAAGACAGGAAAGACAGTTAGAGAGCTTCTATCGCCTGACAAATTTTACCTTTGAAACTGAAGTTGCATCATATAGATTAGGGATGGGGAACTTCTGGCTCTCCAGATGTTGTTGCATTCCAACTCCCTAAAGCCACAGCAAGAAGAAGCAATGCACAGGAATTCTGGGAGTTGTAGTCCAGCAATATCTAGAGAACTACAGATTCACTATCTCTGATATAGATGGTTCCCAGTGTTTAAATTGTATCAACAAGAGCCATATCCTAATTCTAGTCTAATTAAAGCAAAACTATCAATTTACACAGAGCCTGTATTTGGCTCTTTCAAAGAGGATTGCAGCCAAAAAGAAGCATAGCAATATCCAATGTTGCACATATTTATGCATAGGGGTCTGCAGCTGGTAGCCCACAGGCCAAATTTAGCCCACTGAGGAATGCTGTCTGGGCCCCAGTTGCCCTCTTTCCTCAGCAAGATGATGAAAGGCAAGCAAACACAGAATAACAGTTGAAGGAGAAATATTTCCACATTCCTCACCCAAAGGCAAATTATTAACTCTGATTTTGGGAGATGGAAATATTTGCAGAGGTGATCAGTTTTCCTATGCAAAACATAAACTGGAAATGCTACACAATTGGGGGGGGGGGCAGATGGTCAGTATTCTGGCTACTTATGCAAGACAGGTTAGATTTTAAGATACAAAACAAGAAAAATGCATTAGGCCTGACCTCTAAAGAGTGACATCTTAATCTCATAACAGAGCAAATTATTTCTACACAGATATGTGAAGGTTATCTGCTAGATCTGCTAGATCATTTCGTAAGAAGAAAATCTGGTTCCTGTGGGGAATGTGGTTCCTGTTGGGAATCCTTCCCTGGTGCACTCAGCTCCCTCTCACCCCAAAATTAGGCTTGAAAAAAGCCTTCTGTAGCCAATAGAAGGCTTCTTTCATTTGTAAATATACTTGCAGAGCCTGAAAGGCTGGTAAACCCTGATGTAATGTGTGCATGCAAACCTGTGTGTCATATAGGTATGCTAACTACAGAATTAGGAGCAGCTGCAACTCCTAGTGAGTGTACTTTTCTGGAGAGTCTGGCTGTCCACGTGAATAGTACTGGAGATAAAGAGCAATGAGGAATCAAGCCTGGTGCTTGGCCAGAGAGACGGATCAAGTATGCTGCTGGTCTACCAAGCACGCTGTTGCCCAGTGGCATCCCTAACCAAGCTGGCAGAGATAGTGCCGATGTCAGTATATCGAAACATCACAGCTGCAGACACCCAGATTGTTGACATCACATGATGTGCCTATCTGTGGGAAAGAAGAATTTCCCAGGACGTTCACAGGCTGGAGAAGTCTTTGTGAAGAGTGTAACTTGAAACCTTCCGACTGTGCATGCTCAGGAAGTTTGTCAGACCTGCTAGAAGAACTGAACTGAAAGGACGTGTTTTTCTTTAGTGCTGTAATGTCAGAAATAAACATCATGTAAATAGATTTCTGACTTATTTTCTTTCCCCTGCGGAAGCAGGAGGGAGGGGTAGTGCATTTTACCCACGCTTGGGAAAATGTCGCCTATCAAAATCTCCCTGGTCTGTCCGAGATATCAGCCAGAGGAGGTTACTGGTATGCAAGCTCCGAGGACAGTGAGAGGGGCCAGCCTCTAAGGAGGGGGCTTGCAAACCAACAGCCTGGGTTGCAGGACCCCAAAAAGATAGTCTTGCATGACTTCAATATCCACATGAGGGCTGCTGTAGAGGCAACTTGAGACTTCATGGCCTCCATAACAACTATGGGTCTCTCTTGGATGGTCACACCAGGCAAGACACACACTCAGTGTGATCTTTGCTCTAAGTGGTATGAGGGATGGGGGAGAGCAATGTCACCCATATTGAATCTAATGATTACTGTAACAGTTTGTCAGGGATGGGCAGGAGTCCGAGGAGTGGGGGGATGCGCAGGCAGAGGCAGAGGCAGGGGAGCAGGAGCAGGATCCAGGGAAAGGGGCCAACAATTTGTGCCACCTGTAAGGGTAGTGGAAGAGGGGAGTCAAGTTGAAGAGACAAGGCAGCCAGAGAAGGGGATGCGGGAGGCAGGAGAAGGGTTGCAGCGAGTCTCAGAGGTGGAAGAGGCAGCGAAGGTCCCCGACAGAATAGTCCCTTTGGAATATCCCCTGTCCTCCCTTCTGCTGTCCCCATGCACAAGTAGGTGTTTAAAGTGATGGAGCAGCTGGAGCTGCTGGTCAGGAGGAGTCACTATGTCAGACAAGTGGGAGGGGGTGTTAAATAAGCTGACCATGCTGTTGCTCCAACACATCCGGATCAGAGCACAGAACTAGATAGCTAGTTAGCAGGTGCAGAACTGATGTAACTGTGGGAAATATTCAGCCTCATATAACCAACATGCAAAATTCTAATTAATGCACGAAGGGATTAAGACCATAGAGTAAGCTGTCCTGCCAGGCTTAGCTAGGTCACACCCCTTCACTGTTGGAGAAAGGGTTACCAAACTCTTTGTTCTCTCACTTTCCACCATCACTTTCCTTCTACAATGTGATCCCTTTCACTGAGGATGTCTAAGCTAGATGCTCTAAGCTTAGCCCAAATGGCTTTCAAAAGCCATCTCTGTGTTTCTACACAAATAATATAGAAGCTCCTAGCATTTTTGGAAACTAAGTTGTACTGCCTGTCTTTTCTTGCTGCTATATGGAAAAGCACGTGAATCTGACCTTTGAAGAGATTGTAAGTAAACCTTTTTCAACTTACCAAAAGTATGGACTCTTTCTATGCTAAGGGAAAATAGGAGTGCCATGGTGTTTGGGATACAGTGTGTATTTCTGGTCACTTCAACTCTAAAATGACACTGTAGAGCTGGAAAGGGTTCAGAAAGGGGCAACCAAAATGATCAGATAGTTGAAGTGAATCCTTCATGAGGAAAGGTTGCAGTTTTGGGGACTTTTTTAGTTTAGAGAAAAAATGAGTCAGAGGTGACATGTATAAGATTATGCAAGGCATTGAGAAAGTGGTCAGGGAAATGATTTTATCCCTCTCTCTGCACATGAGGTTGAGATGTTCACTGAACTCTCTGCTATGACCCCCAGGTCTCACTCCTGGTCGGTCACTGCCAGTTCAAACTCCACTTAACTCATGTTTACCGGTATATCAAATTGTACCTTGTTAAAAGCTTTTTGAAAGTCCAAGTATGCTATGTCGGCCAGATCACCTCTTATATACAGTGGGACCTTGGGTTACATACGCTTCAGGTTACATACACTTCAGGTTACAGACTCCGCTAACCCAGAAATAGTGCTTCAGGTTAAGAACTTTGCTTCAGGATGAGAACAGAAATCATGCAGCAGCGGCGCAGCGGCAGCAGGAGGTCCCATTAGCTAAAGTGGTGCTTCAGGTTAAGAACAGTTTCAGGTTAAGTACGGACCTCCGGAAGGAATTAAGTACTTAATCTGAGGTACCACTGTATATGCTTGTTGACAGTCTTTAGCATATGCGCCGCTGGGGGTGCAAAGATCCGCCCAGTGCCCCCAAATTTAGTTTAGCCCCCAAATTAACTTTTATTATGCATTTGTCAGATACCACGCTTACGCCTTATCTCTTGTTTACAAAAGAAGGGAGGAAAAAGAAACAAACTTTTTTATTTGCTCATTTATTTACAATACACTTATACAGTGGACGCTCGGGTTGTGAACATGATCCATGCGGGAGGCACATTTGCAACCTGCAGCATCCGCAACCTGAAGTGCCACGTCTGTGAACGTGCGGGTTGAGATTTGGTGCTTCTGCGCATGTGTGAGCACCGAAACCCAGAAGTACAGTGGTACCTCAGGTTAAGTACTTAATTCGTTCCAGAGGTCTGTTCTTAACCTGAAACTGTTCTTAACCTGAAGCACCACTTTAGCTAATGGGGCCTCCTGCTGCTGCCGTGCCGCCGGAGCACGATTTCTTAACCTGAAGCACTATTTCTGGGTTAGCGGAGTCTGTAACCTGAAGCGTATGTAACCTGAAGTGTATGTAACCTGAGGTACCACTGTAACCCGTTCCGGTACTGCCAGGTTTTGGCGCATCCATAACCCGAAAACCCGCAACCTGAAGCGTCTATGACCTGAAATATGACTGTACTTAAGTATGCAACACCACCACACAACCTTATAAGTATTGTTTAGGCACCTACTTAGGAGGAACATCAGTCATGTCAAAGGTGCCACTGACCCCGCTGCCGTATTGCAGCTAAGTACAATATGTAACACAATATTTTGATGTAAGTTAATTTTGCATGCACGGCGCCATTGTGAATGACAAGTGCTGCTGCTGGCGTGGCGCATCTTTGGTAAATGGGTGCACAAAGTCTAAAGTCCTTTAGTGAAACAGTAGGTATACATTTCGGTAATCCCTAGGTATATATGTATTTTGTTTTTCTAGCTTGATCAAAATTATTTATTATTTCATAACAGGTAGATAGTTAAGAGCTTAGGCGGCTTCAGCGGCGGGCGCCTGACACCCCCTAGAATTCGGCACCTGGGTGCCCTGCACCCCTTGCACCTCCGAGTAAAGACAGCCCTGCTTGTTGACACTCTCAAAGAACTCTTTAAGAAGTTTGTGAGACACGACTTGCCATCCTGGTTCTGCTTCAGCAAGACTTCTTCTATATGCTTGGTTATTTTATCTGTACCCCTACTTTCCACCAGTTTTCTGGGACAGACATTAAGCTGTGCAGCCTGTAATATAAACATCCCTTTTTAAAAGAGGGGTGTTATATTAGTTACCGTACTTTCCAGTGCTCAGGTCTGGAGCCTTATCTGATGTCCTTTTGGTGTGTGTGTGTGCGGGGGTGAACAAAACAAAATAAAAAAATTCCTTCCAGTAGCACCTTAAAGACCAACTAAGTTAGTTCTTGGTATGAGCTTTCGTGTGCATGCACACTTCTTCAGATACCTTCACCCTTCTTCGGGGGTGAACAGTAAGGCTAAAATCCAACTTCAGCTACACTGAACGGAACTTATTTTACTTTCAAATAGTGATGCCTTGTATTATATTGACGCAGGACACCAGCCTTTTCTCTTCCCTTTACCTTGCGCTGAAAACAATCGCAGGTCTGGATTAGGAGCTCTGTCAGGATCTGTTAGTAGTCTGGTAAATAAATTACCAGATCAGCAGATGCGCTGCGGAGCCTGAATACAACAGGCGAGAATCAACAAAATCCCGTAAAAAAATACACCCAGAAACTGATTCTTTCTCAGGCCGCCGCTTTCCCCCAGACATCAGGGCGACGATCTGCCTTCTTTCCTTTCTGGAGCAGCTTCTGTGGAATAATAATTATCCTCCTTCGCTCCTCGCGGCCAGCTCTCCCCAGCTTCCTCCCTTCTCTCCTCCAATGGGAAGCCGGACCCAGAGATCCAACTTCCCTGGGGAAGGGAGCGCGCGGGGAGCGGGCGAGGCGGGCGCGCGGGGTCTTTGCCCGTCTCTTCCGCGCTTCCCAAGCGGCTCTTCCAGTCGCTCTCCTTCGACGGTGGGGCGGGGCTGGGATTTTCCCTGGGGCCGCCCCACTGCGCTCGCCTTCCAATCGGAACGCCGTTGTTGCTCGGTTTTTTTCTTTTCCCCGTCGCTGTCCAAACTTCCTGTAACGCTGCGGGAGGGAACCGGGAGCGGGAGTTCCCTGGCGGGAGATGCCTGAAGTTTGCTGGCAGAGAGGGAGGTCTCTGCGGCGGCAAGAGCGACAGAAACACGTCGAAGGAGCCGAGCTCCCCCAAAATGGGCCTCCTCGAGCTGCTGTCCCCTCGCACCTACGGCCTGGCGCTCGCTACTGCTCTGGCGCTCTGGGCGCTCTGTGTTTTCTGCAGGCGGAAAAGGTAAGAAAGGAGGAGAGAGATTGCCTGGCTGCAGTGCCGTCGCTCTGCTGGCTACAGGAGATCGCAGTAGGGTTGTTGAGATCCTGCAGGACTGGAAGACCCGGCAGAGTCAAGGTGAACTTGGATCCCTTTTCAAAGTTGGCTCTGATGCACTAAGTTTAACTTTGCAGAAAACGAAGGGAGAAAGAGAGCGATCGTGCCCCGTAACGATTAGCAGATTTATAGATCCACTTAACGCTGTTATCTTGTTAAACTGGCACCACACACTCATACTCTCTCTTATTTTGAGTTTGCTGCAACGACCGGGGGCGATCTCTCTGGGACGTTTCCTACACGAGAGGCGTCAGGTTTTACCAGGGAGTGTTGTAGGTGGGGACCTGGCAACATGATTTTGGTGGCCCCTCGAGCCACACTGCCCCAGACAAATCCCCAGAGCCACACCGCCGTGGGAGAGTGAATGAGAGCCATTCCAGACGGTTGCTCAATGGGCAAAGGGGGCGTTGGCAACAGGTTTTCTTTAACATATCTGATTTCCCCATGAAAGGGAAAAACTGGGTGGAGTGTGTGCAAATGCATCCTGGCATTTTGATGCCAGCAATGTTGCTGCAACAAAGTTGGTGGATGCATGAGAAGCAACTACTCCAAAATAAGCACCCATCCCCAGGTGAAGCTGTAGTGGGCCTCTTGCTTGTGTGCCCCTCCTCTGGTCTTTTTATTTCAATTCCTTTCCTGATGACTCCTAGCATGGAATTTGCCTTCTTCACATCTGCTGCACACTGGATTGGCCTCTTCATCAGCCTATATGCTGTGACCCCATGATCTTGTTCCTGGTCAGTCACTGCCAGTTCAGATCCGATGTGCATTTGTTTACATTGAATTGCATTTGCCATTTTCGTGTCCATTCACCTGGATTGGAGAGATCCTTTTGGAGCACATTGCAATTCCATTTTTCGTTTAACTTTTTGTTTTAATCATCCTGAACAATTTCATCAACAAACTTGGCTGCCTCACTGCTCACCCTGTTCACCTTGAAATCTACATAATTTATGGACAAGTTATAAAACACAGGTCCTAATACCAATCATTGGATGCCCATGGGAATCCCACAAACAGGGCATCAGTGTTACAGTGCTCTCCCTACTTGTGATTCTCATCAAATGCTATTCAAATGCATACTGTCTCTGAGGTAGAACATAGCTATTGTGGCCACAGATGACCTTATCATTCATATCCCAGTACTTGTCTACCAATACTTGTAGGACACCACTTTCTACCCCTCTCCATTGGGAGAACTGTCTATATGGTTCTATTCTGTGCTTCCTGTTTCTTAACTACTTCCTGATCTACAATAGGACCTCTCCTCATATTCCATGACTGCCAAGGTTACTCAGGATCTTTGATGATACATTTTTCAAAAGCTTTTCAGAAGTTCTAATACACTATGTCAACTGAGTCACACCTAGCTATATGCCTGTTGATATTCTTAAAGCATTCTACAAGATAGTGAGGCAGGACTTGCAGAAGCCATGTTGGCTGTGCTTTGGTAGGCTTGCCATACATTACGAAAATTCTTGACGTGTCCTTTCTTTCGGGTGTAAAAAAAGGTGTCAGGGAGGAATTATCCTGAATTGGCAAAATGTCATGGAAAACCTGACTATATGGCAACACGATGGAAAAAGCAGTTCAAAAAGCTTAGGTTTCCCCCCCAAAAAGCTCAACAATTTCACGGATGTCAGGAATTTTACTTTTTGAAAGTAAAATTGGCAAAGCTTGTTCTTCAGTGTGCTTGGTTATTTTATCTTTAACAATTCATCTATGAGGCCTAGAACATCATTCCTTGTCACCACTTTTTTGTTGCAGTTCCTCAGACTCCCTCTCTGCAAAAGTTAGTTCAGGCACAGCAACCTGACAAATGCTTCTCTGCATTCTCCTTATCCTCCTTTATCACACCTTTGACTCTTTTGTCATCCTAAGGCCCAGCTCCCTTCCCAGCTGATAATCTATTGCTGATGTATTTAAAACATTTTTTTTGCTTGGGCTTTTATGATTTTAGCAATGTGCTCTTCATATTCCTAATTAGCATCCATTATTGCTTGTGTCGTGGGACGCAGGTGGCGCTGTGGGTTAAAGCCTCAGAGCCTAGGACTTGCCGATCGAAAGGTCGGCGGTTCGAATCCCTGCGGCGGGGTGCGCTCCCGCTGCTCAGTCCCAGCGCCTGCCAACCTAGCAGTTCGAAAGCACCTCCGGGTGCAAGTAGATAAATAGGGACCGCTTACCAGCGGGAAGGTAAATGGCGTTCCATGTGCGGCTCTGGCTCGCCAGAGCAGCGATGTCACGCTGGCCACATGACCCGGAAGTGTCTCCGGACAGCGCTGGCCCCTGGCCTCTTAAGTGAGATGGGCGCACAACCCCAGAGTCTGTCAAGACTGGCCCGTATGGGCAGGGGTACCTTTACCTTTACCTTTATTGCTTGTGTCAGGATTCTTGTTCCCTATAACACCTCACCTCCCTGAGAAGCCTTAGGGACCCGGAATGGTTCCTTAGTCCAGGTTCTGCCTGTGTGATCACAGGATCCCTTTTATTATAAGCAGCACTTATAACTTTGCTCTACTTCCCCGGCTTGCCTTTCTCTTGTTTTTCTTGTCTCTCTGGGGCAAAGGTTCTCCTCCTAGCTACTTGTCTCTCCTTTCTTTCGCCTCACCTACCTCCTTGTGTTTTTGCTTCTGCTGCTATCACACGCCCCCATGTCCGCCTGCCAGCCTTTTATCACGCTACTGTGAGTGTGTGAGAGCATTCCCCATGCTATCTTCACAACATGACACTCCCTGTCCCTGGAAGCCTGCCTGCATTTCTTTTGCCAGTGTTAGCTTCTTTTCGTTCCCATTCCATTTTCTAAAGGAAGTCTTGCTTCTGGTAGCGTACTTGACTCTGCTTGTTACCTTCTGTTGTGGGTCTGCAGAGGGGAAAGGATTGGAGCCAGAGTTGTCCCTGCACTCATCCCAGAGTGGGCAAATGAGAATAGGCCATGTCCACATCTCCATGCTACAGAGGTGGCTCTGCTTCTTCCTCTGTGCTCTTGCCCAGAGGATGAGAAAAGATGAGAGGTTTGCTCCTCGCATGAGCAGCTGCTTCTGCCTCCCTCTGGTCAGAGTAGTGGTGGGGATTTGGCCCTGTGGGACCAACCATCTTTGCTGCACCATCCAGAGAGAGGCAGGGCAGGCAGATGTGGTGGATTGTGGTCTCCAGCAGCACCACAGACTGACCCTGCCACAGCCACGGCTCAGAAAGCATGTGAGTGAGAGAAGGCAATGGCTATTCCTGCAGTCCCAACAACTGTTGCTCGCTCTCTTTCTCTACGTGGCCCAGACAGAGAGAGCAAGAAGTGGTGGGACTGCAGGAATAGCTATTGCCTTCTCTCGCTCACATACTTTCTGGGTGGTTGTTGTGGCAGGCTCAATCTTTACCTCTGTACCTCTGAGGGCAAGAAGGGAGGTAGCAGAGGTTGTTTCTTGTAGCCTCCACTTGCCTTGTGCCACTTGCCCTCTCAGCCTGAGCAGGAAGAGCGGGAGAAGGAGGTGTTACTCTTACATGGCAAAGTCTTATTTAATGGCGTGAGTCTGCATCTGATTAAAATGCAATATGTAAACTGAAGTAAAGATGTGCCCAGGGCTTTGAGGGAGTGGGATGGTGCATTGAGGAGTCACATGTTTTGGCCTTTTAGTTTTTTATTATTATTTTGAATCATACCTTTAGGCAGTTTTATGTTTATACTTTCTTTATGGAAGGTTGGCAGAAATCAGAAATTATCAGTTGGTTTTATATGGGATTACAGAGTGGGCCTCTTGGATCTCCTTAGGGTGGGGGCCTTCCAAGATACAATGCCACACCTCACAAAACTCAGTGTTTAGTTGGAAACAGTGGTGGCACCAGAGTAATTGAAAGTGGGTATGGTGAGAGGTGAAACTTTGCTAAAACCTATAAACTAGCCCATTCTTTGGATAATTCTTGTTGTTCCCTCATTATGTGGCTGTTGTACAACACACACACATACACAAATCTGCACTGAAACAAATAAGAGTATGTGCATATTTTCATGTTCACTTGCTTTGGTGTTTTTACCATGCAGTTTTGAAGTGCTTGCATCAGTGGCGTAGCGTGGGGGGTGCAGGGGGGGCCGGCCGCACCGGGCGCAACATCTGGGGTTAGGGCAAATCCATGGGTTAGGGGGCACAAATCCACAGGTTAGGGGGCGCAAATTACTTGCCTTGCCCCGGGTGCTGACAACCCACGCTACGCCACTGGCTTGCATAAAGGCTCACTCCTGTTTATTGGGAGTCCCGGCACACAGGCAAGAGATTAAATGTACCAGTAATGTTTGCCATATGAAGAACAATGTTGTGTAAGTTTGCTTCCAAATAATAACTACCTAACATTATTCTACAGGGAACCATTTCCCTAAACTAAGCTATATTTCTAAAACAAAGGCAGGGATTCTGTGGTGCTTCAGATGTCATTGGACTGTAGCTCCTCTCATCCCTGCTATTAGCTATGATCTCTGGAGCTGGTGACATCCAACAACATTTGGATGACAAGCGTTTCCCCATTCCTGCCCTAGAACACCATTTCCTTCTTTGTGACAAATTATAGGTCTACTAACATCTCTTTGAAACCAAATGAGCCAAAAGTCAAACTCCACTTATATAAAACATCTGCATCTGTATCCATATATGATAGTTTTTCTGCTTTGATCCAGTCTCAGAAAGCATGGAAAGATGTAGCCTTCTGTCTTTTCATTTTTATGCCTTCATTTTTGCCAGAATGCCAAATGTAAATATATCGTTTGTGGCCATTGATAGCCTCTCTGAATTTGTCTACTCCTCTTTTAAGACCGTCCAAGATTGTGGCCATCACTGCCTCTTGTGGTAGCAAATGCCATAGTTTAACTCTGTGCTGTGTGAAGAAGTACTTTTTGACATCACTGATGGTGGCTCTTGAAGAACATCAGAATCCTACCATAGGTAGGAATACTGCAACCCCTCCAACTTTATTCATAGATCTCATTGCCTCAATAGCTTTGGGTATAAAGCTTGGAACCAAAAACATAACACTGTATTTTTGAGATAGTAGAGTTGTGTACCAGCTCAGTGAAAACACCCTTCTGTGTTCTCAACTATGAGCATTTATCCAGCAAATATGTTGTGGATGTTCTGTTTATGGTCTTATTTTTAAAGGGAGATTGCCATGTTTTCTGCTTACTTTTTTTTTGTTCTGCACATGCCAGGGACTCTAATTTTTTTTTTTTTAATCCATCTATGAATATATAATTGTTTCAGGATGTATTAGAGTGAGTTAGATAAACTATTGCCTCATTCTGGTTTAGTGCACACATTTGGAAACCCTGTTTGTATATTTTTGCAGTCTTTGGAGAGTGTCTGGGCTATTGGTATTACTTTTGAGCCAAGAACGCTTCTGCCATTTTTACCTTTCAAATTGTGTCTTTTAATATCTTCAGAGGCTCAAATGGCCCATTTAGAGGAAGGATGTGAATGGCAAATGACTAATTCTATACCTAAAAGGATGTTAGACGTTTTTAATTGAAAGGAAAATAGCAAGAAGGTTTTACTAGGTTATAAAATGTTAACGGCAGAAGAGAGTGTAGCACTGAAAACACTCTATTTTCGTTGCCATGCCATAGTAATGTACACTACTTATTGCCTTTTTCATGATCATTCTCATTCAGTAGCTTATTGCTTTTCATGCTAGGTCGTTTATGCTCGAGAGATTAGATTTTGGTAGGAACAGCCACCTAGAGAAGGGGCCTCCAACATTTTTCAGCCAAAGGGCACAGCTGGAATTTTGAGAGAGGGCACCACCACCTCTGGTTCTTCCCTCCCCAGCCAGACAGTGTATATGCATATGTTCACACAAAAATGATTTAAGTATTTTATGAAGCATGGGGAGAAGTGAGATCCAGGAGAAATAAAATGGATCCTCTTGAATTTGCATGATTTTAAACAGAGCCATCCCCTACCCAAAAGAATACCATCAAATTAAACTATACATTAGTAGATTGCACAGTAAAAATCGCAGAACTTGCCAGCACCACTAAAATACTAAGAAAAGGCATACATTCATGATTTTTACACAAAATGGCAAGAAAACCATACACAAAAAGCCACAGAACACATTTGTGGGTCAAGAGGTGACCTGATGATCCATAAGAACCCATGTTTTTGCTGCATGGCAACACTGAAGAGTACCAAATCAGTAATTTTTAAATGTTTGCTCAAAGTTAGTTGGGCTATGTATGTGTGTGCTTGTGTGTGAAAACTACACAACTTACAGATGATTCATTTAACAGAATCCAGTTTGTGTGCGTACATACACATGCAAATCTCTCTCACGTAGCATCTCACTTTCTTCCCTTTGCCACACCCAGACTCTCATTACTCCCTCCCATCAGATGTCAAGGAAATAAAAAACTATCTGACTTTTAGAAGACATCTGAAGGCAGCCCTGTTTAGGGAAGTTTTTGATGTTTAATGTTTTGTTGTATTTTTAATATTTTTTTGGAAGCCACCCAGAGTGGTGTGAGAAACCCAGCCAGATGGGCGGGGTATTAATAATAATAATAATAATAATAATAATAATAATAATAATAATAATTATTATTATTATTATTATTATTATTATTATTATTATTATTATTATTATTATTATTTTCTCCAAGATCACTCTCTTTTCCTTCCTACTCCACCCTGCCTCCTTTTCCTGGTCACTCTTCCCTCTGTTCAACTGGTCTGACCCTTAAAAACACTTAGACTGAAAAAGGAAGTGAGATTGAGTGGCATTCTTTCAACTTTCTCCTTCAGCTTTATACACATTCCAAGGAAGAAAAAAGGAGGTAGTGAGGGGAATGTTCAGAGACTTTGCTGGCAGTAGGGGAAGTCCTCAAGGCCATCATAGTGTCCATGGATATGGTGCTGGCAACCCTTAGAGGCACACTGCTAGAGGCACTGCTAGGGACCAATGAGAATTGGAGTCCTACAAATGGAAAGCAACACGTTGACTATCCACATAGGTCCATCCAACCATCATTTTTTTCCTTGCTAAGAATATAAGAAGAGCCATGTCAGATCAGGCCCAAGACCCATCTAATCTAGCATCCACTTCTCACAGTGCCCAACCAGATTCCTGTAGGAAGCCCACAAATTCTTCATCTGCTTTGATAGACAATGGGTTGCCAACCTGTTTGGACTAGCTCATTTTAAATTTCAGAAGAAGGTTGGGGTAGCCAGTAAATGAAAATGGGTGCCATGAAGGGGGCAGAACCATGGGGAGCATAAAAAAGGTAAAGGGACCCCAGACCATTAGGTCCAGTCGTGGCCGACTCTGAGGTTGTGGCGCTCATCTCGCTTTATTGGCCGAAGGAGCCGGCATACAGCTTCCGGGTCATGTGGCCAGCATGACTAAGCTGCTTCTGGCAAACCAGAGCTGCACACAGAAATGAAGTTTATGCATTCTCTATTATCTTGAAGACTGAAATATCCATACCCTGCCTTTCTATCACAAACCTATCCCTTGTGGCTCACAATATTTAGCAAGACAAAATGCTAAAATGGTATATTTTATGCTATACATTATGTGTTATTTTCACTGGATTGAAGGGTAGTGTATCAATGTTTTAACAAATAAACACAAGGTAATATTTAACCCAGCTTCTCCAGTCACAGAATATAACCTGAGATAGTGGTTGACATAAACTAAATCTTGGGTCACTGCTTTTTAGAACCCCAAGCTGAAACCTCCATTGCTTTTTCTTTTCCTCCTAAGGAACATGTACCAATCCATAGATAACTATGGTGATAGGAGAAAGAAGCTTTAAATAGTGATTAAAATGTCTGTTATATTTAGTGGTGACACCTCATAAGGTGCCACAGATTTGCTTTTGTTTTATTTTGAAATAACCCAACATTCTCCCTGCAAGAAGAGCTTTTGGGCCTATGACTGTGTAGCTTTATTTGCTCCTGTATAGGTATAACATTTATTTTTATTTCCCTGTATATTTAAATCAAGTTCTTTACTCGTTAGTGTGCCATGCCATATGGTACAGAGCTGTATGCCAGTTGATAAAAATATTCTGGGAACATAGGAAACTAGCAGTCGGTTCAAGAAGGGTGATGCCCCTTGACCAAATGCTTGTGGGCTTTTTGCATTATTTTTAGCACTTGTGTGCATTTTGGAGCAGCAAAGGTTTGTCCCAGAGGACATCCTGTGTCTCATGATTTCCTTAAACACATTCCTTTAATATTTCTTCCTCCCTAAAAATGCAAAGTAAATGCATTTACAAGCCATATTATAATTACATTTCTTTGCAAAGGAAAATAATAATCTCTGTCTTGATGTATCCTGTGTGCTCTACTAGTTTTGTCATTATTCTGTAATTACTCATTTTTGTCAGTGGTGCATTTTTATTCCAAAACAAGGTACAAGTTGTGACAAAGAAAATAATTAGCCTGTTCTTCCCAATCTCTGGTCCCAGGGGAGAGAGGGGAAACCCACAAAGTGTCAATCAGTGAGGTGCCTCAAAATTTCCTTCTTGTCTCAGACGCATTAGGCCCAGACCCACAAACTACAGGGATGGTTTATGATCTGATGAAGTTACAGAGCCTGACACTGAGTCTACTAGGCTTCCCATATATTTTTGAGGCTAATCAGGGGAAGCCATGCTTGCATACAGATGTTGCCAAATTGTCCATGGCCACTTCTCATGCTTCACAAAGTTGTTTGGTTGAAGAGCCCTTGTTATTTCCCGCAGCTAGCATGATAGGTAGGCTGTACGTTCTTACTTTCCTGTGAAATTAAAACAAGCCAGTGAGGTATAGTGGTTAGTCAAAATAGGACCAGGGAAATCTAGCTTTCAATCCCCAGTCAGCCATGAAGTTCACTGGTTGGCTTAGTCTGAAAGCCTGCATTTGGCCCAAATGTACATCATGGGGCACTTCGGCTGCTCTCTGAGCTTCTTGTAGGGTAAGGTTTGGTACAAATAATTTTATAATTATTTTAAGACTTTCATTTGTATTTTTATATTTATTTAGATATGGATGCACGTAGAAATACTCAAGTTCATGTTGCCCTCTATGTTGAAAGTCTGACATGAGTTAAATAAAAACCTATTGATGCTAGTACAGTCTTCTGAACACTGCTGATACTGGTGATGGCAGAAATATATATAATAATAATTTTGACTCTGCTCTCTGGAAGGTGTGTGCCCTGTTCATTCTCTTCAGTATTTAATGGCCTCCATAATATTTTCATTCAACCCATGAACCCATCAGCAATTTGTTTTTACAGGTTAATATACTTACAAATGATTTTCTAATAGAATATCCTCATCAGAGGGCAGATTTATTAACACTCCTCCTCCTCTTTTGATTGTCTTTTTTAATCCCAGCTCCATGTATAATTTACTTCTTCCTTGGTTAGTGCTTAGTCTGAAGAAGGCTGTCTTGCTGAAATACTTGAGCTTAGACAAATTTGTCTTATTCTCCTGGGCAAGATATGTTGGCTCTAAGCACCAATTCTTTCTGAGGTGAACATTAATTTTAATTGAAATCTTAGTGAGGTTAAAACAGAAGTGAATGGGTTAAGAGCAAGAGCCAGGTTCAATACGAGTTTCAACAAGAAATTGTCTTCGGTGAATTCCCTCACACTGAGGACCATCTCTGAGAGCCTTCTGGCGGTTCCCTCACTGAGAGAAGCAAAGCTATAGGGAACCAGGCAGAAGGCCTTCTCGGTAGTGGCACCCACCCTGTGGAACGCCCTCCCATCAGATGTCAGAGATAAACAACTACCTGACATTCAGAAGACATCTGAAAGCAGCCCTGTTCAGGGAAGTTTTTAATGTGTGACATTTTAATGTATTTTTAATCTTTGTTGGAAGCTGCCCAGAGTGGCTGGGGAAACTCAGCCAGATGGGCGGGGTACAAATAAATCATCATCATCATCATAAGTGCCTATGCAGGATAAGATTCTCTTTGAATGGGTTTTAAAACTAGTTGCAGCCATACTGTAAGTGGGTATTCTTCCTTGGGACCAGATCGGTGAGTGTGTGGAACCAATCTTTTTCTCTATGCTTCAAGTCAGAGCTTTCCAAACTGTGTGTCATGACATATTTAGTGTGTCGGCTGCAGTGTGTAAGTGTGTTGCGCAAATGCTCCTTATGCTCCTCCTGGGGCTGGAAAGGGGTAGGTTTAACCTCTGGTTTGTGGGTAAAACTGAATTACTGCGTTGCGAAATGGTGCATGTCTAACAAGTGTGTCACCAACATGAAAAGCTTGGAAAGCTCTGCTTTAAGTGCTCGATATTGTGTTTGTTCTCTAATCTGCCTTGAGCAGGGGAAATATATTTTAAGGCAGTACAGTGGTACCTCGGGTTACATATGCTTCAGGTTACAGACTCTGCTAACCCAGAAATAGTACCTCGGGTTAAGAACTTTGCTTCAGGATGAGAACAGAAATCGTGCTCCAGCGGTGCGGCAGCAGCAGGAGGCCCCATTAGCTAATGTGGTGCTTCAGGTTAAGAACAATTTCAGGTTAAGAACAGACCTCCGGAACGAATTAAATACTTAACCTGAGGTACCACTGTATATAAATAAATGCCACTAACAACAATAATAAGGCTGGTCCTGTAACTCTGTCCCTAAACCTTTCTAGCTCATTCATGGTGATGTTTTAGAAGAGCTGGGAACATGGCTGTAGCTCAGTGTCAGAATATCTGCTTGGCATGCAGAAGATGACTGCTGCCAGTCAGTGGAGACAATACTAAGCTAACTAGACCAAGTATAAAGCAATTCCCTGTGTTCACTTTCTGTCATTCCTAAACAGAACTAGAAAAGACGCTGAATCTGAAATACTGGAAAACCACTGCCAATCGGTGTAGAGATTACTGAGCTAGAGAGACCAATGGTCTGGATTAGTAGAAGACAATTTCCTATTTCAAATCAGACAGCAATTGCTTGGACAAGACCTGTGAAACTGGTTCCGCCATGATGGTGCCAGGCTTTCAAACATTACTACAACACTGAGGTAATAAAAGAACAGGCTCCAACAGGAGAAGGAAGAAGATTCCCTGTTACTGCTATCTAGTGAATTTTCCTTTATGTGCACTCTGGATAATTTATCCATATGTATTACAATTTAATTTGTATAGAAATGCTGCACGTTTTCTGGTGTATAAAAAACAGTTATTGCAAAGGAAGCATAGTGTGTGCTGATCTAGTGAGCATGGCTGTCTGGTTTTGCTTAAAGTACAAAATGAGAAGGGGAAAAACATAGACAACATATTAACACATTTTAAATCATCTTGGAGTACGAACCCTGGGTGGTAGTTTTGGGAGATTTAAACCACAGAGCCTCTTGGGCTTGCCGATCAGAAGGTTGGCTGTTCGAATCCCCATGATGGAGTGAGCTCCCATTGCTCGGTCCCTGCTCCTGCCAACCTAGCAGTTCGAAAGCACATCAAAGTGCAAGTAGATAAATAGGTACCGCTCCAGCGGGAAAGTAAAAAGCATTTCTGTGCGCTGCTCTGGTTCTCCAGAAAGTGGCTTAGTCATGCTGGCCACATGACCCGGAAGCTGTAGGCCAGCTACTTCGGCCAGTAAAGCGAGATGAACGCCGCAACCCCAGAGTCGTCCGCGACTGGACCTAACGGTCAGGGGTATTTGCAAAACCAATTTGGTGTTTTGCAACTTTCCGACTAGTTGCAGGACCTTAGCCAGACCTAGCAGAGTACATGCAGTATCCACGGAAGCAATTGGCAACTTGGCTGAAGACAGAATAGACGAAGCAGGAAACATGAACTTGTAGTTAGGTTACAGATAGGTAGCCGTGTTGGTCTGCCATAGTCAAAACAAAAAAAAGAAGTGTGCATGCACACGAAAGCTCATACCAAGAACTGACTTAGTTGGTCTTTAAGGTGCTACTGGAAGGAATTTTTTTTGTTTTGTAGTTAGGTGTTTATTATATACAGTGGACTATTTAAAGGAACAGAACACGGATCTTATGCTAGCTCTCTCTGACACGACTCACAACTCTTACACTGACACACTGTACCACTGAACTCAGAACTCTCAGTTAGTAGGCCATTATCATTCCCTTGAGAGAGCTTGACCAATCAGGGAACAGTCTCCATGTCTCTGTTATCTCCAGGCAGACTTACTCCTTCAAATTGCCTTCTAGCTGTCTGCCAAACCTTAATTGACTGTGTGAGTAGCTGCACATACACAGTTTCCCAACAAGGGGTCCTTCTACCCTTTACCTTTACCTTTAGGTAGAATCACACCTGGCACCCATGACAAGTCCTTTGCTGTCTTGAATCCAGGGTGTGTATGCACCATACATTTAAAGTGTGTGTGTGCGCGCACACACACACACATCCAGTTTTGGGAACCATAATTGATAGGAGCTTAAGTTACACATAGGGGAGGGGGACTACGCTGGGGACTACCCCCCAGTGAACTTGGCATTATTGGTGCCGTACATATATTGAAAATAATGAAAACAATAAACCTTTGCTTCTCTGCTCCAAACTACTTCTGATATGCTTTCAGGCTTTTCAGAACCTTCTCCTTTTACTTCTGGTTTAAGTCATGCTTCCAGCACAAAAAGCAAATGCCAAGTCGCTTGGCATACTCTGGAGGAGAGGTTTGCAAGGCAATCAGCTGCATTGCCCATATAATATTTTGGTGGCTTCTTTTCACAAAGATACAATTGTACTAGGCCTCCTCTGAGGCATGCAGAAACAAGGCTCAAAGTGCACGTGGTTGGATTATGTTGTGCACTCAGCACAGCCAAGAAGTCATTGTGAAAGGTTTTCCCCCTTTATTTCTGTCCTTGGATCCCCACACATTCATAAGATCTGATCTTGCAGTTAATTATATCTTGGATTTGTGGGACTTTAAAAGAGCATAATGATGAACCAGCTTCTGCCTCTGGGGAACATGTTTCCATATATCTGAAGTTTTACTGTAATTACTTTTGATATTCCAGCTCATGACAATAGCAAAGGTGCCTTCTCCTTTATGTCCTCTTCTTGATCCAATAAGATATTTAATTTTAGTAGATCATTTGGGTTCTCAGCATTGGCATTAGATAGCCATGGACATCAGCCCAACACATTTCTCTTGGGGTTGCTATTTAAAGCTATTATCTAGAAAATATCTCTCTCTGAAGGCTGGAAAGGGCAATTTTCCCCACATGGTAGATTCAAATATTTGCCATTATCTGCATCTTACTTGCTACTCCTTCCCAGATTATTTACAATTCTGTGGCATAACACTGGTTATTAAATGCATGGTGATAATTTTAGAAAAGAAGCTACATGAATTTAAATCTGATTTCCACACTGAAGTAAATCTGTTCAAATTATGTTCATTTGGGGGCTTTAAGAAATTGAATTTAAAAGTGTTTTCTGGCTTCAGATGTCTTTAATTTATTCCTCATAACAAAAATGGAAGGCTAGCTTATAGTGTGTCCTTGCATGTACATACATAAACACACATATAGACCCAGTTCAGATGTAATTTTATGATTTGCTCAAGCAAATCTCTCTTCTCATGCCCAGGATTGCAAACCAGGTTTGCAAGGAGCAGACAAACTACAGTTGGCTGGTCTAGATGTCGTGGGAAGTTATGGTTTAACAAACCATGGTTTAACAAACCATGGTTTAACAAACCAAGTCTCCCATGGGTGTATGAAGGAAGGAAGAGAACAGGGAACAAGAATGAACAGTTTTATTTAAATGTAATTGATGAAACATTTGCATTTTGGAGGTTAAATAAATCAGCTAAAGTATTTAATTATTTAATAGTCCTAGTATGAATTCAAGGACATTTCTAGCAGATCTTTCCTCAGAATCAGGAGGCTGATGGAAAGCCCAGCATGGGCCATCTAACCAAGTATGGAGTTGGACTTGGGACTTATGATGGAGCCTGGACATGGCAGTTAGAGAAAGATATTGAAGGTCCAAGGCTGGAACTGAAGGAAAAGAGCAGTCTTCAAAGTTGAAAAGGCAAGAGCCAGGCCAAGAGATTTGAGATGAGACCAGGGTATTCATTCAAGATCAATTATAAGCCTCAAGCAGAAAGTTCAGAAGAAGAAAACAGAACTTGAATTAGAAGAAGCATTGGTTGTGAGGCAGACAGAGGTAAGTCTTTCTGTCTCTTTCCCCCATAGTGTTTTGATGATCAGCAGAAATTTCAAGAAAGATTAGCCAATCCAAGACAAGAGTAGGAGCAACACCTATGGTTGTTCTTGGAAGCAAAGCCAAAAATGGTAGAGGCCCATGCTGGTTTGGCTGCTATGCAACCAAGGAAAAGGGAAGGGGAATCAGTGGGTCCTTAGATTGGCCCTATACTGATTTGGTGCCTGGCAAAATGCAGGAACCTCATAACCTCAACCTTCCTTCCAACCTTGAAGCTGGGGAGGGAAAACAGGAAGCTGCCTTATACAGAATTGGACCATTGGTCCATCATGCCCAGTATTGTCTACACTGGCTGGTCGTGACTTTCCAGGATTACAAACATGGAGCTGTCAGAGATTAAATCTGGGACTGTCTGCATGCAATGTGGATGCCCTATTGAGCTATGGCCCTTTCCCTAAAAGGCTGGGGATTATATAAGAAATGTCAGCCTGACACAAGTCACACTTGCAGCTCCAGGCTTGGGAGGAATCCCATGGGTTATCAAGGGGCACATGGTCCTGACAAATAAAAAAGTGAAAGGTTGCACAGGAGCAACATAGAGTGCCAGGAACTCTACGAAACTTGCTGTGTTAGGTCAAGCGAGTCTCTGCTCAGGTTAAGGATTTCTATATTGGAGTGTTTAGAGTAGCAATAAGCAGCAAGGTGCCTGGGAGTTCTGAAGGGCAAGTAGAGCAGACAGATGATCTTGGTACTTGAGACAGTAAAAAAATAAATTGGGGGGGGGCGGAGTCTGGAAAACACGATTAGAAAAATAGTTATTCTCTTGTGCACACATTGTTCCATTCACTTAAATTGTGTTTCTGGTTGGTATCCAAGGTTGCATTTCCTGGACAGTAAAAGTCCTCTTTGTATCATATGGTAGAAGAAGCTCCAAGCCCATGGAATCTTTTTGGGTAGAATGTGAGAATGGGTCAGGAGAACAATGTAACCATCTAGGAAACACCATTACCATTGTATTTCTGTGTAGCAAGTTTTTTGCACTTATGTGAGATGTGTAAAAGTTTCAGCTGAAAGGATGGAAACTGTTTCAGGCAATCTTGTTTTCTCATTCAAGTTTGCAAAAACAAAACAAACCCCCCTGAAAAACTCACTCACAAACAAATCTCTAACACAGCTATGTTTGTGGATTCCCCTAAGGATAAAAAGTCACACAGTGAATATCTTGCAAACATAATTGCTTTTTGATTTGTAACAGCCGCTGCAAACAAAAGGATATTTTACATTACAAATTCTGGGCAGGCAGTCAGATTTTGAACTTTGGAACAACACAGTCTCTCTAACCACTTTCCCCAGAGGACTGTTATAGCAACAGTTGCTTTTAAAGCATATAGCAACTTGCGCAAGTGAGGAATTTTGAGGGGTTTCATCCAACTACTTGGAGAAATTGTATTGGCCAGGAGTTTAAATCTTCTCCAAGAAATTGACCCCCATGCCACCTGCAAATCCAAACCTACACTACATGGCACGGAGACCTGCTGAAGAAGACATGGAAACAATAGAATGATGGTGAGTCTCAAATTGACTTTTGCTGGAAGAGAGCATTGCATCCCAGCTGGCTATATGTGCTGCAGCAATTAATGGTGAACAGTACAGAGAATCTTGATAGTTCATTTATAGCATGTCTCTTATCTAGACCTCCCACAAACACCATGGTCTTGGTGAAAATCAGACAAATGCTAGATGCTTTTAAACTGTGTACATAAAATGCTTTAGTTTATTAAGACCACACCATCCCCTTCAAGTGGCCACCTGTGTTTCCAATTGGCAGGGTAATTCATAAAACTTTCAGAATGTTTTTTTGTTTAAAGATGTGCTCTCTGATACTCCGTTTGAATCTGAAACATTTAGTTATTGCTTTGAAAACTTTCAATATCCTTTCCTCAATTGCGGCTAGAACTAGTGTGATGATGGGTGCAGGAACTGCTGGACCAGTCTGCAGCTGCCCAATGTGATGGATCACTGAATTGCAGCTGGCAACTTGAAGAACTTACTGGGTTCACTCTCCCCATCCACCCAGTCTGGCCAATTGATTCTTCTGGGCAGGACAGAGTATATATGGGGCTTCATGTTCTGCCTGAGCTTTGCTTAAGCAGCTCATTGAGCTCTCATATGTTCTTGCATCCTTGCTTATTCCTTAGTCAGATTTTTGATGCTGGACCCTGCTTTGTGGTTTGTCCTTGACTTTCATTGACTCGGCAATGATTTCCCCTTGGCTCACCTGGGACTGCTGCCCATAAGGTAAAGGTAAAGGGACCCAGGTCCAGTCGTGGCCGACTCTGGGGTTGTGGCGCTCATCTCGCTTTATTGGCCGACGGAGCCGGCGTACAGCTTCTGGGTCATGTGGCCAGCATGACTAAGCTGCTTCTGGTGAACCAGATTGCCCCATAATGTTTAGCAATTGTAGTGTGTGATATGACGTCATCACACTGTCTGTTTCCCTGCCTCCTTCCCCCTATACAGTAGCCAGTGATGTGGAGCAAGAACCCGGATGTTGCACATTTCCCTTACTAAGCTAGATTGGAGTTGGACAGAGACAGGGGAAACAACCTGCAGCTACCATTTCCTGCAGCACCCCCACAGTGGTGTTGTGTTCAATTGCACCCTGTGTTTCCTACCTTGTCTTCTCTTACTTACAGCCTTGGTGCAAGTAAAAGATTTTGTATCTCTCCCTCTGTTGTCCTCCCTGGCGCAATACTGGGACAGCTTCCTTCTGTCTGTTTGTATCGCTGTGTCTTGGGTCACCTCCAGGTTGTTTGTATTTTGCAGGAGGGATTCAAGCAGATATCAGAAACTTAAGTTTCTGAAATTAAAGTGCATTAAAGCACTTAGTTACTTTAATGTAACAAATCTACTTAAAAGCAACAAACAAGCCAGACCTTTTGTGGTTAGGAGAGTGCTGGCAAAATGCACTGGAAAGTGCATAATGGGAAGACATATAAGCACTGCACAAGCAAATTGGGATGGATGCTTCTTGTTGTTCATTGTTTTGTTAAATAGCATACGACCCTTCATTTGAAAATCTCGAGGCTGTTCACAATATAAAAATACAAGATAAAATACATAATAAAACAAAACCAAAGCAAAACAATAACCCCTCTCCCACAAATACATTTAAAATGATACAGGACATTAATCAGCCAAAGGTCTGGTTGAAGAGGAATATTTTTCCTGCTCCCTAAACGTGTATAATGAAGCCACTAGACGGGCCACACTCCAGACCTCTTGGGAAGGAGGCACACAAAGAAGGGCCTCAGAAGATGATAGCAGGGTCTGGGTTGGTTCATATGGGGAGAGGCAGTCGAGGTATTGTGGTTCTGAGCTACTTAAGTCAGTATAGGTCAAAACTAGCACCTTGAATTGGGCCTGGAAACTAATTGGCAGCCAGTGCACCTCACCTTCCCAAGATATCCCTTGTTCTTTGTTGTCAGTAGCTAACCTCTCTTCCCATTCCTTCCTTGTTCACCCACTGCAGGGATATGGCCCTCCAGATGTTGTTGTACTCCCATTCCCATTAATCCCAGCCACCATGGCCAATGTTGAAGGATGTTGGGTACTGTAGTTCGGCTTCTGGAGAGCCATAAACTCTCTATCCCTGACCTAAGGCAATCTGCTGTTCCTATGAATGACCACGCCACTTCTTTGTCCTAGCGCATTCTTAAAGGTAAAGGGACCCCTGACCATTAGGTCCAGTCATGACCGACTCTGGGGTTGTGGTGCTCATCTCGCTTTACTGGCCAAGGGAGCCAGCGTACAGCTTCCGGGTCATGTGGCCAGCATGACTAAGCCACTTCTGGAGAACCAGAGCAGCGCACGGAAATGCCGTTTACCTTCCCGCCAGAGCGGTACCTATCGAAAGCACTTTGATGTGCTTTTGAACTGCTAGGTTGGCAGGAGCAGGGACGGAGCAACGGGAGCTCACCCCGTTGTGGGGATTCTAACCGCTGACCTTCTGATCGGCAAGTCCTAGGCTCTGTGGTTTAACCCACAGCGCCACCCACGTCCCTAGCATTCTTAGCACCAAATAAATGGTGAGCAGAGCAGTGGCAGCTGTTTCTTGAATGAACGGCAGAGGGCAGATCATACAGAAATCCTCCTCCTTGGAATTGCCCTGTCTCCACCAGGCTTGAGGACTTGAGTTCTATTTTGTCATATTACAGTCTTCTAAATCAGCAGCTATAATTTAAAAGGACATTGTCAACCCCTTTGAGGAGCTTAATGTCCATTTTGGAGCAATTGGAGGATATGAGTTATGACTATGGGAATTTAATTTCTGTGTTTAGATTATAAAACCCACAGCATAAAAGAAAAACCCACCCTGAACTGCAGCTATCGAGTAGCGTGAAAATTATTATCTCTCTGCTGAATTTTGTAACGTGCCATCATTCTTCCTGCTCTGAACTCCTATATCACTAATGGGTTGGGGTTGTATTCTGGAAAGTCATGATTGTTTGTTTAAATCTTAGGCACAATAGGAGAAACTGTTTATGACCACTTGATCACCAGCCTGCCTATACATCCACGCTTGCATAGACGCATGTAAATTCACGGGTCTATTTTGAACTGAAGGAAGTCACTGTCTTTTTAATACGTACCTGCCTCCTGTAGTAATTGAAACAGTGTTTGTATTTCAGCTGGACAGAATACTTAACAGGTTCTGAATACAGGCTCAAATCATTGTCACATGTGATTAAATCAACAGGGGGGAATGGTGGAGGTTTAAAGGAGTATTCTTCTTAATTCCCCTACTTTCTCTCTTCCTCCAAATACATGAGAAATCAAAAGGAGACTGCTTTTTTAAGGACTCTCGTCTTACCCATGCCAACAGATCTAAAGAACCTTGTTTTTCTAAAGAAAAGTTTTTTTTTTGTGATTTGGGGCCTGGCTTTCTGCTGGTAAGCAGTACTCAGTAATTAAATAAAAAAAATAAAATACTTATGAATGTGTTTGTGGCAGGGGGTGGGGTAAGGGGGTTTATTGGTTTGTGGTGGTGGTTTTTTCCTTGTTCTTATTATGTATTTTGAGTTTTTATCTTGCATGTTTATGTTGTGAACTGCCCTGAGATCTACGGATAAAGGGAGGTATACAAATCTAATCAATCAATCAGTAAAAATAAGGAATCACAACTTTTATGAAATTAATTATTCATATGTCTATGTCTTCCAAGGTTCTATAATGGATATTACCAATTACTAGGAAAACTTTTTTATAAAGAAGCTGGATTTTTAGATGGCAAAATTTACCTGTTAATTTTCAATCGTTAGTGAAAAGCAATACTTTTCAGAAATAGGGTAACATATAAGCACATCAAATTTTACAAGGAATGGAAATTTGACACAGATTATTACCAGTGCTAATATGGCAGCTTCTCTGTGAATATTCAGTGAATACTTCTGCACAGGATTAGCCCCCTATGGCATAGAAGGTTTTGATGCTAGAGGGTCACATGGATGAGTTATTGAAAGGACAGGGTTTGGGGGTACTGAAAAGGCATGAGATTGGTAGGCAAGGCTTCAGACTCTTCTCTGGGAAGGGATGATTTCTAATTGGGACTGCAGAACAAGGGAATATTTAACCTTATCTTCCAAGCTGCAGTTTCTGCAAAGGAAAAAAACCTCCCTCTGCTGAAATAAGTGGTGGGGGGTGGGGAGGCTCCAATTGGCACCAATGGGAGCTCCCTGCCCCATTGCTAATTGCAATGCAGATATGCCCTTTTTGGGGTCAGAAATCACAGCTGAGGAGAGAAGGGTAAAACCTTCCCTCATGCTGCAGTCGCAGTTCAAAATCACCCACACAGGCACACACACTTATTAAGTAAAGCAGAATGTCCTTTGATCAGTCATTCTTTTTTGACCTGAAAAGGGGATTTACGTGGCTGTTCTGTGAGGGGCAACTTGGCCTTTGCTGTAGCTCATCTCTACTCCCTTGTTAGGGGTGGAGTCACCTGTCTTGGCTGCGACTGCTGTTGCTTTGACTTGACAGCAACAGGAGGTGGCAGTGTCCCCCGAGAGAATCTGGAACCAGAGGTGGAGAAGGCAGTCCTATGGGAGCAGGTAACAAAGGTGGAAAATCTTGGCCCCAGAGGAGGATGTGCAAGACTTCTCTGTACAAGAAAAAGAAAGAGGTCAAAAGAGCTGAAGGGCTGAGAGACAGAGGGTGGGAAGCTGATAGACTTAGTGGGTCTGGATGTTCCATGTCTGGAGAAGCACAGAATCATCAGAAACTAACAGAAGAACTATCAACTATCAGTCTTTTTAGGGAAATGAAGAAAGGGATTCAAGATTGTCAGGAGTTGCAGAATGAGGATGAAGAAAACTGCTGGCTGCATGACATCACTCCGGTTCTTACCAGCAAGCCTTGAAGCCCTCTTTTTCAGAAAAGGGAACATATGGCTGCTTATGAATGAGAGCTTCCCTCAATCCCTGGAAAGATGACGACATAGGCTTGTTCAGATGTTACAATGAACATAGTTGTGTCTATGCATGTACAAGGGTTTATGTGAAAAAGGGCACAGATATTAGGGTTGCCATACATCCGGAATTTCCCAGATATTTCCGGAATACTGCAGCCGCAAGCAGTGTCCAGGCAGAAATTGGCTAAATGTCTGGGAAAATCCAGACGTATGGAAGCCCATGACGGCAGTGTCATTTTTGCTGATTTTCCAACAGGAGTAGCTCAAAAACTTTTCTGTCTGGATTTTGAAATATGGCAACCCTCACACATGCTGATTTCTACAGCTCACCTGTTGTGCACAAAAAGAGGCATTAGGCACGGAATGCACATTTGCAATGAAGGTAAATGGCATGTCTTGTTATATTCTTTTTTAAAAAAATGAAATGGCAGGGTTTTCTTTCCCTAAACACAAGCTGGCTGAAATCAATGAATATTTTCCTCCAAGTATTTTACTTCCCAATAAGTTTTCTAAGAATTTGAGCACGCTTAAAAGGAAGTGGCTCATCTGATTTCATTGAAGCTACTTCCTCATAAGTGTACTTTAACTTTGTATGCGCCTTATTAGTTGTACTTATTAGTCACTCCCCCCACCCCCCAAAAGAAACTAAAACTACAAAAATGCACATTTAAAGCCAAGTATAAAGCAATCTAAAATACGTAAGTAAAAAAATATTTTTAAGAGATATAATCCCACACACTAAAAGATAAACATTATTAGGAAGTAAGGTCCTTGGAAGGAAGGCTCCCTGATTTCAGTAGAACTAAATTGGTTAGGAAAGAATTACCATTTATTTTAAAATGATTCTCTTTTATGTGCTTCTTTAGCCTTAATAGGATAATGCATATCAGAAAGTATAAGAAATTTTGCAATAAAAGGCAAGTATATTTTCCACTGATGTGCGCAGTCTGTGCTGAACCCCCCTGCCACCCATCCAGACTGGGAGTAGGAGCTGGCATGGGTGAAAGACCTTCCCTGTTGTTATTTTATGGAGCACCATTTCAGATCCCCCTAAACAAATACAATGTCTGTCATTCTGTCTGGCTGCTGCGTGTACAAGAATATTGGAGAAAGAAGTCTGAGGTGCAGAAAGTAGCCCGGGATCCAAACAACTTTCCTCTTGCTACCCCCAAACTACTTTTAAATGGGGCAGCTGCATGCAGTCTTTCTCATCCTGACAGATCCTGTTCTCTCCTGGCAGCAGAGGGCAGTGTGGAAGTAACTCTGGGCTATCAATGCCCATGTTTCAAGAGCTCATGGGATATGGGACCAATGTTTGCAGTGCCTTCTTGCTTGTTGGTTCTCTTCTCGGCGGGTGTTTGCTTGGGAGCCAGCTACTTCATCCTTTGCTAGTGAAGTGGAACTATTCCTTTGCTGTTGAATGAACTGAGAAAAGAGAGGACATTGGACTTATAAAGGTGTGCGTCCTCTGAGTTCACATCCCCTCTCAGTAGATACTGGATGGGCAGCCCCCATCACAGCAGAAAGAATTCTGTAGAGCAACAGTGGGGAGAATCTCGATTGGACGACATGTTTCTGTTTAGCCAACTTGTGTAACAGTCGAGTCAGTTAAATGCAAATCTATAAAAGATGATAAGTAGACCCAGCTTCCTTTTAGTGGGCAACACACAAGCCGGGCAATTGAAGCCAAGACAAATTTTTCCTTGTCAGCGTCACTATTTTGCAGTTGAACATTGTGGTTGTATGTTTTAGGCAGGACGTCTTTGTGTGCAGTGTGCTCACAACACTACCTTGGCTACTCAAGGCGTTATCATTAAGATGCTAAAAAGGGTCATTGGTTGATGCTAAAAATGCATTTAAAAATTCTGTTCTCATACAGTGGCTTCTTTTTTTAAAAAAACAACAGGTTGCGTTATAAAAAAATTCTTTATTCAGTGTATAAAGGGTTTTGTTACAACATGACCTTTTTTTAAAAAAAAACTAAAAGAAACCCACTCTGTGATGCCACTGTGTATGAGCAGAATTTTAACATGTATTTTTTATTTTTTGCATCAAAAATGCTCTTTTTCTCAGCTTTGTGATACAATGTCTTGAATAGTTGACTCTGGGGTTTTCACTAAACTGCCCATGAATGCTGAAACCATCTGTTTTTCTGGACGTTTGTCAGGGTGAGTGTGGCAGAGGCAGCTGTCTGAAAAGGGACGCTTTGGATGATGAACCAGACCATTGTTTCGGAGCAATTCTCTTGCATTCAGAGGCTCTACCCAAGCGTGCTATGGAGCAATCAAAATCAAACTATTGTTTGTACCGATCATACCGAACTGAAAAGAAGGTGGTGGGGTGACCCCATTGTCGATGCAAAGTCTTGTTCAGAGCATCTGTATCCTGGCCAAGACGTAGCCGCAGTAGGAAACACACTTGGAAGCTAGAGGGCTCATGCACCCTACTGGGGGCGGGGAAGAGAAAAGATCATGCCAGACTAAGCTCTAGCTCGAAGCAAAAAAATCTGAAGATGCAGGTCTGCTGGCATTGCCAGCAGTTTCCCTTTGCAAAAATTGTTGACATTAGCACTTATTAATCAATTAAAGCGGATTGGTTTTGCTAAATGCAAACTGGAATTGCTATAAGCAGGATAATTACTAAATATATTTGCTTGGACTTCTAAATGTCAGCGAAGTGGAGGGTGGTGGGGTTTTTTTTGCAGCATCGGAAAATGACATTTTTTTATTGCTCATTAAGAATCATTCACTCCAGTTTCATGCACAATTTAAAGATTTCATAATTTATTTATGAGAGAAACAGTGACTGAATCAAAACATATTGTCAAGTTCGTTGCTCTATTAAATATGGCTTTTATAAATAAATAAAAATCCATGAAAGATCATCTTCAGCTTATTCACTGAAGGTTATAGATTTTAGTTTAGAATATAGCTGCACTTCATCCATTAACATCTAAGCTTTTTCAGTTGGCCTTGTCACTTCATTGCTTGCATACTAATATCTCCTCATATAAAATTTAATCTGTCGAACTAAATGAAGACATTAGTGGCTGAAAGACATCTTTCATTAAGCAATTAACAAATCTTTCTAACAAATCTACAAAAGCATATGTGTTTATATTTAATAAGTATTTGTATGATCAGGCAATTACTATACATGAGGACATCTTGTTTTTATTTAGTTCTGAATATTTCATATTTGAAGCTCCAATTAAAATGGCAGTAGTGACTTGGTAACTATAACTATACCATAAAAATCAACAAATTTCATTGGAATGGATTAAGTTACCAGTCGTCTTCCAAACCAAAAATCAAAATAATCATGCAATTCTGACCCCAAGTTGTAACTTAGTTGTTTTCTCACAGATTTCTACTACCAGACTTTATTTGTTGTTGAATGAAAATCCAAAGGCAGAAATGAGTGCAACAAACCTGACTCCAATTGTAGTTAGGTAATGTACCCCTACAATTTACAATGTGGTATGCATGAGGTTAAATTAACCAATAATATTTTAGTAACCAAATTGTAGTGGACTGTTCATCACACTGTACCCAGTTCTGCTAAGTCAGGGAAAAGCACATGGCAAATTCTTATTTGAATGGTTGTTGTTGTTGTTGTTTAGTCATTCAGTCATGTCTGACTCTTCGTGACCCCATGGACCAGAGCACGCCAGGCACTTCTGTCTTCCACTGCCTCCCGCAGTTTGGTCAAACTCATGCTGGTAGCTTCGAGAACACTATCCAACCATCTTGTCCTCTGTCGTCCCCTTCTCCTTGTGCCCTCACTCTTTCCCAACATCAGGGTCTTTTCCAAGGAGTCTTCTCTTCTCATGAGGTGGCCAAAGTATTGGAGCCTCAGCTTCACGATCTGTCCTTCCAGTGAGCACTCAGGGCTGATTTCCTTCAGAATGGATAGGTTTGATCTTCTTGCAGTCCATGGGACTCTCAAGAGTCTCCTCCAGCACCATAATTCAAAAGCATCAATTTGAATGGTAGCATCTCAGAATGCAGATAATGAATGGTGTGTTCAAGTGACCATCAGGAAGCATGCGTCACATGGCCTAGATCGGCTGTATCTTGCCAGCAATAAAGAACTGAAAGCTAAACAATAAAAGTGCAGCAGTAAAAAATTAAAGTACTAACAACTTTGTGTTGGTAACACTAAATAAGGAAGGTGGGATGTACTAAAATGATGACCATCTGCACTGACTAACATGGCATTAAAATAGCTTTGCTAATGCTTTCTGCCTTGTCTAGTCTGTTTATATCAGTTTCTGTAGGGAGAGTGTCATGATTTGCAGATTTGTTTGGGTTATCCTTTTATCTGTTGCCATTGGTTGTACTTCGTTTTCCACCAGCATCGTCTGTTACCAGTGGGGCTCCCAGCTGATGAGATACTTGATAATGTCACTGATAATATTTTAGTTCTTCATATGAGATATAGGAACATATAAAACTGCCTTGTATCCAGTCAGCCCATTGGTACATTAAGCTCATCATAGTCTACACTTAGGACGCAGGTGGCGCTGTGGGTTAAACCACAGAGCCTAGGACTTGCCGATCAGAAGGTCAGCGGTTCAAATCCCTGTGATGGGGTGAGCTCCCGTTGCTCGGTCCCTGCTCCTGCCCACCTAGCAGTTCGAAAGCACGTCAAAGTGCAAGTAGATAAATAGGTACCACTCTGGCAGGAAGGTAAACGGCATTTCCATGCACTGCTTTGGTTCGCCAGAAGCGGCTTAGTCATGCTGGCCACATGACCCGGAAGCTGTACGCTGGCTCCCTCGGCCAGTAAAGTGAGATGAGCGCCACAACCCCAGAGTCATCCATGACGACCTAATGGTCAGGGGTCCCTTTACCTTTACCTTTAGTCTACACTTGCCTCCAATGGCACTTCAAGGTTTCACATGGGGGGTATTCCCACTGCTACCTCGAGATGCCAGGGATTCAACCTCTGACTTGGACCTAGAGAAAATGCTGGGATATAAGTACAGCCAATCAATCAAATAATTGGAGCATTCCTAGCTGAGATGTTCCATTCTCCCACCCCTTGTATCCAGGGGCGGAGCAAGGTGGGTGTGGTCTGCCCTGGGTGTCACCGCCAAGGGTGTGTGTGACAAACTGCTGTGCAGCACTCGATGTCTGTGAGAGACATCGTGGCTTTCGGTCTGCCCGCCAGCTCCCCCTCAGATATAGGGCAGCAGGCAGACTTCCTCATCGCAAAAAAAGCTCAATAACTCTGGCTTCCCCCAAAATTTGAAATAAAGTCACAACATTTTTGCTGGCAAAAATAATAATAATTCAATGTGTGTGTGGGGGGGGGGTGACAATAAATTTCCTGCACTGGGTACCACCTGACCTTGCTACGCCACTGTGTATGTCCCCCACCTTTCCTGCCAATTTCAACATCATTAGTGCATTACCTAGGGAATTTTCTTGTCCACTGTCAAAAATTCCCTTCAGCAACCCCTTCCCCCATCCCAACTCTTGCTTAGTGTTCCCTCCCCCGACCTGCCCCCGCCCCCAGTCTAAAGAGTGCATTCTGGAAGTGCTAATATCCCTTAAGAAAAAGGAAACTTGGAGAATAATGGCTCTGTACTTAAAAGTAAGAAAAATATCTGGTTACAACTTTAACCCAAAGTGGATGAACACTTACAGTATTCTTGTTTTGTTTAAATGCATTTTATTGTACATTATATCTTGTAAGTTGTAGTTTCTGTAATTTGCTTTGGGATTCTTTCTGGCAGTGGTGCATGAATTGAATGCACTAAAATTGAATTGTAAATTGAAATTAAATTGAAATTATGGTAGGAAAATATGCACCAGAAGTCTAGTGAAACCAGCCACCATATTTCTAGGAGATCTCCAGTTTTGGCTTTAGAAAAGCAAATGAAGCTAACAGCCTGGTGTAGAGAGAAAAGCCCAGAACCAGCCAAGTTGGAGAGGGTGCCAGTCCTCTAGCCCTTTATCTGTATATTACTCCAGTAACCACACGGTCCCATCTGTCTGCAGTCACTGCCTGGAAGAAGCAGACAGCAGCTTCAGACAGTCAGGTGAAGCAGTACTTACGTACGCCATGGCTTAGATAACAGCCAGATGCAAGTCAAGAACCATGCCCTTTCTCACTCTCAGGGGTGAAGGACTTTTTTTTTACCCCCGGGGCTGCATCTCCTGCTGGTCAACCTTCTGAGAGTTGTATACCAGCAGGTACAGCAACAGATGTGACAAAAGTTAGCCCTGCAACAGTTAGAGGTTTTTAGATAGAGATACATGCATATGGCTCCATTCTTCATCCAAACAATCAAGAGAAGAAGAAGAGGAGTTTGGATTTGATATCCCGCTTTATCACTACCCTAAGGAGTCTCAAAGCGGCTAACATTCTCCTTTCCCTTCCTCCCCCACAACAAACACTCTGTGAGGTGAGTGGGGCTGAGAGACTTCAGAGAAGTGTGACTAGCCCAAGGTGACCCAGCAGCTGCATGTGGAGGAGCAGAGACGCGAACCCGGTTCCCCAGATTACGAGTCCACCACTCTTAACCACTACACCACACTGGCAGTATTTCAGTTCAAGAACACATTCCAACCAAGCAAAAACTCTTGAGGAGGGCATAGAGTAGGACTAGTGAGAGGTGTGACGTACAAAGGGGGTGTGGCCTGAGAAGAGTCCCACAGGCTACATAGAGAGGCCCGGAGGTCCACATTTGGCTCCAGGTCCTGTGGTTTCCCCAGGCCTGCTTTATCTAGAGAGACTTCTCTTGCAGCCTAAATCATGGCTGCATGTTGCACATGCACGGACACATATCCTGGCATCTTCATAAATTGGATGTTGAAGCCATTGTTTGAAGGGGGCTTGCAAATAATGTTTTTGAGAGGGCCTAATTTGCATTTGCTTGCTTTTTATTAATATTTTTATTGAAAGAATTACAATTATAAAGAAATAAAGAAAGGGTGGAAAAGAACAAAGATGCACACACGCACACACGCACGCACACACAAACATGTAATATGCTCCCATACATTCTTACATAAACTGATATAGTGTTATTATCCTAATACATATATAGATGTTAATAGTCTACTATATTCTGTGTAAACTCATTCCAGATATATAAACACATATCTTGCTCATACCCTGACATCGCTCAAATTTCCTGGAATGCTCCCTAGCCAGTGGGATATGGTTTAGACTCACGAAGAAGCACTGCTCTTCGAAGAACAAATCCAGGCATAGTGAAATAACATCTAGGGACTTGATGATATTGGCATACATAAGAAGGTAAACACATTTGATAGTAACTAACATGCCGTTCATTTTACATAGACCAAACACATTTACAATGTTCTATCTGCACAGATTTTCAGTCTTTCTGAACTGAGAAATTAACTCTTAACAAAGTTGAATAACAATCACTTTTTTAAAATATTTTTGATATGAAGAGAAAAGCTGCTACTTGAAGAGTATCCCAACACATTTTAAGGTACAATGGATGTCCTGTCAGAAATTTATGATACACAATGGAAAGTACAAATGGAAAGTGGGGGTGGCTAACAGATAGGACCTGATATGAAATGAAGCTTCCCAAAATAAGCATTAATGTGTTGATTGCCTGGAAAGTGCAATAGCTCAAAATTAAACTAAACTAAGTGCTCTAGTCAGATTGTATACCAAGAAGGAAATGCCTGTAGCCACCAAGCTACTAATCAGGAATGAGGTCTTCCCCAAAGCTTGGATGTGTCTAGCAGAGGTAGGCAAGTGACTCATGGGAAAAAAGACCTACAGCTATGGACGGCTACCTATCTGTAACTACAGCTATGGAGTTATTTAAATTCAGCCGCCAAGGATTTCTCTCCACTTACAAAACATTTGTTGTTCTTGCATCCAATATGCAAGTGAAGATTCTAATATTCTCAACCACACTGCTAAACTGGCCGACACAATAGTAGCTTTACCTCATGGCATTCTTAAAGTAAAGGTAAAGGTACCCCTGCCCGTACGGGCCAGTCTTGCCAGACTCTAGGGTTGTGCGCTCATCTCACTCTATAGGCCGGGAGCCAGTGCTGTCTGCAGACACTTCCAGGTCATGTGGCCAGTGTGACAAGCTGCATCTGGCGAGCCAGCGCAGCACACGGAACGCCGTTTACCTTCCCGCTGGTAAGCGGTCCCTATTTATCTACTTGCACCTTGAGGTGCTTTCGACTGCTAGGCTGGCAGGCGCTGGGACCAAATGACGGGAGCGCACCCCGCCATGGGGATTTGAACCGCCGACCATGTGATCGGCAAGTCCTTAGGCGCTGAGGTTTTATCCACAGCGCCACCCGTGTCCCTCATCGCATTCTTACTCAGCCTAAATAAGAGTAACAATAGTAGGCAAATGATCCTAGTAAAGAAGATAGCACAGTAGGACGGAAGGATCCCAGTAGTACTGGAACAAGAGCACAGCACATTTTCTGGGGTTAGCACCCATGTCCCTCTATCGGAGACAGCAACATTATATCCACAAATCTACTCAGCCCTTGCATACAAGAGATAGCTCAGTAAGCATAGAACTGGGGAGTGAGTCGCACTTCCCATTTCACCTCTAATGGTGAAATGTGATGCGCAGTCCCTGAAACAAGTTGTGGTGAAGCAGAAATGAGAAGCGTATGGCCCCACAGATGTTTTGGGACTCCAAACTCCATCAGCCCCAGCCAGCATGGATAATAATAGTCAGGAATGATGGGAGTTGTAATCCAATAACATCTGGAGGCCCATCTGGAGGGTCCTTGGGTTCTAGGACTACTTCCTTTGTAGAATGTCTCTTACATGCCATGTGTTGTCTCACATATTGCTGCAACTAGACACACTCCTTGCTGTCTCAAATAGCATAACAACAACAGCATGAATGTAACAAGATATAAAATCAACTAAGAGAGCTTAGTTTTAGAATGTCGCTACTATACACAATTGCATTATTTATTTTACATGAGTGAACAGGCAGAAGGAAGTAAAAAAAAATTTTAATGATGTAAAAAAGTAAGAGAAGCCTTCCTGATCAGGCCAGTAGCCCATCTAGTCCAACATCCTGTTCTCACACAGGCCAACTAGATGCCTGTGAGGAACCTGCAAGCAGGACACAGCACAAGCAAAGTCCCCCCTCCCCACTGGGTTTTCCAGCAACTGCTATTCAGAGGCATTACTGCCTCTGACCTTGGAGCAGAGCATAGCCATCATGGCTAGTGTCTCCTGATATCCTTATCGTCCATGAATTTATCTTTTAAAGCCATCTAAGTTGGTGGCCCTCACTGCTTCCTTTTGTCTTTTCTTTTCTCCCACCTCTCCTTTTAGTTACCAGGTTTGGGAGCTGCAACAGTGGCATTCTTCCATATCAATCAGAGGGTACCAAAAGCAGATGTGTGGTGCCTTTCAGGGGCTGAATGTTTCCCAAAGCAACTCTGATTGTGAGTCAGAAATAACCATAACCAAAACATTATCTGCTGTTTCAAAGGCGAGACGCTGATATGCAGCAAATAATTGAGAAACTGACTCATTGAGCAATTAAATTAGAAAAGTTCTTCAATCAATGTGGCAGTGTATTTAACTGCATTTGTATTTTCCCTCCTGTCTACAGTGATCTAGTCAATCCAAGTGACAAGCAAAACTGACCAGCTCTAGCATGGCTGCCTCCACAGAATAAGCCGCATCTGTCATTGAAAAAATAGGTTAACTTTAGGATTTACTGCTGCAATCACAGCAAAAATAGTTTCCTAAGAGGTCTCTGAACTTGTTACACTTGTTAGTGCCATCATTGAGGGTAGGCTAACATTTTGCCCCCCAATACTAGACAAACTGGCAATGGCTAAATTGTTTATTTTTGTATTTACAGCATTACGATCCTGTCAAGGGCAAAACAATTTTATTTCTGCAAGCATAAAAAACAACAACCACGTTTCTGATAAAATCAACAGTCCAACAGGCATGTATTATGAAGTTAATAGTCTGTCAAGACATTAACAATGTTGATTCCTGAAGAGAAGTCGAGAATTTTTAAAAGACAAAACGGTGTTTATCAGATGGGACAGATTGCTGCTTGTCTGACCGACTTAGTTTGTGTGACAGAGCTATGAGCTGCCTTTGGGTTCACAAGTCCTTCAAAACCAAAGATTCATGCTAATAGAAAGCTTTTCAGTGGAAAGCTCCCAACAATCTGAATTAAAGTTTTATTTATTGGCTTTGACCATCTACTTCTGTTATCAACCATAAGGGCCCACACACTTCATCAACTCTCAACAATAGCCGCAAGCTTGGACAATCTGTCTTGTGTCTTCATTGGGGTAAAACTTCAATGGAGCAGCATCGATTAAAGAGCAACCCACGCATAAAATGGAAACTCATTAAAATGGACTTTTTCAAAAGGGGGGAAAACCTCCGTTCCAATTGAATTGAACTGTTTTTATTTGGGAGATGAAAGGTCCATTACCCAGCTATACATTCATGTGGTCTTGGCTTAAGTGCTTTCTATTTGACTTCAAACTTTGGTTCCTTCCCATGTCTTTTTGAGGCTTTCAGAGCACAATGAGAATTCAATCCTTACTGCAGACAGTGTAAACCTTATAACAACAACTCAGGGACCTTTTATGTTTATCATTTTGGTGACATCTCTTTTATCTGGGTGACTGGGGAAAGAACAACGGGGCTGCTTTCACATGTATTTGTACAGATTTTTAAACATTCTTCCAAATTAGATGGATGCCCTCTAAATAGTAGAGGAAGCTAAACATAACCCAGGTGTAGTCATTTGTATTATAGATGGAAGACTGCATAAGCGGTAGACGTCAAGATAGCTTTTCTGAAGTGTTTATATGCAAACTGACTTGCAGCTTACTGCCTGAAAACCTCACCTTGAACTTATTATGAGGGCAATAATAATATAAAAACCACACTTGGTAACCTGCGCTACATGGAAACTTTTATTTAACACACAGCATGCCTGTAAGTGTGCAATCTACAAAGCATGATCAAAGCTAAGTAATAATATTCCAATTGCCTTCGAAGGAGATGATTGAACACTAAATGAAATGAACTATATTCTCAGTTACATACATATACTGAATGTCAAGGGAAATTTGTTTAACACTGTGCAGCTACAAAGAAATATTCACTGAGTCTGCTACTAAAGAGCCTGACAGTGGAGGAAAATGAATCCAAAAACATTATTTAAAAATCATTACATCATGTCCTTATGTGTTCAGATGCCTTTCAATATACAGACTCTTAAGTCCACTTCTAGTAGATTGTAAGCAATTACAATCTTTTTCAAAGTCTTGCTTTCAAACCTCATTATATAAAAAATATACTCAGCCCAAACACACTATTAGGCAACAGGATCAGTTCCCTGCAATGCTATAAAATGACTTCATCAAGAATTCAGAACCAAACTGGTTTGCTAACCAGCCGGCTGTGTAACATTGCCATTGACTTTGAAGACACAAAACTGTTAAAATATAATACAGCAAATTCAACTTTTTGACAACTTCCAAGGCCAAGATAAAATACTGTACTCTGTACAACACACATTTTCAAAAGTAAATAGATCTGGAAGGTTAATAGGATATTCCAATTCTATTTTAATATAAATCTATATATTATTTCCTAAAAAGGAACAAGAGTCAATAACAAAGTAAACACTCCAGGAACTGCTTACCACTCCCCTGTGTGGTGGCAAAAAGTGTCACTACTGCTTCTCAGAAAAAAATATATATTCCAAACTGACTCCACCCAGACTTGTCATTGGCTCCTTCTGGGCAGGAAGGTGTAGAAGATGCGTTTCTGACCTTGCTCTTCAGTCCTGACTCCTGACTTGTTATACTCGTCCGGCTTTCTGGTTTGCCATCTGACTCTGAATATGATTCTGACTTAGTATTACTGATCCTACCTTCTGGTTTTCCCTTGGATTCTGATTGTCCTCGGATCCTGACTCCAAGTTCCAGGCTCTTGATTCTTTCCAAACTATTACCCAGTGGAATGATTCCTTCTCACAATCTGGACACTAAGCTTCTGTTACTGCAGTCCAAGATTGCATTTTCTTCTTCAACGGCTATGTTGTTCAAGCCCAGTTTGTGGTCAGCTAAATTTTGATTGTAGGATTATCAAGCTTTTGGCTGCTTCTCAGTTTCTCTTACCTGTATTAAAACAACTGTAAACCTGCCAGCAGTCTAGCCTTGTACAGTCTCAGCCATAAAATGGTACTCTAGAGTGTAGAGGTAGAAGTAGGAGACAGAAAAAGCCCTGGTTTAGATATTTCTAACTTTATCAAAGAGGGTGGGGGGTACTCAGGATTTCATGTATGTGGAGGAAAGAGTTTCATCATAGCCCATAGCCAGCGTGGGAGCAAGCATGTAACAGAGAATCTTCTGTCAACAGTTAGAAGAAAATGGTTCAGATATGCAAAAACAAAACAGGATTGCACATCACTTGCCCCATGGGACCTATTACTATGACGAATGTAACTCAGCTTGTTCGGGGTGTCACAGAGGGCCAGGGAAAATTTCATGATTACAAAAGCACATCACAATCAGGGGACTTGCCTCTAGGTCTCTGGACAGCCCAGGCTGCATATTGTGTTCCATTCATAAATGTAGCCCAGCAGCAAAGTTTGGGTGTTATCATGAGATATTTTGGAAATGTATAAAATAGGGAGGTCCCAATAGGCTCCTTTAATTGGATTACTACTCATTTAAGGTACTATTTCATGAGTACCTTTCAGATACTTATACAGGTAGAATGAACAGGGGAAAGGTGGCAAGATTAGTATCCCAGTAAACTGGGGATGGAGCAAAAAATAATTCAGGCACTGAGGTCAAGAAAGATAGTTATAGATTTGGGATTCAGTCTGGATGATATCCATGGATCCCTTCCAAACCTGTGATCCTGTGTAGGTGAGGGTAGAATATATAAGAGGAAACAATCCAAAGCAGTTCCTTTGTTAAATACTGCCATTTATGTTGCCCTTACTGAGTTGATAGTGACATCACCTCGTGAGGTAATAGAGTGTTAGCTAATACTGGGAATTGGAGACACAGGGGCATGTCTTACTCTGTGCTGGACCTAAAGCCGAGTTTGCGACTTTCCTAAAAACCACATAAGGAGGCAAGATCTGCTGGAATGTTAATGCAGTGAGCCCCCTAATCTTATGCTCTGTCTACATTGCTCTTCATTCCAGATGAACCAAACCCTGAATAAATACTAGAATCGCAAATGTTTTTATTGCTCAGAGACTGGTGAGTGGGTGTGCAACAATGTTGTTGTTGTTGTTGCTGCTGCTAGTAATAATACTGTCTTTTTCCCTAATGGGACTTAAGGTGGTTTACAGATCAAAATGGAGGGCACCATGTTGGCTATCACTCTCCTAATGGATAACCATTATTTCTATTAATACTTTCTACAGAAGGAAACTTTAACAACTCTTCTTTCCAAAACCAAACCAACCAGAAGTGTCACTTAATTCTGAATTCCTAGGTGTGTTCCAGGTACTGATCCTCACTTCATGACAGCTTCCAACAAGTATGTGTGAGAAATCATCTATCTTTATCAAATTCTGCTTTGGAAAAATAAGTTTTTCCATTGTGAAGCAAACACTTCATTGTGCAAATTTTACCCAGCCACACTTATTCATTGGCAGCAGTGGTAACAAAAACGTGTTTCTACAGACTATTTACAGTATAGCAAAAACATTTAGTACCAGTAGCTTAATCAAATGTAAGAACATCAGACAGATAGGGTGTTTTTTTAATTGTCTCATTTAGTTTTGAAACATAAGGCCCTGTTCACTTCATTTAAGTCTCACAATGAAGGGAAGCCTGATCAATCTGTCTTGTGTCTTCTTAGGGCGAGACTGCAATTGAGTGGAAGCAACAGATGAACAAAGCCCACATTCAAATCTGTAGCTCATTAAAATATGTTAAAAACGGGGTTAAATCTCAATTGTAAGTGAACAGTGGTTGGCTCCTTTCAGCTACATACATTTGATTAATAAACCATACATTCATTAGCTCTGAACCAGTAGTCTTCCAAGTTAAATTTGAATAAATAGCTCTACTGTTTAGACCTTTAACTAGCCTTGAAAAATGTTTAAGCAGGGAAAGTTTTCTCCTTTGGTTGTTTTGGAGACACCCCCACCCCGCCCATACTGATGACAAGGAACTCGTGGGGAAAAAAATATCAAAATGTCAATTCCTTTTTGTGACTCTTTTTGTGGGCATACAACAGAATTTAGATGATAAATAGATATAGATGATAGATAGATAGATAGATAGATAGATAGATAGATAGATAGATGATAGATAGATAGATAATGATGATAGATAGATATATAGACAGTGTTTTTAAAATGCATTCAGTATCAACTATTCCACAAAGACACTGTCTGTGAGGAGTGACTGTAGCCTGCTTGTAAGTGAGGGCCTAATCACATGTAGGAGATTAAGGTGAAACAGAAAAGCATGTTGCTTGGAGAGCTGTCTATAAGCCAAGGAGGAAAAGACATAGAACAGGGGTAGTCAATGTGGTACTCTCCAGATGCTAATGGACTATAGTTCCCATCCCTGACCATTGGTCATGCTGGCTGGGGCTGGGTACTCATGTAAAGCACCATGTTGGCCATCCTTGAAGAAGTAGAGGAAGGTTCTCCTGTGCTTTTCTTTGAACCCAAAGAAGCATGGAGACAAGGATGAGTTTGTCAGAAGTGGTATATGTGCAACTTCCGGACCAACCTGAAGGGCAGCCCCATATGTAATGCTTTACATTGCTGAAGCTTCTAATGCATTGCTTGCTGCAGCCAGGCTACCCCTGCCCACAAATAGATCTAGCCATAGCCAGGAAATGGTCTCTTAGCCAGTCAGGCTGCCAGTGACGATGTTGGGCAAAGGATCTCTCTCCCTACCCCAAGTATGCACCTGCTCCTCCATGGAGAGTGCATCCCTATCTAGAAAGGGCAAATTAAAATACAGTGGTCCCTCGGGTTACATACGCTTCAGGTTACAGACGCTTCAGGCTACAGACTCCGCTAACCCAGAAATAGTACCTCGGGTTAAGAACTTTGCTTCAGGATGAGAACAGAAATCGTGCTCCAGTGGCGCAGCGGCAGCAGGAGGCCCCATTAGCTAAAGTGGTGCTTCAGGTTAAGAACAGTTTCAGGTTAAGAACGGACCTCCAGAACAAATTAAGTACTTAACCTGAGGTACCACTGTACAGCTCAATTCCTGGACCCAGGAAACACATCCACAAGGCCTTTGTCTCCTCAAAACACAACCTCAGCGGAATTGTGCATAATTACATAAAATGCCAATGAACACTCATTATTTGAGAATATGCTAGGTAACCCCAAAGAGACCTGGCGCAAAAAAAAGCCTTTAAGCTCTCTGCCCTCCTTAGGGCCTAACTTGTGCAATTTCAACCAGCCTGCTTCCAACGGTGTAGTGTTGAAACTGTGCAAGTCAAATGTGCGTAATGTGAGGGATTTTTTTGTGCTTGCAAATGAAAGGAAATAATCTGAATTTCCCCCCTCTTTTATAAACACAAAAGACTACATTTTGCTTTTTCTGAAAATAATAATCATTTTGTTTAGAAATCCTTTCAGGAGCCACGGCATTCTTCTGATCACTCTGAAAAGACAGAAAGTTATATGTTGGTGTGTTTAGACTGTGATAGCCCACCCCTGTGTACAGTATTGCTTTTCTCCTACTCGGCTCTTATTGATGCCAAATGTGGGTCAAAAAGGTAAGACTGGTCCTCCTTTGTACCCAAGCAATGGAATAACGAGGACATCTGTTTTCATATGGTTCTTGACACAGACCACCAGAAATTTGGTGTCATGCTGTCCAACCTTGTACATCACTGCAGAACAGCATCAGATTTTCTGATTGATTCTGACAAGTCACTGACAGTTTTTGAGGTGAAATGCATACATGACAAAGGGCAAGCAGAGGCTGCATATGTCAGCCACAACTCAGCCTGGTTGCAAAACTGCATATTGCCTGTCTATACTTACCCCTGTTTGTCTGTTTCGCCTTTTCCCTATGATCTCCAACCATACACTCTCTTTTGCCCCCAGAATTTCCATAATAGGAGGTGCGTGATAATTATTTGGGGAGAAACTCAGTGCTGCAGAATTAATTCTTTGTATGAATTCATTATTATGCCCATGAGGAATACTTGATATACTTGAGTCATGGAATTGTCGGGAAACATTTGGCTGTGTTTTCATATGATTCGAGGCTACAGAACTGCGGAGTTTTGTTGTTATCCCCATTTTAACTATGCAGCACCAACTGGTTCCAATTTTCCTAGCAGAAAGTGCCTGGGATCCCAACTGCTGGTGTAAAGGGGTTAACTTGGGGTATGTTTCAGTAAAATATAGACATAGATACATCCGCTGACTTCACAAGGGTTTACTAGCTTCAAAACAACAGTTCATAGGGTTAGATATGTATTTTGTTCTCTTCCATAAAGCAGATGCTCTTTTGCAATTCAGTAACCTGCCAACAGGTGGCGCTGTGGGTAAAACCTCAGTGCCTAGGACTTGCTGATCGCATGGTCGGCAGTTTGAATCTCCGCGGCGGGGTGAGCTCCCGTTGCTCGGTCCCTGCTCCTGCCCACCTAGCAGTTCGAAAGCACGTCAAAATGCAAGTAGATAAATAGGTACCGCTTTATAGCGGGAAGGTAAACGGCATTTCCGTGTGCTGCGCTGGTGCTGGCTCGCCAGCTGCAGCTTCGTCATGCTGGCCACGTGACCCAGAAGTGTCTTTGGACGGCTCCGGCTCATGGCCTCTTGAGCGAGATGAGCGCGCAACCCTAGAGCCGGACACGACTGGCCCGTACAGGATGGGGTACCTTTACCTTTAACCTGCCAACCTAGCAGTTCGAAAGCACGTCAAAGTGCAAGTAGATAAATAGGTACCGCTCCGGCGGGAAGGTAAACATCATTTCCATTCACTGATCTGGTTCACCAGAAGCGGCTTAGTCATGCTGGCCACATGACCCGGAGGCTGTACGCCGGCTCCCTCGGCCGATAAAGCGAGATGAGCGCCGCAACCTCAGAGTCGGTCACGACTGGACCTAATGGTCAGGGGTCCCTTTACCCCTTTACCTTTAACCTGTCATTTGTGGTAAAGCTTATAAGCCTTTAGAGGCAAAATAGGCCCACTGGAGCCTGCTATCCATTAATACCAATAGCCTTGCCCTATTTGGCTAAGCAGTAAGAGCTATATGGTAAGAACTGTTCTGCAGTGGACCAGAATGCCTTGAAACATTTTGAGCTTTCCTTTGCTGGAGCTAGGCAGCAAAGATAGGCAGTCATCTGTCAAGGATACTAGGTTCCAGGATTCCTGCAGTGATCAGGGGCCGGACTAGAGGATCTCAAAGGAACCCTCCCAAAGTCTATCATCCTAGGTTTTATCACAGGTAAACAGGGACTTGTGGCCACTGGGGTATTTTAGAAAAGCAGGGAGAAATACAGGACTGTGCCTAAAGTAGCAATGCAATCCTAGGCATGTTTTCTCATAAGTCAAATGTTCTTAGTCCCAAGCTGTCTGCCTAATTGTACATTTTGCTTGATTATTTAAACCCCTTGTAGCCAGGCACATCTCCCGCTGCTGTTCTTTGCTTTTGTAAGTAATATCCCCAGTGCTTGTTTCCTCTTTTTCTTTGCCTTTGTAAGTAATACTCCCAGTGCATAATTTGTAGAAAAATAAATACCAGGATTCAAGTCTGTGAGGAAACACAATCCTTCCTGTAAATTTTTAACTTCTAGGGGCTATTTTAGTTGCCTAGTAATAAGTGGAATGCACTCTGCATCAGCTCTGAGATATGCTCATTTCTTCCTTCCTTCGTGTATTTATATGTTCCCAGGGTTGACACATATTGAGACCTGAATATGCCATCACAACCTTTGCTGTTATCTCTTCTCCTTTATGCATGACACGCTTTTGTGGCACTCTACGTTGTAGCAGTACAAATTACAACAACAACTAATAATAATAATAATTTTTTTAAAAAAAAAAACAGTTTTGCAGCCTAATTACTCTGGAGCGCATGCTCAGAAGGAAATCCCATTGAGTTTATTGGGGATTAAAAGGTAAAGGGACCCCTGACCATTAGGTCCAGTCGTGGCCAATGCTGGGGTTGCGGCGTTCATCTCGCTTTATTGGCCGAGGGAGCCGGCGTACAGCTTCCGGGTCATGTGGCCAGCATGACTAAGCCACTTCTGGCGAACCAGAGCAGCGCAAAGAAACGCCGTTTACCTTCTTGCCAGAGTGGTATCTATTTATCTACTTGCACTTTGACGTGCTTTCGAACTGCTAGGTTGGCAGGAACAGGGACCGAGCAACGGGAGCTCACCCCGTCGTGGGGATTCAAACCGCCAACCTTCTGATCAGCAAGTCCTAGGCTCTGTGGTTTAACCCACAGCGCCACCCGCATCCCATTGGGGATTAGTCCCTAGTTAATAGTCATAGGATTACAACCTATATGGGTTTTAGTCATTTTACTAATTAATCACTCAACTGTCATGCATTCTTCTTTTTGATCATTTTGGGAGCATATAATCCTTTGTGGTGAAATAGGTAAAATTTACCTCTGGGTAAAATAGTAGCTTCTCCCATTGTTGTTTTAAATTCCTTATGTGCAGCTTTGCCAACGTTCCAACCAAAATCAATGAAATAAAAATGAGAGAGCAAGAAGCATTGCAACTCCTTAAGCCTTCATAAAATGCAACTGTTGCAGAACCAGCCACTGACATGACCATGATTTACCAGCCTAAGAATGAGCTAGATACCTGCACATTCCCTGAATATCTCTTCCCTTACATGCCCAGCTTTGGTGCTCTTCTAACCTGAATTGTAAAACTACAGTTGAATGAGGTGCATACTGTGAAACTGTGGTTTAATCACTGCTTACAAACCCAAGCATGCAAGGACCTGGTTCAGATGCAACAATCTTGAGTGATAAAACCTCCATTAATCTCAAGATTTGTTGTCATCAATTTACACCACATTTATTTTTATTCAGATGAATAAAGGGACCTGGGTGATGGAAACTACCATTCACAACATTTGTATACTTCTCCTCCTATCTTTTAACTTACTATGTAGCAGTTTTACCTGTAGCTACTTTCCCCTCACTTTGTATAACTTTTTGTTTATGTTTTCAAGGGATTCTTTTACAACTTTTGTTCTGTTCATTTGGCACTTTTGTCTGCTTACATTTACTTTCTTTATCCCTTTGTGTATTTCTGCAGTCTTTTGAGGAGTGCTCCAAGCTGCTCTGCCCCAGGCCTTAAAAGTAATGCAAAATGCTTTTTGCTTTCCCTCCTGAAACTGAATCTATCAGTTGGGGTGGGGGAGGAAGCATAATTTCTAAGACGGAGTTTGTTTTCCTTTGCTCTCAATTTGGAGAGCAAAACTGCACCACACCTTTGAGGTTTATTTTACAAGCTAAATGAGAAGCAGCAACACAAGGAGAAATCACATATTCATCTCCCAGGAATAAACAAGAGCATTAATATCCTCTTAGCCGTGACCTCTTCAAAGCAGCGTTTCAGTTCAGGGAGTGACAGTTGGAGTGATTAGAGTCAGGCAGGCAACCTTTTTTTGGCACCACCTCACTTGGTTTTGATTCATTTGGAAGAGACGTTATTGGCACGGCAAGTGGAAACAAGTGTTGCTAGACAGGTGACAGACTCCTGACTAATCTGTTTGGGGCAGCGTTTGAGGTGCAGGGTTACACTTCCATCATACTGTCTTAGCACCCAGCTTCCCTAAATCAGGGAGGGGGAGGGTGTGTGGCCCTCCAGATGTTGCTTGATTACAGCTTCCAAATCCCTGACCCTTGGCTATGCTGGCTGGGACTGATGGGAGTTGGGAGTCCAACAATACATGGAAGGTCTCAGATTTCACTAAACTCATTCATGGTACTAAACTCATTTGCAGTCCATATTTGGCAATTTCCTTTATCAGCAGTGCTCTCTTTCCCTTTCCTGGTGGCAGTGTTATCTATCTCAAAAAAGTCATGTCGTATCCTCCAACATTCCTCAGATGAAAATAGGGACATTTTTGACTCCCCTCCAACTGACCCTCCTTGACCCCCACCCCATTGTTATCTTCCTCTCCCCTGCACAGAGCATTTCCTATCAGAAGAAGAGTGAGTGGCTTCAGCCCTAGGTAAAGGTAAAGGACCCCTGGATGGTTAAGTCCAGTCAAAGGCAACTGGGGCACTTATCCTGCTTCAAGGCAAGGGAGCCAGTGTTTGTCCACAGACAGCTTTCTGGGTCATGTGGCCAGCATGACTAAACCACTTCTGGTGCAACGGAACACCGTGATGGAAACCAGAGCTCATGAAAATGCCATTTACCTTCCGCCGCAGCCGTACCTATTTATCTGTTTGCACTGGCATGCTTTCAAACTGCTAGGTTGGCAGGAGCTGGGTCAGAGCAACGGGAGTTCACCCCGTCACGGGGATTCGAACCGCCAACCATCTGATCGGCAAGCCCAAGAGGCTCACTGGTTTAGACCACAGTGCCATCCACATCCACTACACCAACAGGACACAGTACAGATGCTCTCCGCCGTCCTGAGAACACTCCTTAATTCCAATTTTATTTTATGCTTTGGTAGAGTTACAAAAAGAAAAAACACAGACCAATAAATAAATTTTAGAAAGGGGCAAGATTAGACGTGGACACACATAGCATTTAAAAAAACCAAAACCAAAAACCAAGACTTCTTGTGCTCCCCTCTACTCACCCTTTCTTCTCGCCCAGGGTAGCCCTTTCCTCTGCTTGCCCCTCAGAGCTGGCACATCACACAGGGCTGGGCCTCAATAGCCATAGCCTCTCTTCCTCCTCACCTGCTCTCCAGCAGCTGCTCCAAGCTGCCCAAGGGAGGAGACTGGCAGTGGCAGCCTCTTCTGCCATGGAGAGGCAATGTGATGCTCCCTCACAGCCGCCACTCAAGACAAGCACTGGCTCATCTTGCTCTCCAAGCTCGACCGTGGGGTAAATAGAGACATCCAAGCTTGACGGTGGGGTAAATAGAGACAATAGGGATCAAGTTAGAAGCCGGGATGGCTTTAAGAAATCTAGGACTGAAAAACTGGGACACTTGGAGGGTATGTCATGTGTCAATGTAAGATAAACAATGCTTCCATACATATGTTTTAACAAGTGAAGATGTATGCACTTGCACTCCCAATTGTTTCCGCCACTTTCATTGCACAAAATAGCAGACTCTAAGCCATGCCCACCTGTCTGCATAGGGCATCAGGTGTGTGGTTTCCAGGCACTGCCAGCCAGGTGATCACCAACCCCCTGGAAAACGCTGTGCCTTTGTCTATGTGTTTTGATTTCAAGCTGCACTGGGCCAATGCAGCTAGGTTTGCTGGCACTGCCAACCAGCTGATCACCAGTCCTTGCAAAACCCTGTGCCTTTTCCCCACATGGTTTGATTTCAGACTGCATGGTCAAAGGAAAACTGTCCAATGCAAAATTCTTCATTTTGGATTAGCAAACTGCAGTACTATGTTTGTAGTTTGTCCCATTTTTCACATAGCAGAAGCTCAAAGATCAAGTGACTGTCAGGAGTGGTGTCACCTGGTGAGTCTTGATCAAGGCATTTGTCATTCTCCTCGTTGATTTGAGTCTATTTATTTTTTCTTGGAATAAAGCACATAATGTCCATGTTACTACACCCTCGCAATAAGACTAACCTTTAGGATACTTTTGATATTAGGCAAGAGTAAGCTTAAGAGGAACTGTAAATGAATTGCATCTAAACCCCAGTTTATTTCTAAACACTTTACCCCGCTTCAAATAATGGCCTTCTAGCCAGAGGCAAACTGCAATCTGGCAAGCACACAAGACCCTGAAGACTCTACCCAAACAGAAAAGGGCTCGATAGCTCATTTGAAAGCTTCAGAGTGGCTTGAAATCCTCACTCCTCTGAGAATATGTTTGCTTGAAAGGTTTGCTTCTCAATACAATGAGGGGGCAAAAAGGATTAGACAGGCATTTTACACTTTGATGCCTAATTTATTAATTTTGTTGTCATTGAAAAAGTTTGGGCTCTTCTATCTGTATATCTCCAAAACCTATGAATGAAACTTCATTTTGGTGTTTTCTTCAGAATGTCTTCGTATTTGTTTTGGCTCACCTACCTTTTTGGGGTGTGTGTGTTTTATTTCTTTGCTTTTGTTTTAAAGAAAGTTTGTCTAGCCATTGTAACCAAGAAATGAATTATCTAGTGTTGCTAGCCTGCTTCAGGTGTAATAATCTCCCAAATGAGTAACATTATGAAGAGAAAAGTGGGGATAAACACATGCCCTCTGCAATCTGGAGGGTAAACATTTGAAGCAGGGATGCTGCTGTACTCATGGAGGGTCCCTGTACATATTAGAACCCCAAAGTATCAGGGTTGTAAATCACATAGAAGGCTACAAGGATTATGGTAGGAGGGTGAGACTGAGCACCTTTATTCCCAGTTCCCCCACATGATGCTATTTGTTCAGCACATTGAATTACCTGAAGAGGGCTAAAGCGGAGTTTGAATCTGTATCTGCAGCTGTCTTCTCTACTGGTTTTGCGCAAAGAAGGCAACTAAATTGTTGTGGAGCATGCTAAGAGGAGTAGTAGTAGTAGTAGTAGTTTTATCATATATTAAATTTATATACAGGTACAGTCATACCTTGGAAGCCAGATGCCTTGTGAGTTGAACATTTTGGTTCCCGAACGCCGCAAACCTGGAAATGAGTGTTCCGGTTTATGTACGTTCTTTGGAAGCTGAACGTCTGATGTGACTCCCGTGGCTTCTGATTGCTTGCAGGAAGCTCCTGCAGCCAATCAGAAGCCACAGCTTGGTTGTGAAATATTTTTGGATGTTGAATGGACTTCCAGAATTCGACAACCTGGGTACGACTGTACTGCCCTTCATCCAAAGATTTCAGGGTAGTTCACAAGTTTCTCTGTCGTGCTTGTGCTAAATATGACATAAACCAGACATTTACTTTTGTGGATGGAGCACTTCTGAATTGCATTTGACGTTCGAACCACATTAACCCCAAATAATCTGGTATCAAAATCACCAAGGACAAGAGAGTTATGCTAAAGGTATTGGAGGACTAAGCACATTTTTAGAACTGGTGGTATAGTGACTATAGACAAGACCTGCAGCTGGGAGACCTAGAACTAAATCAGGATGGGAAACCACTGGCCTTCACAGCCTTCTTCTGAAACCGTCATAATTGTGACAATACATCACATTGATTTTGTTGGGCTTTGTTGCCTTTAGCTCTGTGTTGGATTATGGTCAAAATATTCCAATGGTACGATAGGGCCTTCTCAGTAGTGGTGCCCTAGATGTGGAATCAGAGGTACAGCTGGCAACAAAGTGGTTTAGCTCTCAGCACCAGCTGAAAACATCTCTCTTCCTCAAGGCCTTTCATGGAGGTGAGAATTGATATATTCAGCGTTTTGTTTTGTTTATAAAGGAGCAAACTGAGTGTTAAGTGTTCTGTTCATGTGGTTTTAATTGTTATAATATTGTGCATATTGCATTATTATTATTTGACTCACACTGAGGTCACTTGCAATGATTTAAATTCCAGAAATAATGAAAATAAATAAATAGGAATGTTCTGCCAGTGATAATGCTAAAGTTTAAGTCAATGTTAATGATGTAAAGGCTTCAGATTCTGCAAGTAATTTAATTTGAGTAGATGAAAAATAGGGTTTATTCTAAACATAGGAAAACTGCTATATGGCTGTAGATTACCTTCTGTTGTGAAGTATTGTTTGGGGTGTGGTGGAGGAGTCAAGAGCTCAAATTATTTGCATACTCATGCATTTTTTTCTTATGTTCGACAAAATGCAGTTGTTTGGCATCTCCCTTCTAGCTTGCAGCTACTCTGCAGAATGCCCTTGACCTCAAATATGAAGTTTATAGCCAGCACAAGCATATTCTTGGCTTGAGTATGATTTGCCCTAGTCCACTCCCAAAGCATGTTGTAAGATGGCAGGATGTCCACGAGTTTAAGAAGAACAATGTGAAATGAAAGGATTTATTTTCTATGTAAATAAATAAATAAATAAATAGAGCTTGTCACAAAAAGTACAACCTATGCATCAAATTGGATAAAGTAGAAGCATTAATTCTTTAAGCATATTTTATGCTTTTGCTCTAGTACTCTGATTAATTCCCACCTATGTAAGTTTGACACAAGGCTACTTCATTGTGGTTTGTGACCCTTGGGATACTTAGGATACATCAGAATCCATGGTTTGCTTTATTTTTTCTGTTACAACTGTGAAGAAACATAATCCGCCATTTTATGTTCTGTACTTCATTGTAAAGTGGTTCCTTTCCATTTCAGAAGTTGTTACAACCAGGAGGTTAAAATGAGCATAGGAGGGTCAAAGTTTCTGCCCAGGATTTTGACACTGAAGGGGGAAATGAATCCTAAAGACTAAAAGGAAGGGGTAGGAAGGACCCTCTCCCCCCCCCCATGGAAGAAAGAAACTCAGACCAAACTCTTTTGTCCTTCTGATTGGCCAAGATGTTGAAAGAACAGTGGATGAGAGAGAGAGAGAGAGAGAGAGAGAGAGAGAGAGAGAGAGAGAGAGAGAGAGATATGAAGCTGGCAAATATAGCATAGAGATGGAGTATGACTACTGCTGGAGAAAGAACAGCTGAAATCAGAGACCAGAAGACTACAGCAGATCCAGACTCTAGGAATGGAAAGTGAGGGCTGCTAAGTGTTGGCTTGGGTAGTAGATAAACTATCTTAGACCTTTTCCTCCGTTGTTTCCATCTTCTTTCCTGGTTAACTATTCAGACTGTTTTATAATTAGGTTGTCTCTCCCTACCCACAAAATCTTCACCGGCCATTTGGTTGCTAGGCAAGCAATGTTTAGCAAGGTGTATGTTTCTTAATGCAGCTGTTTTCATTTTAATCTGGTTTTGATGAGAGTTTTGCAGTTATGATTTTGTACATTTCATATTTGTTGCCCACCCAAGTTTCCAAGATGGGCTTTAAATCGAAATTGGCAACTGTTGTACTAGTTCCGCATGCAAAGTATTAAGCCGGGGAAGTACCCAAACTTACTTATCTAATATGAGAAGGCTGGTCCTTGCATTACTACTGTTACAGAGTCTCACCTTGTGGCTGAGCTTCATTGAGAGAGCAGCAGGACTTATGATGCAGCAAGTAATATGGATGTCAGTGGAGTTAGAAAGAAATGCTGCAGCCAGAAAATACTGCAACTCCCTCTTGCATTTTGAATAAGCAATTTTCCAGTCTGTTGTCTTCTGTCAAACGTGATGTTCTGAAGCATTTAAGCAAAGTTAATATTGCCATTGAGCTATAAATTGGGGTGGTGAAAGCTTCATAATGAAACTTCCACCCAAGCAGAATCAACCAATGTTCAAGCTTCAGTATAAACTAAAATCTGGTCCAGCTCTTGAACCTGCCAGTGGCACTGAGCCAATATCGAAATCTGGTAATTTATTTGAATTTAGACATAGAGCAGGAATGGGGAACCTGTTCGACTCCAACTCCCTTCATCCCTGACCATTGCTTATGCTGGGGCTGATGGGAGTCAGATTCCAACAACGTTTGGAAGGACACCGCTTCCCTATTCATGATCTAGAGCATGCTTTTTTCTGTTCAAAGCCAAAAACTACTGTCGTGGGTTTTGTGTGTGTGTGTGTGTGGAAACCAAACACAATTTTTGTGTACAGATAGAAACTAGGGTCTGTATTCTAAGAGCTACTTCACTCAACAAGTTAAGGTGATATATATTTTATCATATCAAATGATTCACATGGTAAGAACTAAAAAGTACTTATTTCCACAGTCATGCTTTGTATATCAGGGACTCTGGAGGCGCTGTGGTCTAAACCACTGAGCCTCTTGGGCTTGCCGATCAGAAGGTTGGCAGTTCAAATTCCCACAATGGGGTGATCTCCCGTTGCTCTGTCCCAGCTTCTGCCAAGCTAGCAGCTCAAAAGCACGCCAGTGCAAGTAGATAAATAGGTACTGCTGTGGCAGGAAGGTCAACTGCATTTCTGTGCACTCTGCTTTCCATCACAGTGTTTCGTTGCGCCAGAAGCAGTTTAGTCATGCTGGCCACATGACCTGGAAAGCTGTCTGTGGACAAAGGCCGACTCCCTCAGCCTGAAAGCGAGATGAGCGCCGCAACCCCATAGTCACCTTTGACTGGACTTAACCGTTCAGAGGTCCTTTACCTTTACCTTTGTATATGATTATTTCAGTTTCCACACAATTATTGCCAGTGTAGTGTGGTACCAAAGTACATTTAGGTGAATGATCTCTGCACTTTGGCAACAGTTCCCATTGATAGAAAAACACAGCAGCACAAATTGACAGCGTCTTCAGGGCATTCTGGGTCAGCCAATGTTGGCATCACATGTCATGGTAGTTCTACCACCCTCAGAGGTTTAGGGAGCTGATGGCCTGGAAGAAGGCATTTTCTGTGTCCCTCCCCACAGAGATTTATCCACATCCGCAGCTTTTAGCAAACATTGAAGACACATTTCTTTACCCTGGCTTTCAACACGTGAGATGTATGTTTTGGGGACCTACCCTATTCCTATGACTGTAATTTGTTTTAAATGTTTTCAATTCTGAATTTTAAATAGTTGTAACCCACCCTGGGACCTGCTGGTGTTATGCGGGTAATAAATAAATATAATCATCATAATGACATTACAGTGGTGCCCCGCAAGACGAACGCCTCGCAAGACGAAAAACCCGCTAGACGAAAGAGTTTTCCGTTTTGGAGGCGCTTCGCAAAACGAATTTCCCTATGGGGTTGCTTCGCAAGACGGAAAAAATCTTGCATCCCCCCGCGGTTTTTTCCCGCTTTTTCCGCCCTTTTCTTAAGCCGCTAAGCCGCTTATAAGCTGTTCCGCTGATAAGCCGCTTAACAGCTGATCGCTGGAAGCCGCTTGACAGCTGTAGCGCTAATCCGCTAAGATGTCAATGGGCTTGCTTCTCAAGACGAAAAAACCGCTAGACGAAGAGAATCGCGGAACGAATTCTTTTCGTCTAGCGAGGCACCACTGTATGCAGATGCAAATCGCACTGCCCTAAATCTGTTTGGCAGTGCAGTAGCTCATAGCTTAGCCTCAGATTTGGGTGGTAGGTTTTACATTGAAGCCCCATGTGTCTTGCCACTGATGGAATCAGACTTGGGAGGTTACACGTGTTACCTTCTGCAGCATTTCAGATGCCTCTCTTTCATCCTACAGCATATGTAAAGATCTAAGCATAGGCATTATATCTCCATATATTTGTCTGCTGTAGGCTCCTTGATCCCCATAGGTCAAACGTTTATCATATAGACTCCAAATAAGAGCTTTCAAATGGTGTCATTTATGTGTTCTAAAATGTGATTCTGAAGTCACCAGAAAACTATAGTATACTGCATGCTTTGGTATTGGTGATAACCATTTTGTTTCTAAAAAGTCTTTTTCTATAGCACTTTCTAAAGAACGAAATAGGGAGAAAAAGGTAGGAGATTGCTGTTCCAAACTGTTTGTCCATCTATCCCAGTATTGTCTACTGACCACAACTCTCCAGGGTCTCAGCCACAGGGTATTTTTCATCACCTGCTGCCTGAACCTTTCAACTTAGGATGTCAGTCATTGAACCTGGGGTCCCCTGTCTGAAAGAAATGTACTCCACCACTGAACCATTCATTGTTCCTTCCTCAGGTAACTGTGGAAATCTTAAAAGGTAACTTTGCTTTTAAAGTGTCTTGGCTAAAAAAAAAATGATTTCTTTTTATGGCAGTAACAGAGCAGCTGTCACTCTTTCATAATGAATTTCCCACATAAAGGGGTGCACCTAATTTCTAAGTCCACTTTTAAAAACCAAAACAGCATTTCTTCTGGTCAGGATACAATAGTGGGAGAGGGAGCTGAAATTTCCTGAAAGACTGAATTGTATTCTAAAGATCTAAGAGAGAATTTCTCACGCATGATACGTAAAGCCCATCTCCAGACGTTGTGACACTCACTGCTGTAGACAGTGTTTGCCGTCCATAAATTTACAGCTTACTCTGCCCTATTCATAACTTGACTGGGTGTTTTTTTTTAAAGCAAAAATAAATAAATAAAACAATATATGTATAGATAGATAAAGATATAGGTGTATAAAATATATCCGGTTACAGGTTGTGTTCTATTTAGTTCTTGATTGAAACGTATTGCTCCTCAGTATCTTTTAGCTATGAAAATTATAATATGGAACAGAGATTAGAATGAAATTATCATGGCTTGAAGCCATTTGCTCAGTGGTGGCAGCCACATAAACCTGGGCCCTGAGAATGATGATAATACATTAGGTTCTGCATGCCTGATATTATTGCTGTACATTATGTATGTTTCATTTATACTATTTCGCATACACCAGCAATGCTGACAGATAGGTAATTACTCTCTGCGCCAATGAACACTTATCAGCACCGCCGCTGTTTATTGCTGGAATGAAGTGCGCTTGTCAGTCAAGGTCACTTGTTTGTGTGTCCTCTTTAATAGTTCTTTCACAGTTGTTGAACTTTGCATACAGTTCTTATGGCAGGGTTTCCTTTACTCCATAATGTGTTGCTTGTGTTATCAAAGTCACTTATATTTATCACTTTAATTGATAAACAACTGGGTTGCAGGAAGCATAACTAAAGATGTGGAAAAGCATATTTTGCTAGTCAGCTGATCCCAGCAGGCACCTAGTAATGAATGACTTGAAGGTGGAGGTGTTCAGGATAGACCTTCCTTCGTAGATGGTGATATATGCCACAAGCCTAAGTGGAATTCTTTGCAAGAAAGTAACGCCTTCATTCCATAGCAGCGGGCACCAGTCCAGTTTTTCAGACAAGCCATCGAGTTAATATTGTGTGCTTTGGGGAAAGATAGTCACTAAATCTGAACAGGATGGCTATTGTTTTCATACTAGGGCATTTCTGTAATAGGAACCATACCTTTTAAAATAAGGTTTACACATCTCAAATTAATATTGTAGGAAGCCATTATTAATGCATTAATGATAGTATTTTATTTCTCACGGATAATCATTCGGTGCCAGATCAGTGACTCTTCTCCTTTAAACATGTCAAGGTTTTTTCCCCTCTCTTTCTTTTGACGTCAAAGCAATCACAAAGGCATTATGTCAAGCTTGTAATTTCATGGTTGCAAAAGAGAGTGAAATTCTTAAGCATTTTCACTCCCTCCCTTTTGCTTCACTGCCCGCCTAGCCCCCGTCCACAAACTGAAGCTTTATTAGAAAATCTGGAACAACCTTTAGGATATAATTTATCCAGTAAAGATAGCTGTAGCTATTTCCTTAAGCCTGTAATCAGCCTGAGTTTGTATTTCGTGAGATTTATACTGCAGTTGCTGGTGACCAAGAGGAAAGGGGAAGCTTAAGATAATTTATGAAGATCATATTGCATGTGTGTGTGTATTTACTTTACTTTTCTACCATAGTGGCATTTAAGTGTGTTGTGTGTGCGTGTGTACCAATGAAATACAGATTTTCTTCAGGCATTAAGGAAAAAATCCGCTAAATTGTTAAAATAAACACTGCTTTTGTCTAAAATAACACACAGCTCAACACTATAGCTCCTCATGTCTCTTATAAATAGCTGAGGGGATCTGGCTCTGCAAAAGTATATAATTTAATTATTAAAGGATTTTGACAATTGTCAAGGTGCATGGTATCCATGAATGTTTCAGTTAATTTGATTACAGCCATAGAGAAAGAATTTAACTTGTGCTGAAAGCAGTAGCTCTTGTATCTTAATATTGTGATTTGAGTATATTTGAATTTTAGCCATGGATTTGAAAGCAATGAATGTGGATGTTGACAAGCAACCTGTCCATTTTCAGAGGCGCTTGAGTGGGGGGCCCCATGGAAATGAATGGTACCTGCACAGCAACGGTACATGACTGTTTGCGCCCCCTATGGATAGTTTCTGATGTCTGAGTCAAGAGTGTTGTTTTTAACATGCTGGCTCTTCTGAATCTCTCCTACCTATCTTACCTTCCCTATTTTCAAATCTATGCCTTGCCTTGGTTCTTAGTTACTAGAACGTTACAAAGGAAGGGTTTTGATCTCATGTAGATAGCGTAGCATTAATTACCCTGACACTAATTAAACTGCATCAAACAAATACCACCGTGTTCCTCAGGGGGACAACAGAAGGCAGTTTAAAATAATTACTGGAGCTTCATGCATGTGTGAAGTTTTCATTACTCTTAGGACATGAGCAAAAGAGATTTCATATCATTAAAAATCCCCCCTCCCTCTGTTCCTTTAGTGTTTTGGAAAAAATAAGGCTTAAAATTTCCTTGGAGCATATTGATGTCTAAATAGTAGCAGTTTCAGTTCCTGCATACAGTAACTTTCTCTAAGAAACGCAAGTCTGGGAAGCGGGAACAGGTGTTCTTGTCCGCATTCTGGTATGCTTATGTATTAGCTTATGTTTGTCAGACCATTTCATTAACCACCCACTGCTATCACATATACATATACTTTGTTCTTTCTGAACCATGAAATGAAATGCATATATCTTCACTAATGCTTGCTATCAGTGTAAATGAGAAAAGGAAGCTTATTACCAATCTCTGCTGCTGTGAAGCACATACCTCTGTACAGTTACAGGTAATAAACATCTTTTCATAAGTAGGAAGCAAGATATATTGAGCTCTGCATATAGTAAAACGGTGGTCCTTCGGAGCATACTCAAGGATCAACAGACAGCAATGCTTGCACATGTTACACATTCAACAGGGCACCCAAAAAGCATTTTTTTAAAACAACAACAACAGCTTGGAACCATATATTTCACACTGTATTGAATCCAATGAAACTTTTCTGGCTAATGGGTCCCATATTTCAGATGGCAATTAGGAAACATGTGTGCCATTGGTTCTCTGCAGACTTCCTATTCCCCAAGAGGCCTCTCAAGTCTTCTGGCTTCCACGTTCCTCCCACCTCCTTCTTTCTCTCCTCTTTCATCCTTTCCCCACCTCTCACTCATGTTCTCCTTCTGCCCTCCCCAACTTAAATCCCCTCCCTCTCTTTTGCAATGATATGTAGAGCGAATTAAAGGCTCCTGCTTTAAATCGGAGTTTGAAACCATGATTAGGAGTAGGTTTCCATCTCCATTTTAAAACCTGTGTTTGAGAGTCACTTTTCCAACCATAGGTTCAAACTCTTGTCTGAAACAGACTATGGTTAGTTGGCCTCTGACACAAGGCTTGCATAATGATAACCTTCATTCTCTCTGAAAGGGGAATTAAAAGGAAGGAGGGGGGAAGAGCATGTAAGAAGACAAAGGAGGATCAAAAACAGCTGGAGAAGCAGGCCACGTACATGCAAACAGCTGTGCAAGTAGCTATTTAAGGTTTAGAGAATTATTCTTTGGGGCAAGGGATTTTCTTCAGTGTTTCTTGGGAAGCGTTCTCCTACAGCTCACCTAGAGGGAATCATTTGATAAAGAGACTGATTTTTTGAAAACAGGCATTTTGTGTTGGGTTTTTAGTTTTTTTTAAGAGAATGCAAGCCGTTTCCCCATTCTTAGCTGTGGTTAAGTCTACACCGTCCCCTAGGCACTATAATAGTCTTGGTTCTGCAATTTTCTTTCTTTCTTATTTTATTTAATGAAATTTATACAATGTTTGATTTTAGAAAAACAAACCCAAAAGTGATTTATAAGGTGGTTTATTTTCTGTATTGTTATAAGCAAGAAGAGTTCTGTGAACCCATGATTAGAAACATGTCCCAAGCTCTTCTGGATCCCAAAGGTTATTTGGGATATATATATATATATATATATAACCCTTAAGAGATAGTTAAACTGCTTATTGCAGGATGGGATACAAAAGTGGTATTTTACTTTCACACTAGGGCTATTCAAAACCTCTCCACCCATTTATTTGCCACCCTCATTTGTTCCTGAAGCTCACAAGGCTTTCCAGATCAGCACAAAATAAAATAAATAGATAAATAAATAATAAATAAAAATAAAAAAATAAAAAATTCCTTCCAGTAGCACCTTAGAGACCAACTAAGTTAGTTATTGGTATGAGCTTTTGTGTGCATGCACACTTCTTCAGATACCATGCACATGAAAGCTCATACCAATAACTAACTTAGTTGGTCTCTGAGGTGCTACTGGAAGGAATTTTTTAAAATTTATTTTATTTTGTTTTGACTACGGCAGACCAACACGGCTACCTACCTGTAACCCGATCAGCACAGCTACTTGGAAATGCAAATCAACAGATTATGAATGAGCATGTTGAGATGTTGGCAGGGAACTCTTTATATCACAGCCTGCATTCATCAGAGAAGACCCAACTACAAAATAAAAGGCTTCAAATTTGATAACAAATCTTAGGGCCAGGACTGGATTTAGGTTTGATGAGGCCCTAAACTACTGAAGGTAATGGGGCCCTTTATATGTCCAGCCGTCCTTGTTAACAACAAATTGTCGCTGTTTTTTATGTTGAATATATGCTATATGGTAATTTATGGACCTAATAGATATCTAAAGCCATTTGCACATGTTGCCATGCAACCAGTCCATGCAGAATGTAGGCACCCTGTATATAGAAATGAGCAAACCAATGATATTTTAGGGAGCAGGGTAGCAGGCGGGGCCCATTACTTACATAATGGGAGCCTACACAACACAAAACACTGTTGCTGCATGTAGGTTTTATTTTATTTGTTTATTATCTTATATTTTGGAAATGTATGTCCAGGTTTTTTTTCCCTTTAATTTTTTGGGGGGCCCCCAAGAGAGTAGGGCCCTAAGCTATAGCTTATTTAGCTTATACATAAATCCGGCATTGCTTAGGGCTGAATGAAAATGATCTATGTTTTCTCATGCTCATTGGTGACTACTAAAATTGTGGAGGAGCGACATTTCTGCTATTTTTCAGGAAGAGAGAAATAAAATGTAGGGGAAATCAGGAGTTTCACATGGGGTGGGGTTAATATAGGCTGTCCTAAAGGCCACACACAATACTGAATTCTTTGGGAATGATGCTGTGTCATCATTGAGCATTGTTCCAAGGGAAATTGTGGAGAAGTAGGCAACCAGAACGGGACGCAGGTGGCGCTGTGGGTTAAAGCCTCAGCGCCTAGGACTTGCCGATCGAAAGGTCGGCGGTTCGAATCCCTGCGGCGGGGTGCGCTCCCGCTGCTCGGTCCCAGCGCCTGCCAACCTAGCAGTTCGAAAGCACCTCCGGGTGCAAGTAGATAAATAGGGACCGCTTACCAGCGGGAAGGTAAACGGCGTTTCCGTGTGCGGCTCTGGCTCGCCAGAGCAGCGATGTCACGCTGGCCACGTGACCCGGAAGTGTCTCCGGACAGCGCTGGCCCCTGGCCTCTTAAGTGAGATGGGCGCACAACCCCAGAGTCTGTCAAGACTGGCCCGTACGGGCAGGGGTACCTTTACCTTTTACCTTTAGGCAACCAGAAAGAGCTTTTCCTGTCACTGATGCTTCTGCAGAACTAGGAGCAGTATTTAAGGGTGTGTGTGAGAGAGTGAGAATAATTTTACTCCCCCCTTTTCAACCCTTTACCATTTTGAGGCAAAGGTTCTTATCCATGTATGTGTGATATGAATTCTGGATTAAAAGGAAAAGAGGATTCCTTAAATAAGGGATGGGAAACCTTGTAGTTCTCAGGATGTTGCTGGACTCCAAGGTGTCATCATCCTTGACCATTGGCTATGTTGGCTGGAGCTTGAGGTTATCCAAGTCCTCCAACATTTGGAGGCCCAAAGGTTTTAGATTAACTCAAAGGAACAGCTACTCCCACATGCGTCATCTTCAGAAGCCCCTTTCTTCATTGTGAGCTGAGGCAGGGTTAGGGTTAGGGAGAGAGGGCTTTCCCACCAACCTGTGGAACTCTTTCCCCAGAAGCACTTGCTTGGCACATAATCTTACGTCTGTTTGCCATCAAGCCAAAACCTCATTGTTCTTTCAGGCTTTATGATGTTTTCATCAGATCTCAGTGTGATTAATGCTGTAGCCTATTTTCTGTGTTAAGCTACTATATTGCTGTTGCTTTATTTTATGATTGTGAGTTAATTGCAAGTTCTAATTGAACTGAATTTTAACAGGATATTAAATATGAAGGACTGCACATTTTAAGAGAGCGCTTTCTAAAGAAACAAATGGAACGCCCTGATCCTGCCCAGTCTCTGAAGTTAAATGGCCCTGTGCCATGCTAACACATAGTTGAGAGCTCTTTAGGAAACTTTGTTTTAAATAAATAAACAGGACCAAAAATAATTTGGGAATGCTATAATTTAAAGAAAAATATCTGTAATGTTTCCTGCTAATATCAAAAGATTGCTCAGTTAGTTTCCTTAAATAAAGCACTGGGGAAATTGACACATTGAGAGCAAACCTGTAGAAGGGATTATGAGAATCCAGCTAACACACAGGCTAGAGAGTTTCTGTTTCTTTATAGACAGATGGTTTGTCCTATTTTAAACTGATAGATACTTCATACATTTCTTTTGGATGTCACTGATTTAACTGCCAGACAGTATCTGCTTGTAAAATTTTTGTTATTCCTAGATTATATCAAATGTATTTTTGGCACATATGGGATATCATACTGTATGTGAAGTTAATTTTTTCCTTACACTTAGCTCATACTTGAAAAAGTGTTTATATAATATTTTTTTTAAACTGTCTAAAATGAACAGTTCATTTTCCCCCCTTCTTCTTTTGACATGATGTTGACAGAAGTCGCTTTGATGTAGTTTAGAGTCATGAATTTTCTATCTGTTCTGTTTTTCCTGGGGCTCCATCTATTCAGACATCCTGATCTGTCATTTTGCAACACTTTGTGAAATGCTTGACAGAGAGTAGTTTTGACAAGTGCTGGACATCAGCAGCAATTCAGAATAAGCAGTGTATATTTCTCCAGGTAAAGTGACAAAACGTCTAAAAGCGTAAGAAGAGCTGCACAGTCTTCCATCACATTTAATGTTACAAAGCAAAACCTTTTCTGTTTTCTATATTTGTTCAAGCAGTTTGTATAAGTTAGTTCTGGAGAGAATGTCGGAACCTGAGTTCAGAAAGTCAAAATTAAATATAAAAATTAATTTTGAATGGACTGAAAACTAGCAGAAACCTTTTTGAAATAGAATGAAGATCTAAAATATGTGAGGCAACCCAAAAACTTTTATTGACAGGCAAAATTTCTTATTTTATGCACTTCATCAGTTCAGCTTAGGTTTTATATATCATTCAACAATCGTAAGAGTATTATTTTGTTTTAATGTTGACTATTGGTAGATACCCACTTACTAATTATAGTGATTTGCAATTATGTAGTGTCTGTTGCTTTACATGGTTTTCAATATTGAAAATGTAAAACATTTTTTTATAATTAATTTGCATCTGTATTCACTCAAGAAACAGCTGTTGAAAGTTGAGGGGGATGTAAAATGGCACAGCCTCGAGATGTCCGTGTTCATTCAGCTAACTCCTTTTTGATGTGATACCTACTGGCAGAGTTGTGTGGTGAATTCAACTTTTTTGACAGCCATCAGCCCCACTGACCAGTAGTTTCAGGTTTTGTAGTTGGGAAAGAGAAAAAAGGGGGAAATATTTCCATAATTTAGGTTTAGGGTTTTTTTTCTTTCATCTGCCAGATCGAAAGGCCCTGCCAACAGCTATCTAAATCAACACCATGCCAACATATTCTGTAGTCCGAAGGTCACTCAAACATCTGGCCCCGCAATCTTGTTCTTTAAGGTTTGTCACTGGGCAGCATCTGTTTATAGATGCTTTCTCAATCTCTCTTTGATCACTTTGACAGCAAAAAGAAGCTTCTATCATTCTTGATGTGTTAAGGAAAAATATTTGGAGCATGGACCATTTAAAAACAGCCATGATTTCTGAGGAGCAGTGTTATCTGTGTTGTAAATTATAAATCTTTCAGTGCTGCCTATTGCTACAGATTAATTTAGATATAACCAGTATTGTAGCATGGGTGTGAAGGTGTTTGGGAAAGCAATTGCTTTTTTTAAAAAAGGGGGTGCAGATGGCCCTTTTGCTATGGCTTTCTGATGTATAGTCAGAATGCAAGAGATATCTAAATGAAAGAAACCTTGCTCAGCTAAGGACGGTCAAAGCTGTTGTTTTTTTAAAGAGAATTTGCAAACTAGACTGTTCATGCTGGCATAGGTCACATTATCCCCTTCTTAAATATGGAAACCTGCTTCTGAAAGGACAGTTGATACTGAAAATGTGCCAGTGGGGTGCTTGATCACTTGCCCCTGAGTGCAGTTAGTGGGCCAGGGATGTTAGCCAACCATCTCACAGAGGGACAGTATAGGTCTGCAAGCAATCTGGAAAGTGCAGTAGGACTCAAGCTCTCTTCCTTTGGAGTGATGCTGGCCTTGTTGAATATGGTCAAAAGAAGAAAGCTTGAGCTAATCAGGAGGCGAGATTTTTGTGAAAGAATTAGGGGCTCAGTTGAGTGAATGAATTCCTAGGCCCGAATGGACTCAGCTGCCCAACCCCACCCCCGTTTTTAACTTCTAACAGTATGTCTTTGGCACTTGGCGAGATCCAACAACCCTGGCCATGGGATCACAGGGTCATTCATATTCTTACCTGATACAAGTCACCTCCCTTGGTTGATTATTGGTTTGGTAGAGTTTGGGATATAGCCCTCTCTGAGCAACTCACATATCAAATAAAAGCAGGGATGATCTAAATCATTATTAAGTTTGTGAAGAGGATATATTTTAGAATGACATAACTGTAGGCCACTTTGATTGTGAATGGAGACAAGTCAATACATCAATAGCATTATTTTAGTTCTCTGGTTTGCATTGTTTCTGGCAAGCCAGTTGTGGCTCTATCCATAAGCTGACTAACTAGTAATTCCAGCTGGAATTAAATTATCCCCATTTTCTTTTTGTTCCTTTCTTTTTTCAATATTTTATTAATTTTCCAAAAACAACAAAAAATAAAAACAATAATACATACTCAAACATAGAAAAAAATAGAGTTGACTTCCCCCTATTCCCTTCCCTGGTTCCATTGTTTATCATCATACCGCATGTCCATTTTAAATTACAAAATCATTAAAATTACTTATTGTCCAGTCATAATGTCTTTACAAGTATGTTTAGGGAAGCTTTTAATGTGTGACATTTTAATGTATTTTTAATATTTGTTGGAAGCCACCCAGAGCGGCTGGGGAAACCCACCCAGAGGGTTGGTGTACAAATTAATAATAATAATAATAATAATAATAATAATAATAATAATAATAAATATGCTAATGTATTAACCCGTGTACATTGCTTCTGTATATATGCTATAAAATCCTCCCAATCTTCTTTAAATTATCCCCATTTTCATGCATTTGAAGGAAGCATGCAGCCTGTGGAACAGATGTTCTTCATCCTTGCATTTGATTGGAAAAATTGAGATGATGGTGCAAGAAATGATTATTTAGCACCTGCCTCAGGCTCAAGGCTAGCTTAGCATGCCATCATGTATCTATAAAACTATTACATAAAGTCATAATTTGCATTTTCTGGCTCCTCACACATTTTGTCCAAAGTGGTTCATGTCGTAGGTTTCTTTTCACCTTTCATCTCCACTCTTTGACTGTTAATTGAGCATGCATCCACCATCAATGAAGATAGTACCTCTCGTTGGTAATTTAGGGAGGATTCCTATGCTCCCGGAAAGAGGTTGTTGAATCCTGCAGACTCCCCCTTTCTACAGATCAAGTAGGAAATCTGTGGGCAGAGGAGGAGGCCTGACTCTAGAGGCCTCCTCACTGCAGCAGCAGAAAGTTCAGTCACCATCAGTGCTCTGAAAAATGGTGTTGGGTGGATCAGGGGAGGCCTCAAATCCTGAGGATCTATTGCCTTCCCATTTGCCAAGAAAGGAGACAAATTGCACCAGCTCTGGAAATCGGTCTTTGGCCTCCCATTGAAACCTATGGGAAGGGAATGAGCCGTGTAGACACCCATAGCAGAGACCTTGTCATCCATTTGGAAAAGCCTGTTAGAACAGAAATGTCTTCAATTGTTTCTGGGAAATGCAGGTAATGGTGCCTGTCAAATCTCAGCAAGAATGCTAAGAACAGGGGCAGCTATGCTAAAACCCTTGCTCCAAGTTGCTGTGGAACAGGCTTCTGAGATCTTTGGAGCTTAAGAAGGTCTCTTGCAGACCACAGTGACCTATTGGATATATAAACTGTAAGGCGGTCTTTCAAGTAACCTGGTTTTCCTGAGCAGCATAGGGCCTTGTATATTAGAACCAATAAAGTGGTACCTCTAGTTATGTACTTAATTCATTCTGGAGGTCCATTCTTAACCTGAAGCTGTTCTTAACCTGAAGCACCACTTTAGCTAATGGAGCCTCCTGCTGCCACTGCACTGCCGGAGCACGATTTCTGTTCTCATCCTGAAGCAAAGTTCTTAACCCGAGGTACTATTTCTGGGTTAGCGGAGTGTGTAACCTGAAGCATATGTAACCCATGATACCACTGTATCTGTATATCCATATTTTCTGAACACACTTAACATGTTTGTCTTTTCCTATGGGATTAATTGCAAATCATACAAGAGTGCAGACTAAAAATAAAGTGGCTGTGGGTGGAAATCAAAAAATGAGTACAGAACTTTTTAAAGTGGCACCAGAGGGCAATTGGGAAAGTAAAGGTTCAGTAAGCGAATAGTGAGAAAACTGAAAAAAGCATCCTTGGAAATGCATCTTGTTGCACACATAGAGTTAGACTCTCAAATGTGTGTGTGTGTGTAGCCCTTCTGCATAACCAGAATAAATGTTCCTAGATTAGAAAAACAGGCGCTAGATGAATGAAGGTGCTGCTGTGTTTCACAGACTATAATAAAGGGGTGGTATCAGATCTGAGGGGGACCCTCAAAATGTGCCCTTGGACAAGCCCCTTTCTAAGTTAGCAGGCCCCTACCCCTCAAACTTATCTGAAAAATGGGAAGTGAGCATTTTAATTTCCAGTTGTGATATGGAACAACACTCCATCCAGAGGCAGAGCTGGAAATTTAAAAAGCCGCCTGTCATTGCCGCCCTCTGGAAAATTGTATGAATTAAATAATCATATGTTCTATCAACCACAACCCAGGCAGGTATTAACATGCATAGATGCAACATTGCTGATTGGGCATTCACTTTTATTGGGACTATTTTCTGACTGAAGTATTTTACGATAATAAATTGCTGACTTTTTTAAACTAATGAACTGATAAATCAACTAGATTTAAATAACTTCTCATATTACCAAAAGCTAATGCTCATTGTTAGTGCAATAGGAAATGATAAATGATTAAAAATGGCCTAACACACCAAAACAATAATGGGCTAGAGTAAAATAAAATAAACAAGTGTGTGCTTAATTCTCAGGTTAAACCAGTTGAATTTGCAGTCCTATTTCTTTTCCTTCCTTCCTTTCCTTCCTTCCTTCCTTCCTTCCTTCCTTCCTTTCTTTCTTTCTTTCTTTCTTTCTTTCTTTCTTTCTTTCTTTCTTTTTACTAATACCTTAACTGTAAGATGCTGAGGCAAGGGCTGGAATATGAATCTAAATAATAAATAATTACAGATGCAAATATTCATATTTATTTAGGACATCATTTCCCACCCTTTCTTCCATCATGGAACTAAAGGTGGTTAATGCATGGGGTCTCCCAGGCAGGTACAGAGCATGCCATACTTAACTGCAGCAAATTGACTGCCTGTTTATCCCCATGTCTTGAGACACGGCAAGAAAATGAAATCCCCTGTTCCTAATATAGCACAAACTATCACACATGCCATTTTCTGCTATATTAGTTGGAGGTGCAGTGCTTGCGCTATTCAGTAGGATTTTGGGTGCACAACTTGTTGCATTGTTTGTAGCTTTTATTACCATCTGTGTGATGCTGCTGGCCCTTGATGCATATATATAGATAATTATCAGTTGCTAATTATTAAGTTAATCACACTTATCCCCACTGAAATCAATTAGCCATGATTTCACACGGAAGTGTGACTAATTTAGGTTAACTCCAACTCAATGAATGCAACTTACACTTTTTTCCCCATTGCTCTTTGTTATTATTATTGGATTGCCCATTTCTCTTAGCCTCATGTTTGTCTCGAGATTCCCCCTTCCCCCTCCTCCCCAACTCGTTTCTTCTAATACAACTAGACAAGACACATGCTAAAATTAACCAATAGATGGGAGATTATCACTTCTGAGGTACAAGTGATCAAGTAAGCTGCTTTCCAGGGTCTTGTCAAAATATCAGGTGTTAACCAGTGTGTCTTCCTCCTCCCTTGTAAGAAACACATTTATTCATTAAAACATTTCTATACTATCCTTCATCCTACTTGAATTTCAGGGAGATGCACAACAAAAATGTATCTCATAATATCAAATGTTTAAAAATATTTTTTTCTACCAGTGGCGTAGTGTGGGTTGTCAGCACCCGGGGCAAGGCAAGTAATTTGCACCCCCTAACCCATGGATTTGCGCCCCCTAACCCGTGGATTTGCGCCCCCTAACCCTAACCCCCAGATGTTGCGCCTGGTGCGGCCGGGCCCCCCCCCCTGCACCCCCACGCTACGCCACTGTTTTCTACTGATCCAAAGGACAAGACCTGAACCAATGGTTTCAAATTACAAGAATGGAGATTCTGAATAAAGATTAGGAAAAACTTTCTGCTCTCAGCATGGGCGTAGCCATGATTTTTGTTGAGGAGGGGCAAGACTTTGATGGTGGGGCAGGACTTTTGTGTGTGGGGAGAACCAATGTGATTAGTCAGTTAGTCAAGTATTTCTGTTGTTCTACAGTGGTACCTTGGTTCTCAAACTTAATCGTTCCAGAAGTCTGTTCCAAAACCAAGGCAAGCTTTCCCATAGAAAGTAATGCAAAACGGATTCATCCATTTCAGACTTTCAAAAGCAACCCCTAAAACAGAAATTTAACATGAATTTTACTATCTAACGAGACCATTGATCCATAAAATGAAAGGCAATAAGCAGTGTACTGTACTATGAATAAATAAGATAGTATTGTAGGTGATAAAAATTAAAATTAATTTTTTTTCTTACCTGCACTGATGACAGTCATTCTTTGGATGGGGGGCTTTTATCCATTTCTGCAGTCACACAATCAATCAATCAATCAATCAATCAATCAGTAGCCAAACTGGGTTTCACACAGCCACAAAAACAAATTACAGTGGTACCTCTGGTTGCAGACACAATCCGTTCCGGGGTGCTGTTTGCACCCCGAAAAGTCCACAACCAGAGCGGGGCTTCTGCGCATGTGTGAAGCACAATAGAGCACTTCTGAGCATGTGCAAACCACACAGAACACTTCTGTGCGTGGGGCGAAACCAGGAAGTAAACGCTTCCGGGTTTGCCGCATTCTTAACCTGAAAAACGCAACATGAAGCGGTCACAAAAAGAGGTATGACTGTAACGGAAAAAGCCTCAAAAACAAAAACGTAAAATAAATAGCAAAAACAAAAGCGCCAAACTGAATCCATTCTGGAAGTCCATTTGACTTCTGAAATGTTCAAAAACCAAGGCACAGCTTCTGATTGGTGCAGGTGCCCCAGAAACAATAGCTGACAACCGCATCAGATGTTTGGCTTCCGAAAAGCATTTGAAAACTGGAACGCTTACTTCTGGGTTTTCAGCATTTGAAAAGAAAGGCGTTTGAGTACCAAGGCATTGGAGAACCAAGGTGCTACTGTACTTGATCCGGGGGGGGGGGGGAGCTGCCCCCGCCTGCCCCCTAGGCTATACCCATGGTTGAGAGCTGTTTGGCAGTGGAACAGACTCCTTTGGGTCCTCCTTCACCGGAAGTTTTTAAACAGAGGCTGACTGGCCATCTGTCAGGGATTCTTCAGCTGTGATTTCTGCGTTGCGGGCAGTTGGATTCTTGGGGTCCCTTCCATCTCTACAGTTCTATGATTCTGTGATACACACTAGCAGATAGGAAAGGAAACATAACATAACATAAATAATATTATGTCCTTTTTGACTACTGCATAACAGATACATTTCAGAAAATACAAAGCATTGTCCACAGCTTAAAAATCCATTCTCTTCAGTGTCCATGCTTCCAAAATATCATATTAAAAAACAAAAGGCTCTGCACCATGTTTCTATAGCGCACCTTTCTGGGGCATAAAGCCTCTGGGTTCATTGTACACATTACAGTCCCAAGTGTTCAATAATGTTAGAGGCCCTCGGGACTCTTTCTGCATGTCATGTTGAAGCTGTTTAAATATTATGATTGTGAGTGAAGATATGCAAACTGTTCTGACATGTTCGCATTAGCTTTTGCTATACATCTGTACCAGTGCATTGCTCCCACCCCAAACATAGCCCTTTTAAAAGAGAGGAAAAAATACTCTAGATTGCTAGATTTATGTTTGCATCATTTTTTGATGAGGAGAGGAAATGCCTTGCCTGCCTCCTGAACTGGAATTCTACACACGAGTGCTCTTTTCCACCAGCTCTTTTCAACCTGTGTGATGCCAGTGCCACTTTGTAAAATGAAAAATTTATTCTCCAGGGAAATGCCTTCTGACTGATTCTTTTTCAGGCCCTTTGCATTCTTGTTTCCCCCCCTGAAAACTATTCAGAAATATCACTGGTCCCCATCAGGGTGGCATCTCCATGGCGGGCTGTTTCAATTATTTTTCATACTGCAAAAGTTATGTTAAGAGCAGATGTCAATCATCACTCGCCACGAGTGGATTTGCTAGATTTAGGACAGACAGGAGAATGAAGGTTAAGAACAGGCCACAACGGAGATTATCATAAGTAATGAACTTGTGTGTGTGTGTGTGTGTGTGTGTGTGTGTGTGAGAGAGAGAGAGAGAGAGAGAGAGAGAATGTGTGTATATGCACTGTAGACAATTTGCAGACAGATCTGGATTAATGTTTATCCCAAACAAGAGATTACTATATGTCTGTTTCTGGCTGTAAACAGACATTATTAAACAGAAGGTTTATGTTCATGAAAGGCAACTACAGGTGTTGTGCATTTATGATGTATTATATTCCATGAGAAGAATTCACCTGTTCAATTCCTGCTCTGAGAATTACCGTATTTTTCACTCTGTAAGATGCACCAGACCACAAGACGCACCTAGTTTTTGGAGGAGGAAAACAACAAAGAAAATATTCTGAATCTCAGAAGCCAGAACAGCAAGAGGGATCGCTGCGCAGTGAAAGCAGCAATCCCTCTTGCTGTTCTGGCTTCTGGGATAGCTGCGCAGCCTGCATTTGCTCCATAAGACGCACACACATTTCCCCTTACTTTTTAGGAGGGAAAAAGTGAGTCTTATAGAGCAAAAAATACGGTATATTGGAAGTGAATTACATTTTTTTTGAAAGGTATTTATTAAAGTTTTCAAAAGATTGTATAAAATAGAAACAAACAGAAAAACAAACAAACCATAAGACATACATATAAAACACATACAATAACAAGTATAATTTTAATCCCTTATATTCATAAAACTTACTTTCCCGACCTCCTCATACCTCCCCTTTCTGTATTCCAATCTCCAATTAAATCCATTCAGCAAATCCTTCCCCTAATTTCTATTTAATTTTTGATCTTTCTTTTCTTAATTACATAATCATTACAGCTATTGGAAGTGAATTACAAACACCTTTTCCTCTGTGATGAAACGTAAGTAAGAAAGATAGCAGAGTCTTTCCTGTTTGGAGATACCAGAGATTGAACCTGAGACCTTCTGCATGCAAATAGATTCTTTCCTGCCAAGCTATGGCCTATCTACACAGATCAAATAAATAGTTTCCATAAAGCTCTAAAATCTTTAATGAAACTATTTGCCCGGACAGCCCTGAGCTATAAATACTTCAGCATCTTAGACATGCATCAAAGCAACTGGAAAATTGGCTAGTCGCCTGCATTGGAGGGAGTTGCACTCTCTCTAAATTTGCAGGTTGGACTACATGACCCCCAGGGTCCCTTCCAACTCTACAATTCTATGAATCTAGGTACTTATGTGCTAGATGCATAGTTGTCGTCAGCGAGGCCCAAGTGAGCTGTGTGGTTAGGAGTGTCTTTTACCAGCTGATATGGCAGATACGGACATATCTGGATCAGGATACCTTAAAGACTTCCTGAGCTTTTCTATCCCAGCTTGATCACTGAGATCATTTGGAAGAGGGCTGTTAGTTGTCTCCTGTGTTACAGAGACCTGGCTGGCCTCAAGCAGAAGTCCAGCATTTAGTGTCACCAGTCCCAAGCCATGGAACACTTTTCCAGCAAATAATCACCAGGCATCTTCACTTTTGACTTTCTTGAAGACTTCTGTATGCCAACAGGCCTAGGCAGCTGTTTAAAGCCTTTTGACTCATGAGCCAGACATTTTAATGATTTTCATATTTTATTTTATGCATACTGTTGCACACTGCCCTGCTGTTTTAGAAGAGGTCAGTATATAAATACTTCTGTAAATAAATAAATGTAGCATATCAATTCTGAGAAGGAAATAAATGCATGTTTATATTGTACTAAATATTGTAAGCCCTGTCTCTATCTCTGTTACAGCCTTCCCCTCCAGTCTGGTGACCTTTCGATTTTGCTAAACTACAATTGCCATCATCCCTGGCTATTGGCCATGCTGGCTGGGGCTGATGGGCAATGGAGTTTGAAGCATCTGGAGGATTACTGTATTGAGTAGTGACTTCTATACTTGCATCATGATAAAAAAAACCCAACCTACTCTGTAATAGATCAATAAAATATAGTTCTGCAGAGAAATTTCCCAAATTGCTTTCTGGTGCAAGTATGTACCTAACTCTGGCCAGCGACTGAAATAGATCAATTCATCCTGCTTATTAACCTTTACAATGTGCTGGGGTGGGAGGTTATTGTTCTGGAGTTTTTTGTTCTTGTTTTTATTATGTATTTTGTGTTTTTATCTTGTATTTTTATGCTGAGAACTGCCCTGAGATATTTGGCTGAAGAGTGGTATACAAATTTTTATAAATTTAATACCTGGGAGTAATTCCCACACAATACAGTAAAACTTACATCTGAGTAGAAGCAAGCATTGCATTGGAAGGCTGCAACTCTAAACACATTTACTAGGGAAAAGTCCCCATTAAATACTGTGGCACTTATTTGAGCGTAAATATGCATAGGCTAGCATTGCCTGTTTTAGAAATGTTCTAGTCAATGCTCCCTGGGAATAAATTATTGCACCTGGTACATGTTGTGGCTGTTTCTTCAGAGTATTTTCCCATTATAGAACCAACACCTTCACAACGTTAACAAAAACATAGGCCAGCAGATGTTGTCAGCCAAGCTCTTAAATTCTAAATTAAATACATGGATTTTGTGTTATACTTTAAAAGAAGTATAAGAATAATAGGAGGCCATAAGAAACTCAATCCAGATGTGTTTTATAAGTTTTGTACAGTGAAACATCTAATTCTAGCGCGCACTCTTGAAGGCTAATATATTAATATATTATTGATATAGTAGCATGCCATCTCGGCTCAGTTGGCAGGGAGCCATAAGTCATCAAAATGACCTCTATCCTCCTAAGCAAAGACAGAAATGAAGATGCATTTCTGTTATCAGTCTATTATGGGTCATAAGCGGTACCAGTATTGTACTTTCCTCTTGAAATATGCAAAGCCTTGTCATAGTATTGCTCCACCTAATAGTGAATCTCAGTCGGTGAGTGCTGCCAGGATTGTAGCAAAAAATGGAGCTACAGTGGTACCTTGGGTTACATACGCTTCAGGTTACATACGCTTCAGGTTACAGACTCCACTAACCCAGAAACAGTGCTTCAGGTTAAGAACTTTGCTTCAGGATGAGAACAGAAATCGTGCTCTGGTGGTGCGGCAGCAGCGGGAGGCCCCATTAGCTAAAGTGGTCTTCAGGTTAAGAACAGTTTCAGGTTAAGTACGGACCTCCAGAACGAATTACCGTATTTTTTGCACCATAACACTCACTTTTTTCCTCCTAAAAAGTAAGGAGAAATGTCTGTGTGTGTTATGGAGGGAATGCCTACGGGTGGCATGCCTACGGATTTTCCTCCTCTAAAAACTACGTGCGTGTTATGGTCGGGTGCGTGTTATAGAGCGAAAAATATGGTAAGTACTTAACCTGAGGTACCACTGTGCTAGAAATAAGAGAGGGATATCAGCATGCACAAGAGAACCCCAAAGATTTTAGAGGAGGAAACTATTGAAGAAAAGAAGGCCCATGAGAACCTAGTCTGCACAATGGCCACAGAGTGCTGTGTGTCTGTGGTGGTAGTGGGATACAGAAACAGGGAAGGGAAGTGGGGGAGAATGGAGTGTCCTGGGAGAGGGTATGACTTACTGGATGTGAGCACTGAAAGTGAGTCCACTACCATATTTTGTTGCAGGCCCCCCTTGTTTTACAGTATTAAGCTTCTTGCTGCTGAGCTAAACTTGTCTGAAGCAAACGATGACCCTCACGTCTTTGCAATGGCAACATGTCTCCCCGATGTGATCTTCCAGACTTGGAGCATTAAGTTAATTTCCTCCTGGATTTCTGAGCTGTGTCTTTTCTACCCGGTGGAAAGCCCGTGAAGAATACAGCTTTTGACCGGATGACAGAGCAGGGAGGTTGAAACGAGGTGCATTAAATTAGAATATGACAAACTGCCAATCTAAATGGATTTGTCACAAGGTTACTTGAGCAATGTATTGTCCGAAAGCGAATGTTGGCCACTGGTGCACCCCCAAAAGGAATAACAGGTATACCATCTGAATAGGTTAGTAGCTGTGAGACACTAATTGTAGGTTGGATGTGGGCTGCCATAACGCAGCAGAAATGATTCCATCTATTCTCTGCTTTTTCTCTCGATTTTGTCATTTCATGGAGAATTAACCATTAGCAAGTTTTCTGTGTCCAGGGCAATATTTGTGCCAAATCAACAGACAGTAACTGCTAGAGATTTTCTAGTATACTAGCTCTATAAATTCAGAGTGTCAAAAACAACAAAACAGCTTGTTTTTCCCCTGCATCTGCTAGTCAACAGTCAGCTTTAATGCACAGCCACCCAAATGAAAAATATTCTGAGGTACTCCCTAAATGTTTGGTGAGCCAAACTTGGCAGTTAGTTTACCAGTTCTTGTGTTCTCCCTCCACAACCCTTTGAAACCTTATTCTTAATATTTAGTCTTCATCTGTAATGTACAAGACCTAGGTCTGTGTGACAGAATTTGCTCATTTTTATCTCAATTTTTATCTCTCCCACTTCTGTTCTCCCGTTCCATCTTTCCCATCTCTCAAGACTATATATTGTAAGCTTATTGGGGCAGAGCTGTTCTCCGTTTCATTGTGAAAATCCAGTACACTGACAGTTATATATTAATAAAATATTTAGGGCAGCAATGTTTAAATCAATAGTTTGATTTGAGCTATTGATTCATTTAGCCATTTTGCTCAACCAGAAAGCTGCCCCAAATTAATTGGGTAACAGATTTTTGTTTAAATTCTATTTTTACTACAAGTACTGACTGAAACTCTAATTGTGAAATGACATCTTAAAAGAGGATTGTGTAAACAAGAAACCTATAAAGTACATTTTCCTTAGAACTACTGTGTTTCTCATATGCAAATTTATACAGAATTAATCTATTAAATCATTTTTGGTTTAGTTAATTGATACCAAAGTTTTTAAAATAGAAATAATATTGGGTTTCATCTTTCACTTATATGGTTCAATCACCAGGGTTTTTATAAACTAAATAATAGCAATAGTAAGTAAAAAGTCTCTTTTTTCTTTTTAAAAAATCTGTCATTTTATGAGAGGCTATGATAGGGTTAATCCAGCCACAGAAATTTTCATGCCATGTATGGTAGTAGTAATGCTTGTGATCCCTTGATCGTTGATTAGATTCAAGCTAGTAAATATCTTGCGATTAATCAAATTGAGTTGCTCTGTATGTAGTGTAAGTCACTTTTCCAGATGGGACTATGGTATCAGAGGCTTTTTAATGCATTATATATATGTTTTAATCCTTTCTATAAAAGACTTGGCATCTTTGTAAAAAATCAGGTTCAGGAAGCTAAGCAGGGCTACTCAGGAGACAAATGTTGCTTGTGTTGTGAACTTGTTAATGACTTGGGATGGTTAGCTATTGTGTTATTTAGCTATTACGTTTCTATTTTAATTGTATTCAAGTTGGTTATTTGTTTTAATCCCATTGAAATGTATATGTTCAGATATTTTAAAAATCTAGCATGTATGGTTTGTATGTCTATGCAGATAAAAATTATCAAGAAACCTGATTGTCTACATTTGCATATTTTACTTTAACTTGGAAAGTTTCCTTAGATTTTTAAAAGGAGCTGTGGGATAATTGCAGTTATATTTCCCACAAACCCCCTTGAATTGGTCCCCTAGAGCAGTGTTTCCCAACCTTGTGCCTCCAGATGTTTTTGGCCTACAACTCCCATCATCCCTGACCACTGGTCTTGCTAGCTAGGGATGATGGGAGTTGTAGGCCAAAAACATCTGGAGGCACAAGGTTGGGAAACACTGCCCTAGAGAATCAAGCTCTCTCTTCTTCTAATGTTTGCTTTACACTTAAGTTAATTGACCCAATCCATGGATTTATGACACTCTTAGAAGCTTTGATGGCTATGCAACTCCCACAATCCCATGGGAATTCCTCTTTGGGGCTGCCCCATACAGGCTTCTTCCTTGCATAGGACTTCTCCTGCACACACCTGGAAACACAAAGAGCTTTGGACTAGATCCTCCACACCCAACTCAGAAAATTATGAAATGTTCATCTCCTTAGGCAAATTAATTAACGATGCTTTCTATGTATCTGTTTATTTTACAGGAGACCAGGAGAGGCGCCCTTAATAAATGGTTGGATTCCTTTCCTGGGAGAAGCCCTGAATTTTAGAAACGACCCTACCAAGTTTTTGTTATCTTTGCAACAGAAATACGGAGATGTTTTTACCGTCCACCTTGCTGGTGAGAAACATGCTATTTAGTTCTTTAAGAGTGTGTGAAGATATGCTTAAGTGCTTGAGAAACTTTGGAGTAATCGCCTCAGTGAGAAGAATCTTTCCTCCGTGCTCTTTCAAGAGGCAGGTGAAGATGTACTTCTTCCACTAGGCCAGGGGTGTCCAATTTTTTTCAAAGAGGGCCAGATTTGAACATGCGTGAGGGCCGACTAAAGTTGTTGACCTTTTCTTAGGATTGAAGTTGTTGGGATTTTTCTCCAAAGTTGCTGAGCTTTTTTTAGGATTTTAACCCAAGAAATAAACTGAACTGCCACAGGGGCCCGATTAAACCAAATGGTGGGCCAGATTAGGCCAGCCTTTGGAAATATCTGCACCAGACCTTTGAAGATGAGGAGGTATATGATTTGCTGAGGTCAGTTTGAATAGAGCCCATGGCTGCTTTATGCTATTTGCCATTAGTTACCTTTACACTGAGTCTATTTTGTATTGTACTCTTTAATGAACATCAGTGCAGAACATATTAGGATATGCAAAACTAACTGTATAGTTGGGTATTTGCACGTATATACCACATATGCATAAAATGTATACATACACAATATATTGCAGGTTTTGGTGTCCTCGGGTGTCTTCCCGTGTAAAAGTTGGGGTGTCTAGGCGACGTTTCGACGAGGTCTCACTCGTCATCTTCAGGCTGGTGCTTTCGGCTTCTTGTTACTGGAACAGAGCGGGATCTCAATGTTTGAGTTCCTATAAATACTGTAGAGGGGGTGTGGTGTCTAGCCTCCAATGTTCTGGGCAGAGAGGAAGTTCCCAGGCTAGTGTGCCTTTTCTTCTTTTGTTCCTTAATTACTTGAGAGATACCTTGAGTGATTTCTTGAGTAATATCCTGAGTACCACTTAGGTGGGTCATTAGGTGTGGATTAGTTGCACATCCCGCTTGCCAGACATCTGGAAATTAGCCCTCCCCACAAAAACTGACACCAGATCCAGAGGCACACAGAACGCCAACACCAATCAACCACACCAGACCCAAACCCAGACCCTCTCCACAGATGAATTACTGACACCATCCAGTAGCCAATCCATGGTGGCACCTCCGGATGCTGCACCCCCCTGCAATCCCTACACAGATCTGGCTGACACAAGCCACAAAACCACAGCTCGCCCCTATACACGAAGCCAAGCCAAAGCACAACTAAGTGCAATACAGCCATCTTCTCAGGAAAACTCTTCACAAAGTTCAAGAGGTCAAGACACAAAGACTTTAGCAACTAATCCACACCTAATGACCCACCTAAGTGGTACTCAGGATATTACTCAAGAAATCACTCAAGGTATCTCTCAAGTAATTAAGGAACAAAAGAAGAAAAGGCACACTAGCCTGGGAACTTCCTCTCTGCCCAGAACATTGGAGGCTAGACACCACACCCCCTCTACAGTATTTATAGGAACTCAAACATTGAGATCCCGCTCTGTTCCAGTAACAAGAAGCCGAAAGCACCAGCCTGAAGATGACGAGTGAGACCTCGTCGAAACGTCGCCTAGACACCCCAACTTTTACACGGGAAGACACCCGAGGACACCAAAACCTGCATTCCTGTACCCGTGAAAATCTACGAAAGCACACAATATATTTTGTATACTTGGTCTACCAAACATGAATTATCTGTATTTTCTTTACATTCTGCTCTCTGCTAAAGTGATAAATTACATCATCTACAGCAGAAAATGCTATGTCATATTTAGACAATGCCTTTTTTTAAAAAAAAATGTCTTTCTGTCTAATTTTTTACAGTGGAGTTGACAGTAGCACAGAAAAGTGACTGACACATTAATTCATTGTTTCATTAGAATGAGAACAGCGAAACTACTTCTCCAATGATCCATAGCTCTGAACACACATCTTCATAAATGCAGAGTAACAGGAGCTGCTCCTATCTCTGTAATCTTTACTTTGTACACAATTCTGTGGTTACATACCATCATGCATCAAAGTTACACAGGTTTTACTGTCTAAGCGAGGGTGCACCTAGGTTTGCAAACTGGGACTTTGCTTTTTTATTATTTCTAAAGATCAGAGCTGCAATCCAAAAAAAACCTGCTTAAATTTACTGACAACGATGGAATTTAAGCATCCTAACATTGCACAGGGTTGCAGCTGAAGTGCTTATCACACAGGGAACACAGAACTCTGTATACAGCATGCATCATAAAATAAGCAGTCTACTAATCCAGTGCTTTGATTTGGTGGGCACAAAATGATGGTGGTGGGGAATTTAGTGATTTAGAGGAAGCAGGCTTTGTGGATAGAAGGGGGAGGCAGCAATGGTCCCTTGGGTGCTCAACATCTGTTCTCCTGTGGAGAGATTGTGGGGAGGAAAAGGGGGCAGATAATGTTGGGGGCAAAAGCAATGACAAAATCTGCAAAATATAAGCCAAAGTTCAGCTTGTCAGACTTTCATCAGGTTGCTAAATAAACACTCCAGCAAGGTATCTAATGTAAGAATTGACATCCGGACAAAACAAAAACATTTTGTACTTCTGAACATATTTTTAATAAACTATTTTAAATTAATTTTAATTGCAAATTATAAAATGTAGGTCAGTAAATTTGTTTTAGAAACTCAATTCCACCTCCCCCAATCACAAAGAGTAGCCATTCCTTTTTAATATAGGCAAGTGAGAGAAAGAAATGATGTAAACACACTATAGGTGTGACAGCATCCTCCTCCTTTTTTTTTTGTATAGTTACACTTTCAAACATAATTATTTCATATCTCATTGTTAAGCCAAGTCACTTTTTAAAGTGTTGCATTATGATGCCATGAGATAGTAAGCAGAATAGACTGAGTTATAGATAGTATTGTTTCTCAGGAACATCAGAGTTTTTATTACAGTGGTGCCTCGCAAGACGAAATTAATTCGTTCCACAAGTCTTTTCGTCTTGCGAGTTTTTCGTCTTGCGAAGCACGGTTTCCCATAGGAATGCATTAAAAATCAATTAATGCGTTCCTATGGAAACCGCCTTCAGACCAGGTCCGGGGACAGTCTGTCCCCCGACCTCTTCTGAAGGCCGGTGGGGGGCGAAAGTCTTTGCTCCCCCCCCCCCGCCTGCCTTCCCGGGACAGCGGAGACTTCTCCGCTGTCCCGGGGCGGTCTTAAAATGCTGGCGGGCGGCAGCGAAACCTTCGCTGCCGTCCCCCAGCATTTTAAAAGCCCCTGGGACAGCGGAGACTTCCCGGGGCGATTTTAAAATGCTGGCGGGCAGCAGCGCTGCCGCCCGCCAGCATTTTAAGATCACCCCAGACAGCCTCCGCTGTCCCGGGGTTTTTAAAATGCTGGTGGGCAGCAGCGAAGGCTTCGCGGGCAGCAGCGCTGCCGCCCGCCAGCATTTTAAGATCACCCCAGACAGCGGAGACTTCTCCGCTCCCGGGGCGATTTTAAAATGCTGGTGGGCGGCAGCGAAGGCTTCGCGGGCAGCAGCGCTGCCGCCCGCCAGCATTTTAAGATCACCCCAGACAGCGGAGACTTCTCCGCTCCCGGGGCGATTTTAAAATGCTGGTGGGCGGCAGCGAAGGCTTCGCGGGCAGCAGCGCTGCCGCCCTCCAGCATTTTAAGATCACCCCAGACAGCGGAGACTTCTCCGCTCCTGGGGCGATTTTAAAATGCTGGTGGGCGGCAGCGAAGGCTTCGCGGGCAGCAGCGCTGCCGCCCTCCAGCATTTTAAGATCACCCCAGACAGCGGAGACTTCTCCGCTCCTGGGGCGATTTTAAAATGCTGGTGGGCGGCAGCGAAGGCTTCGCGGGCAGCAGCGCTGCCGCCCGCCATCATTTTAAAATCGCCCCGGGAGCGGAGAAGTCTCCGCTGTCTGGGGTGATCTTAAAATGCTGGCGGGCGGCAGCGCTGCTGCCCGCCAGCATTTTAAAATCGCCCCGGGACAGTGGAGGAATTATCCGCTGTCCCGGGGCGATTTAAAAGCCCCCGGGAAGGCAGGCAGGGGGGACAAAGACTTTCGCCCCCCACCGGCCTTCAGAAGAGGTCCTGGACCTCTTCTGAAGGCCGGTGGGGGGCGAAAGTCTTTGCTCCCCCCCCCCCGCCGCCTGCCTTCAAAAGCCATCCGGGATAGCGGGAAGCACTTCCCTGCTATCCCGGACTGCTTTTAAAATGCTGGCGGTGGGGAGCAAAGCCTTTCGGCCCCCGCCGGCCTTCCTGGACCTCTTCTGAAGGCCGGAGGGGGGGGAAGGCTTTGCTCCCCACCGCTAGCATTTAAAAGAGGTCCCCGGAGATTTCCCTATGGGCTTTCTTCTTGCGAAGCAAGCCCATAGGGAAATTTGTTTTGCGAAGCGCCTCCAAAACGGAAAACCCTTTCGTCTAGCGGGTTTTTCGTCTTGCGAGGCCTTCGTCTTGCGGGGCACCACTGTACTTCATGACACTTCCTGGTTTTTGTTAATACTGAATATCTGCAGCTTTTAAAGGAGAAAGAGAAGCAAATCTACTGCTGTAATAAGCACTGTGCATCCTGACCCCCAATACCAATATACGCAGCATCTCGTGATGTCTTTTTGAATTGGCAAAATTGACATATACAGAACGATCAAATAATCTACAGCAGTACTGATGTCTATGCTCTATCATTACTTTCTCTGCTTGGTGTGTAGCTAAAGGTCCTGTCAAAAAATACTGCCAATATATATTGTTCTAATTATTGGTTCCCGGAGTAGTTCATTTGGAAAATGTGGAACGATGCTTGGAGTTTCTGGCGTTGCCCTGGACTGGTAACATGATTTCACTGATTGTACTTTCCCGTGTGATGAGCAAATGATTGTCATCCCGAAAAGTCTCAAGGGACATGGATGTCATCTTAATAAAGAAATTAAAAAGCACATCTTTCCACAAGAAACAATGTAAATTCCTGACCTGTCGCAGAAAATAGTTCTCTAATTGGTTTTGTGTGGTGGTGCAGCAGAATCGTTTTCCCCAAACGTCATTCCAACGAATCGCTACTGTACATCATTGTCAGCAGTTCAGCAAAATCTTCCTAATAAGACCACTATTACATAAATGTGATCATCTTCCCTATCTCCCCTCCAAAAAACCCCCTGTCATTTCTATACAATGGTAATTAAAGACTCAACCTGTACTTCTTGATGCTCCAGGTACCGGTAGATGACAGCGCTGCAAATCTTAAAAGTTTGCTCTGTTTGTCATAAAGCCATGTCTGCCTCTATCGAAATGCTGCAAAGAACCTCAAAGGGGAAGACACATTAGTCTGTCATAAGGAAAGCAACCAAGAACCCCATAGGTGCCAAATCCCTGGGGCCCTAGGTGCCCGAGCACCCACAAAATTCCCCTTGAAGGTGCTGGGCACCCACAAATTTTGGTGCCAGGGCCATGCATCCTGCATGACACCCACAGCACAAGGCACCCACAGTCACAGGGCCAAGCTGGCGTTCCTGAAGAGTTCTGTGGTTTGTTAAAAGAGTAACAAATATATGTTGGCACAAGCATTCATGAACTGGAGCCTCTTTTCTCAGATGCAGTATTTGTGATGAACCTATTGCATATTTTGCATAAATCAAACCTTTCATTACAGCCTTGACAAAAGTGTGCTTTGTCCGCTGATATTTTTAAAACACCTTTGCTGTTGTATCTGCCTGAAGCAGGGTTGCCCCAGTCATGAGGGATGTGTGTGTGAGTGCTTCAGGTGGCAGGATCCACAGGGTCAGCAGCTCCCAACATAGATATTTATTCCCTGCTTGTTCCTGATGTAGATCTTCACCCAACCCTTGTTTGCTGGGGGGATGCCATTTTGAGTAGGATGCCATTTTGTAGTTCATCCTCTGAGTGTTTGTCCTTCTTCCCTTGAAGTGTAACTCTTTCTGCAACCATAGAGACTTTACTTCCAAGTTTAGCTTGCTTTGTGCCAGGGAACAGGTCCCATCAAGTGCTTCAGGAATAGGCCAGCTTGAATTTGAACACACTGGCATAATTTGCTTGTGGATCAGTCTATTTAAAACAGTAGTTGCTAAAACATTTAAAACAGTAAAACCCCCATCAGTGTATATAATATTACTTGATCATGCTGTAGCCCATGCCAAACATATCTAGACTCTGTGTTGGGAAAGATTGAGGGCACAAGGAGAAGGGGACAACAGAGGACAAGATGGTTGGACAGTGTTCTCGAAGCTACTAACATGGGCTTGACCAAACTGCAGGAGGCAGTGGAAGACAGGAGTTCCTGGCGTGCTCTGGTCCATGGGATCACGAAGAGTCGGACACGACTAAACAACAACAACATCTATCATCTATATCTATCTATCTATCTATCTATCTATCTATCTAATCTATCATCTATCAGTCCACCTAGTTACAGGTAGGAAGCCGTGTTGGTCTGCCGTAGTCGAAACAAATTTAAAAAATTCCTTCCAGTAGCACCTTCCAGTAGCACCTTAGAGACCAACAAAGTTTGTTATTGGTATGAGCTTTCGTGTGCATGTGCACTTCTTCAGATACACTGAAACAGAAGTCACCAGACCCTTATATATAGTGAGAGGGTGGGGAGGGGTATTACTCAGAAGGTTGGTGGGAATGGGTGATTGGCTGATAGGTGTGGTAAACCTGTTGACAACTGTTAACGACTGCAATTGGTCTTACAGGAAAAAGCAAGGGTTAAGATGGCTAAAAATAGCTTTATCATGTATGAGATAAGAATCCAATGTCTCTATTCAGACCAGGTCTCTCCATGGTTTTAAGTTTGGTAACGGTTAAGGTAAAGGGACCCCTGACCATTAGGTCCAGTCGTGACTGACTCTGGGGCTGCGGCGCTCATCTTGCTTTATTGGCCGAGGGAGCCGGCGTACAGCTTCCGGGTCATGTGGCCAGCATGACTAAGCCGCTTCTGGCGAACCAGAGCAGCACACGCAAATGCCGTTTACCTTCCCGCAGGAACAGTACCTATTTATCTACTTGCATTTTGACGTGCTTTCAAACTGCTAGGTTGGCAGGAGCAGGGACCGAGCAAAGGGAGCTCACCCCGTCACGGGGATTCGAACCGCCGACCTTCTGATCAGCAAGTCCTAGGCTCTGTGGTTTAACCCACAGTGCCACCTGCATCCCTTAAGTTTGGAAATAAGTTGCAATTCAGCAACTTCTCTTTCCAGTCTATTTCTGAAATTCTTTTGTAATAAGACAGCTACTTTGAGATTTTGTATAGAATGTCCTGGTTTCTCTGTCTTGTGATTCCTGATGTGAGTTTTATGTTCACTTATCCTTTGGCGTAAGGTTTGGCCTGTTTGTCCAATATAGAGAGCTGAAGGGCACTGTTGGCATTTGATGGCATACACAATGTTAGAAGATGAGCAATTAAATAGTCCTGAGATGGTATGTTTGGTGTTGTTGGGGCCAGTAATGGTGTTGTCCAGGTTTATGTGGCAGCAAAGTTGGCATCTGGGTTTATTGCAGGCTCTGGTACCAGTGTCTATCTATCATCTATATAGCTACAGCTATATGCTATATGCAGTGTTGCTGCACAACTTCCAAAATGACAGGATTCTCCAGTGACTTCGTTCTTCCTATCTTGCACGCTATGCTTTTTTGCTACAAAGCTACAATACAAACTAGCGGTTGTGAAGTCTTTGTAATAGAAACTGTAGCAGAAGTCGGAGGTTTGGGAACAAATGAGCAGCGTCAATAAACAGAAACAAACAAAGAAAAACACACACCACAAAACCCCTTAAGAACCATTTATTCTCCAGGATTAGAAGTGGCTTTTCTTTTCTTTTTTCTTACTTCTTTTCATGCAATTAAATAGAAGAGCTGACTCTGCTTATTAGGCAGTAAGGAGTTTTTACATGGCTGTCCCATACAGACATGTCTCTTCATATTCCACTGGGGAGAAGAGATTTTAGCATCAGCAGACATTGCCAGACTCGTAAGGGGAACTTCATTAAACTGTCACTGTGGACCTAGTATAAATGGATCTAATACAGAAAGCAGGCTGCTTTTAGGAAGACTTGTGCTCTGATCCCTTGAACTCCTTGGCAGATGTGGGAACTTGCTCCCACAACAAGTCAGATGGGTACTCTGCCTTGTGAGCTTGCGGTGACGGATTTCGGAGTTTTAAAGCACAAAACAGAGCTCCTCTGAGGTATTTGTGGCTGAGACTGGACTGGCCAAGTGTCAGGATGAGTTTGAAAGGAATGGGCTTATTTTCAAGTAAATGTAGAAAGAGAATCTATCTTCATCTATGTATGTTTACTGGTGGGGAGTGGAACAAAGTCTTTGCAGCCAACAGAAATAAGCACAGCTAAGTTATGTTTGTGGGAGCTTTTTATTGCCTGGGCTCATTTTTATGTTACTTCTTTTTATGTGAATCACTATGAGCTATGGGAAATGCATGTATAACTGTATTATAATGCTTTAGAAATTGTTAAAATTAATTAAATTGTTTTTAATTAAATTATTTGGGGTAGAATAAACACAGTATCTAGTGTCTGCTGCGACAGGTTTTTATGTGTAAATAAAAGCAATAATGAGATTATTGTGATGCCTACTCAATTCTGTAATGCAAAGCAGAATGGTCAGGTTGACATAAAGGACTGTTTTAAACAGGCTGATTTGCCCAGTCCAGAATGTGTTGGCTTCAATCCTGAGAGCCAGGCAGGACTCACAGAGTTCAGTGTGCATTATTATTCACATGCTCAGTCCAGCAGGCCTTGCGCCTAACATGTCTTACGCTTTCAAATTTAGGGCTGGGGTAACATGAAGCTTGCTTCTTTGCGGCAGGTAGTGTCAAAACAAATACAATTACAAACCATATGGGTATGATTCTAATCAATGCCTTTAAATGAATTGACCATGCAGCAATATCCTGGACATATTTACACAGGAGTATGAAGGATTGTAGCCTTACCCTTTTCATGTAATTGGTTTATAATAAAGGATTTGATCTGTGGAACTTTGTGCAGAGGGATTGTCCCCAAATGCTATGCTTGTGGGTTGTAATCTCCTTCCCCCCATTCTTCCTTTAAAGTAATGATTGGGAAATGGTTTTTAGTGGGTGCTTTGTATTTGTAAATTAACTAAATTTGATTCAGCATGCAATTACTTTTCCATATTAAATTTATATGCAAACTGCATTTTTCAATTTATTTCTTCCATTTCAGTCACTGTGTTGACTTCAGCAGTGACTTTGCAAAATAGGGGGTTCACTTTTTGGCATGTGATAACCAAAAACGCAGCAGAGTAATTGAGGTGTTGATGTCCTGACACTTTATTTGTCAGGATTGTATTGCATGCTTTTGAATGTACTTGCAATGAACAAGTGTTTATAAAGATACTGTAAGCTCTGTCCTAAACAAATTTACTTGGAACCTGTTTCAGATATTTCCTAGGGGAGTACAGTTTAGGGGCTCATATTAATATCATATAGGACCTTATTCCAAGCAAGTGCATTCAAAACAGGGGTGATACTAGAATAGTCGCCCATCCTAGAAAGATTATTCACTTGAAATTATGTTGATATTTAAATATATAAGAATTGGGAATTGTTTTGCAAAATGTTGGAGTGAAGATCACAAAAAAGCAGCTCATATTTTTTTTTCATCTGAAATAACAGATGGTGGACAGATGGTTTAAATTAATATTAATTAATTTTTAAAGAAATCTTAAATTGTTTACCCTGAATGCTCAAAGTTGGGAAGCTAGTTGACATCTTCAGGTTAATAGCATTCAAAATCAGCTTGTTAAATACCAGAGCAGAATGTAGTATTTTCAGTCTCTCGGTCACAACTTTAATGCCTATAATAAAAAGCAACTCCAGGATGAATTCATTGTAAAAGATTGGGTTGGAGCCAGGAAAAAAAATAATGCTCAAGTCTCTCAAGAGTTTTGGGCAAAACTCTGAAGACGTTTCTTCTTTATTTTTTTCTGAATACAAACTGTTCAGAGTATTTATTTATTTTTATTGTT